>NC_138783.1:78013409-78576078 GCF_965178545.1 Coloeus monedula | reverse complement strand
ACAGTTACTGATTCATGAAGGCTGGTTAAAAAAAACTTAATGGAATGGATGTACAAGAGAAGTAAAAGTATTTATAATGAAGTTTAGCTGAAAAACTTGACATTTAAAGGGTTCTCCTTTTTCTGAAACTAGAAGAAGTTGCTTGCAGTGCCACATGAATCAATGTGTTTATGCAGCTTTCAAAGGCAGGCTTTTACTTATGAATTTGAATGCTCTTAAATGACGGTCTGTGGACCACACTTTATGTAGAGTCACATCCCATGGCACAACCAACAACATAGAGTTTTCATTTGGTAGTATTTTATGTTCTCTTTATAGAGGCCCCCGTTACTATGCAAGTCCCTGTGGGATTAAGTTCTAATAAAATCCTTTAGCTTCCTTGAAAGTCCATGGCTGTAACTCCTTAGCATCAATGAAGCAATGAAAAGGGTAGTTTTGAAAACAGTTGTGTTCCCATTGATTTAATGGGACCATGACTGGGTTCAAAACGAAGCCCTAAAAGTTGCAAACACTGCTCAATTACAACATTTTCCCTTTCAAACATAACTCATCTCTAAATCTCCAATGAGGCTTTAACTACAAGGAAAATCCAAAGTCAGTTACAAGCTAGTTTTGAGATACTCTTAAAAAATCAATGTAGTTTCTGTGGATTTCACAGTAAAACAGTCACATGTAAGACTTAGGATTCTCTTATTTTTTATATAATAATCCTCCAAGATCCTATGCTGTCAGCAGATATCTCAAAATTCGCCAAAGATTCAAATAAAATAATCCTGAAATGGCCTATTTCTCATGACAATTTCAGGCAGAATACCTTCACCTGTTAAAATTTACATACCAAATCTACCATTTCTACCAGAAGCATGCTGACATGTAAAAGTGTGCCCAGAAAAATATGTTAGAATTCCAACACAGTATGTCCCTTCTCCGTGCCAGTTCCCAGGTAACACTCAATAAATTTTCCAAGTTGCTAAAAATAATAATTGGCATACTTACCATTTATTTAAAAGGATAATACAGTATTGGCTAGTTTGAAGCAATGGGCATGTGAAACAATGTCAGTGCCAACATCAAGGTTTGTACAAAATGCATGAGTAAGCAAGTGGTATTATGAAGCACAGGCACAAAAACATGATTTCATTTAGCAATTACCTGTCTGACAAGGTTAACCTCTAATAGATCTGTTCATGTAAAACTAAAGTGACACCTACCTCACACTGGTTTCTTTAAATTATTTATCACTGCTTGACCTGAGTTGTTTCAATACTTGTAGCCAGTTGAGATTTCCAATAAACCAATTTTTCATCATGCAGCAAGTTCCAGGTGTTTCCCTTGTCACAAGGATAGAAATTGTTAAATTAATAAATGCATGCTAACTTCAGTCATTTGTCTGGGATTAATTTGTTTCAATGTTTAAAGTATAAACCTCCCTTATTTTTTGTCATATTAAATTCTAGTACATGCTCTTATCAAACCTTCATTTCAAAGGCACACTGAGTGCCATATTCTTCCTTTTGAAACAATTTATGCATCATACTGCCAGCAGTCCTTCTTCTTGTAAAGTTGCAATTCAGCATAAGGCTTGTTACTTTACACTTCTTCTGCTTGCCATTCTTTTTCTGGATGTAATAATTCTATTAAACGTCTGACCGCCTTTAATTTCCTTTACTCAGAATGCAACTACTACAGAAACAATGTTTTCAATCAATGTCTCATACCTGCCAGTCCATATGCAGGAGCTCCTGCAAGTCATTCCTTACATCACATTGCTGCATGTTTTCCTTATGAGAGAAAGGATTAGCTATATTATGCTTTGAGTAGTCGTAATTCCACCTCTGCAAGATGTTGACCTTGGACAACTGGAACATCATAAACTGCTTCCAACATCCTAGTATTTTTTTGTTTGTTTACAACCATATAACTCCTCATAGAACTAATACAATATCCTTCGATACATTTCTTAAAGTTAGAATTGTTGGGAAGGTAGTTTCCCAATAAAGGAACATATCTGAAAGCTTTGAGCTACATTTTTTAGATAATGCCAAAATAAGATATTTAAAGGCAGATCTCCTTTCTACCAGGTCAACTTGGTCATCTTTTGTTCTTTTCACTCCTGGTGTTTGCAACGGGGCCATCTAGCAGAACAAAGAATGACCAAATGTTCTAAAGCATGTTTGGGCATGTGCCAACTAGCACTCTCCCAAAAAATTCTTGGATATAATTTGGGAGACATTCCAGAAAGCATTTCCAGCCAGCACTAAGTGTACAAGATTTCAGGTTCAGTGTAGGTCAGACCATGTTATGGTATTTGGCCTCAGTACCCAAGACAGTTCCTGAAAATGTTTAATTTACTAGTGGAGAAAACACTGCTGAGCATTTTCAGGTTTCCATTGGATCAAGAAAAATTTGTGTTCACTCTCTTGCCTTTTGTACTTGGCATAACCAAGTTACAGTTACAAAACTCAGGTTGAAGTTACAGGGCGTTAACTAGCAAAGAAAATCTCTGGCATGTAAGGCTGCATATGGGTTTACTGCAGCCCAGATAATGGGGTAGCACTCGGGGAGCCTTGCTGGTATCCAGCTATAATCCCAACGGAAACAAGGATGATGCTAAGCAAATTTGCCAAAGGGCTTCTGCCTGCTGTTGCCATTCAAAAGATGTGTGTGGCTTCATGATGTGGGCAGGTAGAGTTGGTGAGTGGGAAGATACTTTGAATGAAGTTAGAAATTATTGAAAGATGCAATATCAAATGACTAGCAGCAAATGCTGGTCCTGTGCCAAAGGCAGAAAGCAAAGAGTATGAAATGCAGGGTGGTTTTTTTGTAATCCCAAACCCCAAACACAGGGTGTTTATGTATGCTATCTGCAACACGAAGGCAGCATGAGGAAAGCATTTCACAGGACACAGGAAATTGCTCTCTCATTTCTGCCCTGTGCATAGAAAAACTTAAGTGTACTCACACACATTCCTTCCAGCCCTCAGCCTTCTGAATCCTCCGATATTTGTGATGCAAACTCTAGAGTGTAGAGAAGCTTTTGGGTACTCATTACAGATCAAAGCATGTCACCTGCACCACATCCACACTTATTTTTCCAAATTTGGGTCCGAATGGAGATGCTTCACAGTCAGTCACTCTGATAATCATAATGTGAAATATATCACTACTGCATTTTCTTATGATGTTTTGGTTTTCCTAGTAAAAAACAGTCTAACAGCATGTGAAAAACTCCCTTGTTTAAAGATTAAGGTGTCCAAGAAGTCAACACCCAAGTTTTCATATTGCAGCTTCCTCTCTGATCAGGAAGATCAATGCACAGAGAAATATGGCTCTTCTGAAATTGGTGCATGCTTCCTTCTGCCTAACAAAAACTAACAAATATCCCTATCAACATTCCCACCAAGACCCCAAAACGGCTCATACAGTAAGGTACAGGAAATGCAAGACTGTGTAATACTGCCACCTGGTGATAAGCGTCACAGAAGCATTTTCTTGCTCCTGGCCTCACACAAAAGCCTTTTGCTTCCTTTCAGGAGCTCTTAATCTGCAAGTTCCCATCAAACGTCACTTATCCAACTATCAGTTTATCTTGAGCACCTCTGCTTGTGCCTAAAAGTTAAATTACTAAGATTTTCAGTTTTGCAGGCCATATCTTGCCTTTTCCTTCAAGATAGACGTTTAGATATGCCATGGACAGACATAGCCTATCTTGATCCAAATCTCCATAACAATTTTATGTGAAGTCTAGGAACTTTAGTGTCTTCAGAGAAATAAATCTGAAGTAATATTAGAAATGATCCACTAGACCTTCCCTCTCTCTCTCTTTTTTTTTTTTTAATCTTTTCAATCTTTGGGATGCGATGTAAAAGTAAAAAATAAATAAACACAAACAAACAAAACACAAAACCAAAAAGCCCCAATAGAAACAACAAAAAATCTTCCAAGAAGTTTCTCTCTCCAAGATGGAAAAAAAAAAGATTTCTGTAGTACATGATCTCTGAGTCCTTCATCTGATCTCTGTGGGATACAGGTGAAAAATGAAGGAAAAACATGGCAAATGGTAGATCAGGCTCAACTTCCAGAACTCCTATCTGGCTTTCACAGTTGTCTGCAAGTCTGAACCTTTCTTTTATAACTGACCTCCAACTCCTTAGTGAAAATCACAGCAAGCTGAGAACTGCTATCGCTTTCTGTGTTGCTGCTATTTCATAGAAGACCTTTCTTGGATTCTTTTCAGAAAGCCAACCTGGACACTTTGAAGTTTAAATTCAAGAACTGCACTTTCTTAATGTGCTGCTATGAGAATTTTTAGAACAATTCAGTCCTCTTCTTTGGGGATTTTTCTTAACTCTTTCTTATTTAACTATCATTCTGTAAGCACCTAAAGGCATGTAATCAGTGGTTCCTCCCTAACATACAGCCATACAAAGATTTAATGTTTTCTCTTTGTGTATTCATAATATATAGGAATGGTAATATTTATTCTTTAAATTATCCTCCCAAGATCAGTGGAATACTGGTCCCATCATCAGTTAAATGTCAGTTGGACTTCTGGAAAAGGCTGAGAGGAATTCAGGTTTAATGCTGAAGTGATCTAAGTTATTTCACAGCTGAGGCTGCAGCAAATTACTCCTATTACCTCAAGTCTGGCCAGCCTACAACAGTGACAGTGCAGAAAAGTCGCTAGCACTGAAGGTGACAGGTTAGAAACTCATACTCAATTTGAAGTCTCCGTATGAGACATCCATCTCTGGCACTAATTTATCTTATGATCTTGGATTAAAGTATGTTGGGAGGTGTAATTACCATGAGAACTGGGAATTTTAACCTATAATGGCAATCTGTGGCAGCAAATGTCAAGACAAAAATAGTTCTCCTAAGCCTCAGCAGAGGGAAGGATCTGTTGGCCTTGCAGTCCATTTGTAACAGACCAGTGACTACGTAAGAAATATGAGAGGGAAGAAAAATTGTTCAACACTGTGACAGGTTTCAGATGAATAAACTGTAAATTTAGAGGGAGAGTTGAGGTGAAGACTGCTGGAGTGTTCAGATTAAGAATTGGCGAAAAATAAGGGAATAATTCTTCGGCTGTCAGAAAAAGGAGATCAAAATACAGATTGGTCAAAGCAGCTTGTTTGACCAAGGGGTCTAAGGGCACCTCACACTGAAGTGGTTTAGTGAGAAGCATGTACCTACAAACTACCAACACTGTATGTCATCTTGTGGAAAAGAAAAACTGGAATAGAATAAGAATTGCACGGCTAAGAGAAGACAGAGATGATCCACAGCAGTGTAGTCACACTATGGCTTGCAGACCATTGATGGTGAGTGAAATACCAGAATCTGATCTGTAAAATAATTAGCAACCCTGTAGCCTCATCCATGGATTTGTGCAAGCATAACGGAGCATTAACAAGCATTAAAATATCTGAATTTATGATTCTAACGTAAAAATTCATATGCTATAAACGTATTTTATTTAAATACAGACTTTTTAGCACAATTATTATCATCTCTCCCAACTGCTAAGAAATAGCAGGATGCAAGTTGTCCAGATATTTTGTAATTGCATTCCTTTATTAACATGGTTGGGAACCCCAAGTTTATAGCAAAACTGGGGGGAAAATAGGGGCTTACACTTTCTTTTGGAAGGAAGACTCTTAGAAAGATTCTCTTGAAAAAACTTCCTGGGGCCTCCAGCAGTCAGGATCTCACTTTTCAATTCTTTAATATCACAGAGTAGACCTATCATTTAACTTTAATCCTTTCAGAAGGCCCAAGTTTATCAGCCTAATATACTATAGTAAATTCTTGTTGACAACTGCCAGTTATGAAAATTATAGTATGAAAAGCAGTATATACATTTAGTATATAAATGTGAATAACCAGTACAAGCAGCGTATTTCTGATTTAACTTAATTTAATCTAGGAAATCAGGACCAAAGAATAACAGGAAACCAAAATAAAGCCATGGTTTCCAGAGAGAAACCTATCTTTATTACAATTTAATAGCCAAACATAACTTTCCCCTAGTTTGACGTGTTAATTCTGGTAATCACGTAGAATTGTGACCATTTTATTTTCTTTATAATGACCATTTTATTTTAGAGACAAAGTTTTTCAAAAGAGGATGCAACGAGATAGCATGCATCCAGCACTAATCCACTTGCCTTCCTTCTCTTTTTCTTCCTTTCTGTGTCTTCAGTGTCCCATAATTTGGAGCTGCACATCGCTCCTTCAGCAGCGCTAGGGAGGGGGGCGGGAAAGCTCATCCCACCACTCTTACCAGCAGAAGGATACAGGAGATAGAGGTAGCAGCAGCTGGCACATCAGGGGTTAAACAATTTGCTTTTCTTTAACAACACTTCATTTTTGCCCTCAAAGTTTATCTACATTAAAATATTCTAAATGTAGTGTGTTTCTGTAAGTCTAATTATATGCGGCATGCGAAAACATATTTGATAATCACATTGCTAATTATGTGCAATCACTTCAATACACAGGTGCAAAGCTCCAGAAATATGCATATTTTAATCACCTTGTATATAGATATAAACCACAACTTTTCACTTAAGCATTCAGTGACTCCTTATTTCTCTGGGACTACACTTCCTTGGGTTTTTGATTGGCCAGTGCCAGAGAAAGAAATAGACTAGGCTAATACAAATCTGGAATTTCATTTATATGTGTATGTTCCAGTGCTAAAAAACCTGTAATTCCTTACTTTTCCATGATTTATGAACATTTTAGAGCACGCATTTTATAATTTACTGATGGATACAGCATGCTGACTTCAGAGATATGGGAATCATAATTTTTATTCTCCTTCTGGAAGCTTTAATTCTCAGTGTTCCTTTTGTATACATTTGCCTGGAAAATCATGTATATATGCATGGAAATGTGCCTTATCCATCTTGGATTACACTTGAAGGACCTTCTTAATGGTTTAGAAACAGAGGGTCCTAAAACTCTTGAGCCATAAATTAATTTTCATTATATTTGTAATAGCTTGTGGCTGCACTTTTTGCTTCTCTTTAATTTATATGTAACTGTTATTTTTTACATTGATTTTTAAAGCTGTTTTCACAAAATGGATTGCAATTCTCTTTGTGTGTAAATCATAGAAATTGAAGATTTTATATACTCAGATTAACTGAAAAGGACATAAAATATTAATTTGCGTAATTCAAAAGTAATATTTCTATTTTCCTTCTAAAGATATTTAGCATAAATTACTGGAAGGAATAGCTTTATATTACTTGTCCGTAAGTATTCTTTTTCACTTTGGGAAGTGAGCTGAAATGACCCCTGACAGACAAGAAACTCATCCACTAGTCTGCTTCTAACATTAACAAAAGGACAGTCTGACAGAAGGGACAAAGCAAAATCTGAAAAGCAGCACTGAAATTTGTTCCACTGGAAAAAAATCCATCATTTTTCACACAATAAAGCAGCACAGCTTGTTCTGTTTTGCTTTAGCTACACAAATTTTTAATTAAAATAAATTACCCTTAAGAGTCACAGAATAGTTGTTATGTGTATTACACATGCCAGCCACCATAACAGCATTCAACAAGGCTTTCACTGAATCAATAAGCCAAAAAGAGACTCCTCTATGAAGTCCTTTTTATAAATAGTGCTGCAACTCACACTGGGTGCCCTGAAAAAAGGACCCTGAACAAAGAAATCGCTGGGCAATTATACCCTTACAAGTTTTCCACCCCTCATGCAACTGATTGGACCAGTAGTAATATTAAGGTCATCATGGGCACAATGCAAAGCACAGGGACATCCATCTAAATAGAAGGAAAACTTCTTTACTCTGGGGGTGACAGAGCACTGACACTGGCTGCACAGAGAGGTTGTGGAGGTACTCAAAACCTGCCTGGACATGATCCTGTGCACCTGCTCTAGGTGAACCTCTTTAGCAGGGGTTTGGACTAGACGATCTCCAGAGGTCTCTTCCAACTCCAATCATTCCATGATTCTGTGATTCTGACTGAGGTCTTCCCATTCTTCATTGGGTCCCTTCACTCTCTCTAGATGGGCCATTTCTCTTCTCTCTAAGGTTGCAGCTTCTGCTGACGATTGCAATTTCCTTATCTTCTGGCTTGAACTGGCTCTGGGGGTCTTCTTTTACTTGACCAGAACATATGTTCAAAATATCTAGGTGAAAGTTCACAGCTTGCAGCCTACAACTTCAGCAACTTTAGCTAAAAATGCTAAGCAAGTTGTGCAAAGCGAGTTCTGTATAAGTAGCACACCAAATCGCAGCACACAGTTTAGGCTGGATGAGTGCACTGGAGGCCAGCTTGCTCTGCTTGTGCATAAAGCAGGACCAGCTTCAAAGTCACCTCAGGTTGCTCAGCACCTTGTCCAGTCACGAGTCACAGCACCATAAAAGACAGGTGTAATTCTATGTCACCATTCTGAAATTAGACCAACACAATGCACAGGGGTTTGGAGAGTCATTTTTCTTTGGTGTAACATTGGGACAGTTGGCCAAGAGGTGGTGGTTGCCCCATTTCGGGAAATATCCAAGGTCTGCAGGGATGGGGATCTGAATAATGGCCAGTGGAAGGCAGTCCTGCCCATGGCAGGGGGGACTGAACTAGATGATCTTTGGTGGTCCCTCTGAACCAAACTATTCTATGATTCTATGATTCTTTTAAGAAGTGCATTATAGTTTTCATTCCTGTATTAGAGGTGCGCTAGCAAGACATTCAGTGGGAAGTGAGGAATAAACACAAGATTTCTCCTTCCAGCTGCTCAGTCACACAAAGCCTGCAAGCCAGCTGGTCCTGGCAGCCAGCTCTGCTGCAACCCAAATGCTGCTCCATGCAGAACCAGGAACAGGGAGTTACTGCACAAGTTACCTCTTCAGGAGCCTGTGCCTCCTTGCAAGGCAATGGTTTCTGCTGAGTCTGTAATTCAGCCTGAGCCAGGAGCTGCTGTCAAACAGCCCTGCCTCCCAGCATATGCTATCACTGGAGCACGCTGGATGGTGCACTCTGCACCCCACACAGGTGGAAATACAATTGCAATTCTGACCCAGTTTAAAAAGGATAGAAGAGTCTGTTCTAAGAAAAACTGCACTTGGCTTTAAGTAGACAGTACGTCATGGTTCTGCAGTCCTCGCTTCTGTCAAAGGTGACTTGGTTGAGTGCACATTCAGGACTCACTGGCTAATTTCCCAACTTAGGTTTTTTTAGGCATTCTGGAAAAGATTCAGAACTCTGCTCACTGATCTGACTAAAAAGGAAAAATCACTGATATACTTCATGGTACAGGTATTTTATCTTTATGTTTTCCACCTTGCATGTAGCAATAGCACCTTTTGATCCCTACATAATAGGCCTCCAGGTTCAAATCCTACCACCCTATTCTGGGAAATAGTGTATTTTCTCAGTGAATACACCTGTGCCTTTACACTAAAGTCTCTTTTGGTGCTGGTGTAGCACTATGTGGCCAGAATTGTCCTAAGGCACTTCATTGCACATACCAGCTTATCAATTAATGTAGAAATACTCAACTTTGTGCGTTCTATGTATAAATATTCTGTCTTCTGAAGTTATAATCTCCCAAACAGTTGCATGTGAAAAATCATGTCTAAAATACAAGTCTGTGGCTATTATTTGAATCATCAACAATGGTGATTTAATAACCTCATTGTACATTTTAGGCTAAATTATGTATCATCAGTGTATCACCTGTGTTCCTTTCACTGAGTACATAGACAGATTCACAACTTACAACTAGAGAAAGAAGAAAAAATGTTCTTTTTTTCAACACCCAATAAACTCACAGGGTGTTGTAAATAAGAGATTAATTATGAGCACAGGCCAGTTAGCAACCAAGATTGTCAGCCATCATCAGAAGTGCCAACTCATGCTACATGATGAGCTTGACCCAGGAATAACAAGCTAAGATTTAGCATAGACAAGCTCAGAAAAACCCTGCAACATAATAGATAAGCCCTGGTTTTATCCACTGGTGCAGTTAGTTAATCAGATTTGGCATAGTAGGAGCCAGGGCAATATCAAAAGATCAAAAAATCAATAAAACCACACTGGTTTTTGGCACAGCAGAGCAGTGGCATTGCTTATGAACTTGAGCTGATGTATCCAAATGGAGCTGCACTCCCCATTATGACCACATTTTACTGTTCTCCACTACACAGTACAGACATGCCCAGAGTTTTGAAGGAAGTTTTTTGACCTGGTCCAGGAAGTATATTCTCCAGACCTCTGAGAAGGATGATTTTAAATAAGAGGCTGTAACTCCTATGTTTATTTCACAAAGCAAAATGTTGCTTCAGTTTCCTTTTTTTCTCTTTTTCTTTTTCTTTTCAGTAAAAGTTGGAAAGAGAAGCATTCTGGCAGCAGGCCATTTGCTATCACTGCAGCTGTATGAGTGGGCATGGCAAAGCAGCATAAATTCTTATTGCTAGAAAGTTGCCACTGAGCAGATTCTGTGAGCTGTTGAAACCAGGCTTATATTACTCCTGCATCAATTTTTCTTTCACTGGCTCATCCCTGTAAGTCAAAATGAAAAGTTAACAGACTATGAAACATATTTTGCATGGTCTGCTCCAGAATACCACTATGAGATATGCTAATGAAATAACCATGGCTGGCCTATAATGTAATGGACAAAAAAGCAATGCAGTACAGCATCCTTAGTCTTTTCAAGGAAACACCTCAAATGCCTTCATAGTAGTAACACTGACAAGTTCTAAAGAGATTGGCCTCCAGTCTCACACTAGATAGATGCCAGCAGCTACTGCTCAGGAGACCACCAATTAATAACCACATAACAGGAATATCTTTTGATTAGTGTTTGACATTTACATTACCTCCAAGTTAGGGAGAAAGGGAGCCTTTCACCAGGAAAATTGCCTTCAATCTGTTAAGAAAATAAAGTTTTATTTTCAGGTAACTGAATATGCTGATGAAGCTCAACTTATTTTCACTTATTGCTACTGTTTCTATAAAATAGACATAGTTTACTGTGACTTATAAAACATTTGCATCTTACTGAGAAGCGTTCATTAATCACTCCCTCTATTCACACTGAAACTGCTATGATAATCAATTCCTATTTGCACAGCTGTGATATGAATAATTTTAAATTTTGGCTCTAATTGTTTTTCTGTTCTGCTGAAAAATGGTTTCAGAGAACTAAAGTTTTTTTTTCACACACACACAGACACACACACACATATATATGTGGAATGTATGTACAAAAATGGCCAAGTGTTATTTGCAAGACTTAATTACATAAAATTCTGCTGTAGAAATGAAGATTAAGTCTGCTCTCCATCTTCTAGGTTTGCATTCTGCTTAGCAGATTAATATCTGCCTTTGTCAAATACACAGAAACAGATTTTTTTTAAGTGTGTACTGGCTCTTCGTGGCTAGAATGTAGCTAAAGTACCACAGCAAAGGGAAAGCTAATAAATATGCAAAAGCTTTTATAAGGAATGCAATGTTCTCTTACAACACTGTACTTCTTTCCAAGGAGCAATCCAAACTGCATCTTAAGCAATGGATTAGGTTGCCCAGAAAGGTTGTGCAGGTGTCAGCCTTGGATTTTTTTTCAACACTTGACTGGACCTCAAACCTAACCTTGTTCTGAGCTGGAGGCTGGACTAGAGACCTCCTGAGGTCCCTTCCAACTTCATTTCGCCTATCTATGATCATAAATTTAAGGCCCCTAAAAATACAATAACCCTAAATGGGAGAGAGAGATATCTCAGCAGAGAGAGACTCTGTTTCTAATGGAGATCTCTGAATTTAAGCAGAAAGGATATTTTCTCAAGAAAACTACTGCACTAGCTATTTTCTGTATTTCACCACAGACTAATGATCTGACCTTTGACTCAGAGCTACCACTTTATCTTGCCACTGAATTCAAAGCTAGTTATATTTCCATAGCCAGTGCCAAGAGATTTTATTTTTCTTGTATGGAAAATCATAAATTGTCGCAGCTCAAGATGAAACAAGTGCAAGCTTAGGAGTTCACATTTAAGCAACAATAGCAGCCTCTTCAATATCAATATAAAACAAAAGGTAACAGAGCAACTTTATACAGAAAAGCAATTGATAGATTAGGGTAAGGTGGGTGCATCCATCATCACATTGTATCACATAGAGATACGAAAAATGCGTGGTAAATGTATATACATGGGGAATGTGCTAAGTACATCTCAGTTTTGCTTGAAGAAACATCAAAAAAGCAACTTGTAGCTCCTTTAACCCCAGGATTACTTGGGCTGGGATGTTTTTTGGTAGATGGTCAATATAAACCAGCTATGGCCTGTTCTGTGCAGAACAAGTGTAGTGTCAGTTCTACTAAGTTCATCAAACGCATTTTGAACTACCATAATTTGAGGTGAACACTAACCATCCAAACTATACGATCCATACATAGCCTGCTCCCTGGAGTTATGCCCTCACTGGCTCCCACCACCCACAAAGCAACTTTGAGCAGTCAGGAGATGACTGTGCGCAAAAGAAATTAAAGTGTATGCAGCAATAACATATTCCAGGTTTCAGCTTCGACTTCCATGAGTCACATTTTGGAAAAGGCAATACCCCCTATTTTTAATACAGCTGGGGGATTCTTTTTCCAATGAAGGACTATGCAGAGCTGCTCTGCCTTAGCATCCCACAACACAGCTCCAGCAGCATCAGCCTCTCTTAGGTCTGAAAAACTGAGGGAGGGCGGCAGCTTTGTTGAGGAAATGGAATTAACTACGGAGATTTTTAACAGCAAAAAAAGTTAGTAAATTAGAGAACGCGAGTCTGAAAATTCCAAGGTAAGTTAGCCAGAAGGTAGAGGCAGGGCTCCTGTGAAGCTAATGCTTATTGAGGAAAAAAACCCATGCAGACGGGAAACAAAACACATCTCAAAATAGAAGTCAGTTTGGAAAACTTGGAGGAAGAGGAAATTAAATACCTCCCTCTCACAGGAACAACTGTATGTGTATATTACGTATGAAGCTGCTCACCCAGAGTAAGACTAACCACTGTTTTTAGGCTGGTGAAGGCCGAGGGAGAGCAGCCCGCTAGGACACGGCCAGCGGGAGGTTAGGGGAGAGCCAGGGCGGGCGGCTACTGTCCTTGGACACAGCCGTGTCCCCACTCAGCCTCCTGCAGCCACCCGCACCCAAGCCTAAGGGCACACTACGTAAATCATACTTGCACTAAACAACCCGAAACCTTAAAAACTAAAAAAAAAGAAATAACGGGAATGCCCCGCCGCCGGCAGATGGGGCGGGGCCAGACGCGCCTCAGAGCAGAAGCGGCAGTCCCGCTCCTGCGCACGCGCACTCCTGGCGCCGCGTGTCACGGCGCCGGCCGCCCCGCTATTTATGGTCCGTCAGCCGCTGCTTGGCCTCCGGGCCGGCCAATAGCGCAGCGCCGAGGGCGCGGCGCAGCCAGTAGGAGCGCGGCACGGCCGTGTGGGCGGGGCGCGCGCCGGGGCCGCGGCGCCGTGCGGGACTGGGCGTCCCTGAGCGCCGCTGCTCCTCATGGCGGGTTTGGCGCTGCTGTTGCCGCTGGCGCTCCTGCTCGCCCTGCTGTGCACCCGGCCGTGCTCCTGCGGCACCGCTCCGGCCTCCTCCTCACAGCCCGTGACCGCCCGGCTGGCGGCGAAGTGGCCGGCGACTCCGCTGCTGCTGGAGGCGAGGTGCGTGCAGCCTCCTCCTCTTCCTTCTCCTCCTCCTGCTAGCGGCCGCCCTGTCCCGTCTGTCTCCTGGGGGACAGGAAGGTGGAGGGACCCCCTTTTCCCTCCACTGAGCTGGAAGGAGGGCTGTCAGAAGGGGATGTCCGCGTTTTCCCTATCGGAGGGTGTGTTAAAGTACTCCTCGGATGTGAGGCTGAACTGCGTTCTCCCCTCGAAAAGTGTTGTGGACAGTGGCAAGGCTCTCCCACGCTTTGACGGAGCTGTACAAGCGGCTTCGTATTTAAACTGCTCAGGCGTTTTGCAGGTCGCTGCGTTGAGGACTTGTAATGGGCCAGTTACACAGTCCCTGCCTTCCACTGAGTAACAACATCTTCGTCTGCCCCCAAGTAGTTTGCACGTTAATTAAGTGATTATAAAGGTACTAGTGAAGATGTGAAACACGGTGGTATTTTAAAAGGTATTGTTAACTTGTCATCACAGCTTCAGCCTGGAGAAGAGAAGGCTGATTTCTGTCTCGCAGTACCTGAAGGGAGTCTACAGGAAAGATGGGGAGGGACCCTTTCTTACAAGGGCATGCAGCGAGAGGACAAGGAGGAATGGCTTCAAACTGAGAGTAGGTTTAGACTAGATGTATGGAAGAAATTTTTGACTGTGAGAGTGGTGAGGCACTGGGACAGGTTGTCCAGAGAAGTTGTAGATTCTCCATCACTAACAGTGTTCAAGACCAGGCTGAAGGGGACTCTGAGCAAACTGGTCTAGTGAGAGGTGTCCCTGCCTATAGCAGGGGATTGGAACCAGATGATCTTTAAGGTCCTTTCCAACCCAAACCACTCTGTGATTCATATTTGGAAGGGAAGATGTTTTCCAGTTTTAGGTGCTTGTGGCTCCCCTGCCCACTTGGCTTAAATTTGTTTTACTTTTAAACTTACTTACTGTTGTTTGGAGAACACCCGTGAAGGGAGAACTGCAGCTTCTGTAATCAAAGGAGAGGCAAATTTCCAAAGTAAAGATTAGAAAACAATATAGTCATGCTGGCAAATGGAAGTTTTTGGTAGATATAAGCAAGGGGAGGGAAAGCAACTGATGTTCCCTTAAGGAAAACCACAAACCTTAGAAATATTATCTGTAGATCATAGAATCACAGAATGGTTTGGGTTGGAAGGGACTTTAAATACTGTGTAGTTCCAACCTCCCTGCCATGGGCAGGGACACCTTCTGCTAGACCGGGTTGCTCAGAGCCCCATCCAGCCTGGCCTTCAATACTGCCAGGGATAGAGCAGCCACAACTTCTCTGGGAAACCTGTTCCAGTGCCTTACCACCCTTACAGTAAAGAATTTCTTCTGTATATCTAAACTAAATTTTGCTTCTTTCAGTTTGAAAAAAAAAAAAAAAAAAGGAAGTATGGTATTTGGAATAAAGTAAACCTCACCTTTTATGCTTTGTAAGGATTAACATGTTTGAAAGTGTTTCAGAGATTGGCAATCTCCCTCCCTGCACAGCAAAGTAGATGTCATTGATGAAAGCCTGTAATTTAATGAAAAACTATAACCTAACAGAGTGCATGTTCTTATTTGTATATTTAGCTACTATGAAATAAAATTGGTGTACTGAAGTGATTTAATCTGTAAGTGTATATTGGAATATCTGTGGAAAAATAAAGTGGGTATTTTGGGGGTTTTCTATATCAAGAGAACAGTCTGCATGCTTTACATCTCTGATTGTTGAGTTTGGATGACTGTACTTTGTTCAAAATATCTTTTGACCAAAATACAACTCAGTTCAGTGTTTATGCTATGGAGA
This sequence comes from Coloeus monedula, assembly GCF_965178545.1. Classification (NCBI taxonomy): domain Eukaryota; kingdom Metazoa; phylum Chordata; class Aves; order Passeriformes; family Corvidae; genus Coloeus; species Coloeus monedula. The sequence goes on along the minus strand of NC_138783.1, from coordinate 78,560,588 downwards.
TGGTTGTTAGTCGTTGAATATCTAACATTTGGTTCCTGATGGGTATTTATTATTTTAAACAACTGACGGTTTTTACTGTGGTACATCTTTGAACAAAGTCAACTTATGGGCAATAATTTTTGTTTTTAAACAGTGAATTTATTGCAGAAGATGGTAATGAGAAGTTTTGGCAGTTCTTGGAAACTGTACGGGAATTAACAGTTTACAAGCAAGGAGGTAAGTTAAATAGCATGCTGGTGTTTAATATATTATCTTGTGCTGTATTTAACTTAAACATAACACATTAATTGGTTCCAGGCAGGTCAAGCCTGACTCTTCCATTCTTGCTTACTAGGTAGGTTTCTTTCAGAAAGTTGTAGCATGTTTTCCCCTAAGAGCAGTACTTGTAGAGGAGTTTAAAAAAAAAAAAAAGGAAGATGACATGGACTGAACTGCTCTTACAAGATGGAGCAGAAGTGTAAAGATTAAAGATACCTACCTGCTTACATGACTACCTTATAGGATATTGAGACTTCATGTTTTCTGTATGATGGATACTTGCAGGCCATAAAATCACACAAATAACTAAAATGAGAATGCTAGCTAAAGGAAAAATTTAAAGAATTACCAGAAAAGCTTTAATACTTGTATGTGGCATGGAGACTGTTATCTAGCATCAGTACTGCTGATAATAAAGAATAAAGGTTTATCACTAACAAAATAGGACTAAAAAAGCCTTGCATGATTAGACAGAAAAATCTGAAGTTGTTAAAAATTCGGAGAGAAGACCAAAGCATAAAATCCAGTAAAAGAACCATAAAAAGCCACGCCAGAAGAGACCTTGGAAAGCAGTTTACGAGAAATGTCCATGGTAATGAAAAATTGGGAAACCTACAGGGCTTTACACTAGGTTGGTCAGTCTTAGACCTGCTTGGCAGGTCAACAGATGAACAAGGTAAAAAAGGCTTCAGAAGGTAAGGCTGCTTCATTTTGCTCTTCACTTACAGAGTAGTACAACTCTTTAGTCAGGAGTGTGAGCACCTAACACTACTGCTGAAAGAGACTTGAGGGAAATTGAATGGTAAATTAATAGTCAAAAGCTAACAAATTGTAGCAAGATCCTGCAGAAAATGACAATGAGAAGTGCAGGTTCATGAAAAAGGTTGTATAGGGGAGAGAAGACTTGAGAAACAGCATTTCAACAATTGTGACTGACTGAATACAATTTTAAAAATGGTGGTGGTGTGCATGTGGTAATGTTATTTGAGTGCTCAGCAGTGCCCAAAGCAGCCAATAGACTTAAAATATTACTAGGAGGGGAACAGGGACATGTGTTGTAAACATAATTTTGCTGCTTTTGATTGCATGATGGGCTTTTGTCAAGTATAGTGTGATGTTTTACTTTACTGTCTCCCTGTGTTTTCCTCATCATTTCTTTAGAATGGAAGAAGTACAAGCAGAAAATGTATAAAGAACTGTGATTTTAGTTGTAGAGTATCAACTGGAAAAATTTAAAAAAGCACTCCAAGTTACTGTGAGATGATGATCTCACGGTTAGAAGTCTATTCCGCTATATACCAGTATGAAACCAGAGAGTCACTGAGAACAGAATGCCCAGGTGCTGCATGCTGCTAAAAGACATTCTGTATAAGGCATGAGGACATGGAAAATGGAAGTAGGTGCAGAATTTGACCTGTGCTCAGCTGCTAGTAGCATTTGTTGAGGCAAGTGCTGTTGACTAATGCTGTTTAAGGTCTCTGTCGGCACACAGGACAGTGGCATGTGTTATACCCTCCATGAGGTTCTGAATGACACAAAACTGGGAGGAGAAGCTGGAAGGTAAGGCTGTAATTAGAGGGACCTTGGCAGGCTGGAGAGACAGGCCAACAGAAACATTGGGAATTTGAGCAAAGGCACTTTACAGACTCCCTGCACATGGGCTGGAATAATCTCAGCAACAGCATAATGTTGGTGCTGACTGACTAGAAAGTGGTTTTCTGAGAGATGGAATGGGGATCCTTGCAAACAGTGAGAAGGCTGGCTACATGCCAGGCTGCAGCAGGAAGAGTGTAGCCAAGAGGTCAAAGAAAGTGTTTATTCCACTGTATGTGGCACTTGTAAGACTGTGGAGTACTGGGGCTCCCTGTGAAAAGAAAGACAAGAGTCCATCATTGGAGCAAGTCTAGGAGAGGAACTCTGCAGTTGTTAGGGAGCTGGAGCAGACTTCTGAGGAAAGTCTGAGAGAACTGTGAACCTGAGAAAGACAGGAGTAAGGAGAGATGTTGTATCTTCAGCTTCCCAATAGAGAAATGTGCAAAGAAAGTGGAACCTTCCTGAAGGTACACAGCAGTATGAAAAAACGCAAAGGGCAGAAGTTGAAACATGGAGATTGTGGTTAGATACTAGAGAAAATGTTTTTGCTATGGCATTGGGTAAACACTGCAGCTGACTGCTCCAGGGGACTCTGGAATCTATTCATTGAGATAATTCAAAATACTACTGCTTGAGACCTTGAGCAGCCTAGTCAAGCCTTGAAATTATATCTCTAAGTAACACTTTGGGTGAGGTGACCTCCGGAAGTCACTTTTAACTTACCCTTTTTTTTCTATGAGTGGTTTAGATGCAGTTGGCATTGCCTTGGGGTAAGACTGCTGTATTAGATGATGTGTCAGGGTTTTTTTTTTTTTTATCAGCCATCTATTTTCTGCTTGCTTGGACACGCTTTCCAAGGAATTTGAAGCTTTAATGACATTTATTATTAGTGACACAGATGTCTGTTGAAATTAGCTGTTAGTTAAATACCTACTTCACCTGGATAAACTCTGTGATTGAGAATAAATAAATTACAGTAGGATGATTTCCGTGATCTGTCATGCCAATGAACTGTTAGATGCTGGCAGTTGGGAACCTTGACACTGTAGTGAAATACTACTTTAATTAAGCATATTGAGCAGTTGATGTGTATATTTATCTTTATGGCCAACACATACCTATGACAAGAATGCAGGAAAATTTGAAGTTCTGGCACCAAGTGGCTTTCCTAAAAGTGAAGTCGTAGTTGGGGTAGTCTTAATCTAAGGAAATGGATGCTCTTAATGAACAGGAAGTCTGCATTAAATGTTTACAATAAACTGGTCAGCTTGAGTGAAGGATCTGGTGCTGCAAAACTGCAGTGGCACAGTTTACTGCGAGGTGTGCAATAGTTTACCTCTGAGGAGAAGTTGGTTCCCTATATGGTGTGGAATGGGTTCTGTCTTAGTTGCTGCATGTCATGACACATTGACGTAGAAGGATGTTCATGATGTGTTAAAACTGATGTAGCAACAACTACTTGTGTAAATTAAAGGATCTGGCTGAGAAAGGATTGGTTGGGGCAATTGGCTTTTCAGTTCTCTGAGGGATGCCAAGAGCAGACAGGATGAATAAGCAGGAAATAAAAGCATTGTTTGTTTGTTTAAATAGAAACATTTTCAGACAAGATAAACAATTCCTAGATTTGAAGCTGAAAATTTGGGTTTATGAAGGAATTGGATGATAGATTTGTATCCCAATGCACCATTGAATGTTTCAGAAGAGTCGTAAAGTGTTAAAGCTAGAAGGCAACTTAAATCAAATAGGGTAGCTTGCTTTTTTCCTTCTAAATCCTCCCTTGGATGATTTTCAGTCTGTTTTTTTTTAATCAGTTCTCAGAACTTGTTGTTTTAAATTTAGAATAATCAACATCTCTTGTTAATTTGCTAATTTAAAGTATTTAGCATTACCAAATTAGGTTTATTAATGGTCTCTTTAGCTGTGATATTTGTAGCAATTTAATGGATTTGATAGGAATTATGTACATGGAATTTGGTAAAATATTTAGTCTGGTGATGTATTTGGTGGTTTTAACTTTTTTTTTTTGATATGAACGCAAATCAACTTGGGCAGCATCTTGATTTTACCATATGGAAAACATGAACCGGTTAGTGATGGGATACACTATTAGATTAATGGGAGGTCTTCAGGTAACATGAGCAACATTGGTTATATCTACTTAATGTGCAACATATTTTCTGCCAGGCTTGTGAAATACTTGGAAAGGCAGGTGATGCTATTTTGAGCTGCAGGTATGTTATAAAGAAATCAAAGCTGCAAAAATTTCATACTAAAACCAGCACTTAAAAAACGCTGAAGATGGCATTTAAAACTTGCTGCTGCTTTTATATCCCTAAAGGTTAATTTATGATTGCTGAGGGAAGGTAAGTAGCCAGTTCCCTGCCGACTAATTATCGCTCGAGTGTTTACTGTCTTCCCAAGTGCTTCAGTTTATATATTGAATTTTCAGCAGCCTCATAAATATATATTAAAAACCAAAACAAAACCAACACACAAACATATTTTCTCTTTGGAAACAATTTTCTCTGAAAAAAATGCAACAGTATATTTCATATAAACAACAATCATGCAAATTATTTGTTGCAATCTAGAAGACTACAGATTATTCAGAACTAAATTAGACAAGTATTTTTTATGTGTATATAAACCTTAAAGATTCAAGAGGAATCAGTTTCACAAACATGGCATTTCTATACGAATAATGCAATAAAATAAAGTATTTCCTCTTTACTGGCATCTTATTTGAATGGCATAGAGATTTGACTGGCCAGTGATTGCCTGAACTGCTGTTAGCTGGGATCTCTAATTTGCTAGCTGATCTGTGGATCCAGACATACGTAGCTATGCAGTTGGAATAATCCTCATACTTCCATCCCACAAAATAATTATTCCAGCACACTGTGTTCTTCTGATTAATTATGTCCCTTGTATTTATTCTCCCTACCTCCTGTGCCTTAGTATTTTGAATTCTGTTGTGGGTTACCAGCATATATTCAGATTAATTTTGTGCTGTGTGTGCATGAGGTCTGAGGAGCTGTGCTGTAATACTTTCTTATCTTTGGTGACTGCCATGGTTGTCTCTTTTAATTATTTTTAACTTACCTGTGATAAAAGATACTGCTGTAAATTGTGGATAGTAAATGTCAACATTTAAATGTGAGTCTGCTTAGCTGGCTGTTCAGTTCTTGCTGTAGTCAATCTGATCAATTTGGCTACAGGAGCTGAGAGAGCTTTTCAGCTGACAAATTAAGGCATCTTCAGAGTGAGCTTTTCAGGTTTTGTTGCCTGCTAGGCTGTATTTCTCATGGCTAGGATGAAAGTTCACAGATATAAAGCTCATACATGTGCATTCAGATGTCTGGAGCTGTAGCCTGTTAACATGATCTCTTCTACTTACTTTTAAATTTATGTTTTTAATGATTTAGTGGTAATGTGCTGTCATGCAGGATTTTATAACCAGAAAAATCTGGTTCTTCATGATTCCCTGTAATGTCCTAAGAAACTTATTATGACTTCTACTCTTTTGGCAAGGTTAAAATGAACTTGGAGGGCAAGCAGTTACCAAATATCAAGGATTCAATACTATGTGAACATAATTTGCAAAGCTCAAGCCATAGTTTTGATTAATTAAAATTAGCTCAGTTGGTTAGAGCATGGTGTGCTGATAACACCAAGGTCACAGGTTCAATCCATGTGCAGGCCTTAAGAGTTCACTTAAGTCCACTGTAGTGTTGAACTTGAGGATTCTTGTGGGTTCCTTCCATCTCAGAATATTCTCTGTATGTAATAAACTCTAAAAATTGGTTTTGCATTAGGTGGCTCATATAGCATTTGACATGGATTCATGTATCTCGGTGAAGTTTAAAGCACAGTTGTATTCTAAGTGAAGCCAACAGTGTTAATAGAAGTTGAAGCAGTGGGAGTGAATCATGATTTGGTAAATATATCCTTGTCAATGTTGTACAGTCATTTTTGAAGGCAGACAAAAAAACTTTTTTTTTTTTTTTTTTTAACTTATTAAAATCATCGTTGTCATAATAACCTTCCAGGAAAAAAATGTCAGCTGTTTTAAATACAGCAGTGAAAGCATAGATGAAATTTGTAAGCCAAAAAATTTAAAGACTTGTGGTAAAAATATTTTGAGGCAGAACTTTTAGAACCATATATTTAATGGCTCTTCGTTGTCTTCAATAGGATGTTATTTGGGGCTGAGTGGGGAGGCAGAAATTCCAGATTTAATTTTTTTTGTGGAGATAATTTCAAGAAAATTTTAAAATATAGTTATTGAAAAAAGTTTCAATCTGGAAGGATTTGTTGCTTCCAAATTTTTATATTCACTGTTTTCAACATGTGAAGCCAAATTTATCTCATTTAGAATCATAAAATCATTAAGGTTGGAAAAGACCTCCGAGGCTGAGTACAACCTTAGACCAGTTGCCACTCTGCCAGTTAAACCATAGCACCAAGTGCCATGCCCAGCCATGTCTTGAACAGCTCCAAGGATGGTGACTGCACCACCTCCCTGGGCAGCCCATTCTTATGGTCCACCACCCTTTCAGTGAAAGAATTCTTCCTGATGTCCAACCTGAACCTCCCCTGGCACAGCTTAAGGCCAATTCCTCTTGTCCTGTCAATACTTGGCAGGGAGAAGAGGCTGACCCGCACCTGGCTACGTCCTCCTTTCAGGTGGTTGTAGAGTGTGGTAAGGTCTCTGTTGAGCCTCCTCTTCTGCCTTCTAAACACCCCCAGCTCCCTCATCTGCTCCTCACAGGATATGTACTCTAGAGCCTTCACCAGCTTTGTTGCCATTTGGGTTCTGCCAGGGCTATGTGTGGGTGTAGAGAACATAGGTTTCATCGATTGAATTGAATGTAAGACAGTAACAATTATTTGTCATGGATTAACCACAGCCAGCAACTAAATAGCACATGCCCGATCTCTGTCCTCTCCAGTGGGATGAGGAAGAGCATTAGGAAAAGGTAAAACCTGTGAGTTGAGATAAAAACCATTAATACTTGAAATAAAGTGAAATATAATGATAATATCAGGAAAAAGAGAGAGAGGAATAAAAGTTCTCTCAAGTGATGCATAATATAATTGCTCATCACCCACTGACCGATGGCCAGCCTGTCCTCAAGGAGAGATTGACAACTCCCAGCCAACACTCCAGTTTATATACTGAGCATGACATTTCATGGTATGGAATGACCCTTTGGCCAGTTCAGGTCCGCTTCTCCTGGCCATGCTCCCTCCCAGCTTCTTGTGCACCTCCTCACTGGCAGAGCATGGGAAACTGAAAAGTCCTTGACTGAGGATAAGCACTACCTAGGCACAACTTAAAGCTTCAGTGTATTTTCACATTATTCTCTCACTGAATCCAAAACACAGCACTGTACCAGCTACTAGGTAGAAAATTAACTCTACCCCTGCTGGAATGAGGACATCATGTAGAATTCATGAGGAGGAGCTTTTATAAACTTATACACTTTCCTAATATTAGGGGTTTTTCCTAGTGAATTACAGCAAACTCAGCCTTTCTAAATAATGAGTTTTAAGGAGGAGAAGGCAGAAAGGAGATACTAGAGGCTTTAAGAGCAAAAGAAGATTTTTTTTTTTTTCCAACCACTACAAGGTTGTAAAGAGGAAAATGAGAGGATAGGAGCTGCTTAGTTATGAAAATTGAATATGCCTCTAGAATGAGAATTGAAGGTTAATTATTTCCAACCAATGTTCTCAATATATTATCACTTCTGTCATTCCCAGCCACCATCCACCTACTTTCTTAGTCAGAGTCCTAATTTTGACCTTGAAAATACAGGATATGCAGGGAGGGGGGAAGCTACTTCACATGTTCCATACATTCTCATACTCTTGTTTATCATGTATTTTTAAGGAAGAAATAGAATATGTGAGAGTAGCCCAAAGAATGACACCTTTAGAAGATTTTTATTTATGTAAATTGCATGATTGGAGGGTTTCCAAGCTAAATGTGAGTAAATTATTTGTAAAATAATGCTCCATTCAGGATTTTCCATATGGGTTTTTCAAGAGACATTATTGTTGAGTGGGTTTTTATATTGCTGAAAATAATTTTGATATTAATTAGTGCTATTGAGCTCTCTTCTGTTGTTTTTATGTTATATTAGGCCTCTGGATTCCTAGGAAAGGAAACAGTTATTGGTGGACAACACTGAAGACTTTCGAATGGCAAGCAGCACTGGCATTAGTGCTTGTCTATTATATAGTGCAGATAGATATGTCACATCATTTAGGGCTAAATACTAAAAGTTTGTCTTTTTTGTTTTTTCTGTCTTCAACAGATTCAGAGTACTCCTATTACAATTTAATCTTGAAGAAAGCAGGACAATTTTTATCCAATTTGCAAATCAATCTGTTGAAGTTTGCACTTTCCATACGGGCTTATTCTCCAACTGTTCAGATGTTTCAGCAGGTGACAGTATTGCCTGATATATTTGGTACATGATTGAGTGAGGTATTTTGGCTAAACGATGTTCATTGTTACAGTTCAGTAAAATATATGCCAATATTATTTGGAATCAAACATGATGAAGGTGATGCTTTATAAGCTGGTTATATTGACAGGAACAAATATTCATATTCACTTATATGGCTAGCATTCCTTTCAGGGTAGAATTTTTTTGCAATTGTTCATTTTTTAAAATTCAGGTCATGGGGATTTTTTTGCATTGCTTCAAATAATCCTGTGGGAATTCAGACATTCCCAGAGTAGGACATTTCCTGTAGCTTTAAGTAATTGATATTTGTTATTTAGTGGATTTCTCATCTTTCTAATTGTTTTAGTATTTGAAAAGTTGAAAAATAGAAAAATATGCTTTATTAATGAAAAAGTGAGTGGACATAAATTCACTGTGCCTCTAAACCTAAAACTGCTACTCCTCCTTTAGCAATGCCACCTTTAAGATAAAGTGAGAAATCCATGTTTCTGAAACATAATAAGCTGTAATAAAGTTAGGGAGTTTTGCAGGTGTTCTCTGGAGGAATATCATACTCTCAGACTCTTTTTGTTTTTATCTTTCAGCTGGTGAATCCAGAGTCACTGACATGCAGTCACAATTCCCACTTCATACTGGAATAGCTGAGTAGAGCTTAAAAAAAAAGGCAGGAGATGGGAAAGAGAGAGAATCAAAAATTGACGTTACTTGTTTGGGATTTGTTGGTTTAGAAGTTTAATCTTTGTATGTTAACATGATTGCTGATAGCAACTAAAGTTAAAAATATCTCAAAGTACAGGCTGTGATTTCAGCTTGTGGAGGAGATTTCTCAGTCCCGTCTTTACAGAACATAAATGTACTTTCATTTTCTGGAGTATGACTGCATTTAATAGACTACATCTCACAAAGAGCATAGGGTCTTAATCTTTTAATATTTTTCTTCCCCTCCCCCCCCGCCATGTACCCAATTTTGAATGGGCTTAATTAGAAACACAACTTAATGGCAGCTGTTATTTTAATCAAAGGGATGTGAGTTTAAGTTGAAGTGCAATCAAAGCATTCTGGTTGAGTATAATTGTTGAAATATTAGATTGCAGCTGATGAACCTCCACCAGAAGGCTGCAGTGCATTTGTGGTTATCCATGAGAAGCACACCTGTAAGACTAATGAAATAAAAAAGCTGCTGAAGAAGGCTACTAAGAGGTAAATACAATGATCTGGTTTAGCACGAAGAATAGATTACTAAAGAGCTTAATATTATGAGTTCATCAATTATGAATCAAAGTAGGTTTTAAAATAAAATCATAGAGCTTTGGTCCCCTAATCACATGGACAATTTTGTACTTTTTCCTGTTTTTTTGGTGGTTTTTTTTTTTTTTTTTAACATGGGATAGTCAGGTTTAAGTTACAGTGTACTTTCTATACAAAGTTTCAGTGTCACATGTCTGACACAGTACTCTGCTGACAGACTCTGTAGTCAGTGTCATTGCACTTGAGTTTTTCTGGGTTGCAAGGGCTTGGCACATGAGTAGAAGAGGAGTCTACCTCAGCTGGCATAACCTTTCCTTACCTTGTGTTAAGACTTTGTACCTATCAACTCTTTCCACAGGTTTTGTCCTGTGGTAACTAGCATCAGTCCAGAGTTCATTTGAGCTCTGAAGTAAAATACATAGAACCTATCGAAACAACAGTAACAGTATAATGAAAGCATAATGTTTAATCTCTCTTTTTAAAAAAGATATTATTTTGTGGGTTTCTTTAAAACCTGTGTGTAATTTTTGTTTTCTTTCCTCCCCCCCGCCCCACACCATGGTCACCATAATATACATTAGTGTCCATACCCTCAGGCACTTCATGGAGACATGCAGAGCAGAAAGATGATTTAGTAGGGTATATTTCTTTGATTTTGCTTTCTGTCAAATATAAATTGTGGGGAAAAACCATGAAAACCTGTAAATTTGTCTCTTTGGGGTTGGTCGCTTCTGAAAATAATTTTGTGTTCTACATGTATGATTTGTGGTGTCTTCTAAGTCCGTTGATACAATTACCTACTAAATAATTTTCTTTTGCTTATTCAATAGCCAAGCTTTCTGTAAAAGCATCTCACTGTCTAGTTCACAATTTCCCATTTTTAACTGTTATATTCTTCTAACAAATATCTCTTATTTTCTTAGATAAAAGCCAAAATATAGTACAAATAATTAAAAATGTTGTTAAATTCTTGTGGCCATATATTAAGGCATCATGAGACCTTAACATTTTATTGCAATGTCTGAATATAGTAGTCTTTTAAAGCAGTTAACTAGACTCAGAACATTCTCCTTTCTGGAGATATTATTCCCAAATGTACAAGGTTCTGGAAAATCACAATACTAAACAATAGAATCCTGAATTATTCAGATTTGAGAGAGTTAGACTTCTAGAAATTATTAAGAACTTGCAATAAAACAGAAGTTTCTTTTATTTGATTTGTCTTCTATTTTCAATGGCTTTGCATGCACCAGTCATATCACAACCTTCAGGGCTGCAGGGACAAAATCTTGATAAATTTTCCCTCCTTCTCCCCACCCCAAAAGTAGTTGTATCAAATACTTAGAATACCTGGAGCTAGACTATGAGCAAAACATGTTCACCTTCACATGTTCTGGTAGTCTTTTCCACTTGTACTCTTGTACACTTGTTCCATTTGTACTCTGGGTAGCAGATGCTTTTCACCTATGCTGGTGATACTTAGGCTAGGTGATAAAGATAGGGCTGTGCTCCTGTTCCTTTTTTTTTTACAGGGTGAACAAATGATATATGGGACAGTGTGCCATCTTGCAGGTGATTGCTCTAAACCAGTCATTCTTTTTTTGTCTTTTCATAGAAGAGATCTTTTTGATTTATTGATTCTTTTTTTAATTTCAAAGTATTTTCCTTTGTGTTCCATTCTCTGTCTTCTGTCTGTTATGACTCTTCCAATTAAGCCCGGCCAATTTAAGCTATGCTTTCAGTTGTTCACCATATTTGGATGAGGATGTTAGAAATGTTCTGATTTTAGGGACTGATAGTTTCAAATCTCACTGGAAGAGGAAGAAGAGACTGCAGCATTCTTTTGCGTGGATTCATCATCTCAACCCCAGATTCAGGAAGTCTCAGGCTCTTTGGACTAAGGAGAGCCCAGATATTCTGCATGTCAAGGTTAAGGTTTTGCTTTTTTTTTTCCAGTCCTTTATGCAGCAGTGACTGTGATTTTGTCTTTTTGCACTTTCAGCCACGTTGCAATGGACTGTGTGGTTCTAATTGGAAGTATTTTGTGTGGAACTGCAATGGCTCCAGAACTCAAGGGCTCTGGATGTGTCAAAGTACTTGTGGTTAAATGATTGGGATTGCTTATCTTGCTAACTGTCCAAAACACAACACTAAGATTTCTGGGGCTGTCGCTGTGAAGAGCAGAAGCATTAAATGGAGCCACGTTTTGCTGAAAACAATCAGTATCTTACATTTGTCAGTACATGTTTGCTGTCTTTTATCACATTGCTTCTGCATCCTATCCTGACAATTATCTAGACAAGCATACAGTTGCCTGTACTACCCTAGTGAGTGATAAGCAAGTGCTGAACTCCACATCTGTGTCATTTTTTTATCTTTTTGTCTGCCCAGCTGTTCTTCCTTGTCTTTCAGGCAGCCTTCTTATGAGCATCTCTTATGGCAGGAAATAATTAGCTTTCAGTTCTAAGAGCAGGAGAATCAATTCCTTGTCACTACTATTCAGTGTTGAAGAGAAACAGAGAGCAGAGGCTTATCTTGGATTTACAAAGGCTGAACACTTTAATTCTCAACCCAAGGTCATTAGAAGAGCTCCATGCAGTGTTACTTCACTGCAGCATTCAATATTTTTATGAAGCATGTTCACTGTGATTTGAAATTCTTCCTTTGAGACTGTCACTGTTCAATCATAGCAGTACTCAGTAATCACCTTGGTTGGTTGGTAGAAGTGGTTAGTTAGGAAGAGAGAAGCTCCCTTGATTTAGGTTTTCCTCTCTCTACATGACTGTGGCAGCTCTTGTCTCTCTGGCTATGAGAAGGAAGTTGCACAAGTCACATCTCACACGTATGCTTTTACTGGGACAAATCTGGATCAGTTCTTTCACAGAGCTTACTCATTCAAGAGTGGTTTCAGACTCCCAGATCTCACCTATTTGCTCTGCCTTGTCCTGTGACAGCAGTGGGACAGCTTTCCTGATATTTCTGTGTCACCTGGCTACATGCACCCAAGTAAATTCTTAAACTGGGCCCCTCCTTTTATTCTGCCTTACAGATGAGGTCCTTGATTGCATACCTACCAAACTTACACAGGACATTGGTGTTAAAACCCTGAGTAACCTCATAGAAATTGCTCCTGCTTGAAGTGAGGGTTTGCAGCACATTACCTCCAAAGGTTACCTTTGCAGTGTAAATTATTCTATGTTTTTTTATATTGAAGATATTCCTAAGATTTGCATGACAGAAACTGTGGCGTTCTGCTCACACCTTTCCAGTATGGCTCTTCAGTGAGTGTCTACTACACAGTCCTGTACTGTGTGTTGTATTAGAGTTTCCTAACTTGCCTTGGGAATGCTTGGAGAGAGTTTGCTGGTCTTCTGACTGTCTGTGCAAAGGCAACTTTGAAAAAGTGTGCTCATCAATAATTAGTACCTTGAGTGTATTACTCAATCATATCCTCTGTTACTTCTCCATCTTTCCCAGGTTTTATTCAAAAGATGTTTTTAGTCATCTAAGAAATCATTGCAGTGTAGCTTTTCTAGTCATGATTTTCAGTTAGGAGGGTAGGTAGGCAGTCAAAATTTGCAAAATTAGCTGAATTAACAGAGCTCAGTGGTGTCACAGTAGTACAAAACAGTTAGCTTCCAGGTGTGTTACCAGCTTTCTCAAACTTCACAGAATCTCCCTCTGCTACTGTTCCTCCCTGATTGCTCTGTGCATCTCTAACAGATGTAATGTATCATTCAAATGAAAGCTTCGAGCTGTTACTGATGCACAAAATCTCCAAGTGCTATGCTTTTTATATGCTTTGTGTTGTGATTTAATAAAATACAATTATTTATAGTTGATGCTGATTTTTCAGTTTCTTATACATGAGTTTGTTGTTCTGGGTTTGTGAGCAATCATGATTTTTTGTGATGATTTTAACATGGCTTGTATACTTTTAGCATATAAACATTTACTAGTTTTTTCAATTATGAAGTAAAAAAACTGCCACTGTTTTAATTAATTTTCTGACTTTATACTATCACAATTATTTGTTTTAAAACCAGACCCAGGCCATATCTTTTCAAGGTAGACCATAAATTCCCAACTCTTAAAGAGGATGGCCCAGTGGTTATTCTATATGCAGAAATGGGTACAAAAGACTTTGTCAAATTCCACAAGATTTTATCTGAGAAGGCACAAAAGGAGGAAATTGTTTATGTTCTCCGGCATTATGTTCAGGTATGCGTTTCAAATCAACATTGTTTCTGTAAACAGTTAGTATTCTGTCTTTGCTTTGCTTGCTTTTTGACAATACACATTTTCTACATTAATTTTTGCATTTGCCTAAATTATGTGCAATACATTTCCTAATGTTAAAACTTTCTAGGTAAATAATTCATCTAATACAAACTGTGAAGGCGGGAAAGCATGATAATGTTACCAATCCTGCATACAAGCACTGATTGCATCACTGATCTTGAAATACCTCCTTTTTGGTTTTATGTCGGGATTTTGTACAGTGTACGAAGATCTTGGTGAATCTTGGTGCAGCAGGCTGAACATAGTAACTAGAATTAGAAAAATGGAAAGTAGAATAGAGAATCAAATTGAGAAATTACCAATTATATTTTTACATATTCTCAATGTAATCTCATATGTTCATTCAGATACAGCAGTGTGGGCTATCACGGCCGGCATCATTGACCAGTTTTAAAATGTTTGTGTTCCATGGTGTGACTATTTGAAACACAGTGTTTCTGAATTCTTTTCTTCACTCACTCTTCTCCCTGAAACAAAACAAGAAAAATACCAGTATATGGAACTATATTTCCCCAGTTTTGATTTTTGGAAGGGTTTTGTGATTTATATTCAAAGTACAGCTCTTAAACAGTGTGACTAATCTGAGAATAATCTGATGGAGTGAGAGGTTGCTGCAATTTATGTAGACCAGGCATTTCAGGGAGATGAGATACGCAGTTTGCAGATGACTTCGAGTTGTTTGCTCACAGTAATGAAATAGAGAATTTGAGGAAACCAGTCTTGAATTCTAAGTTGTATGGGATATAATTTTTATTAAACTTTGTTCTTTTATGCTCTTTTATTTCAGTCAAATGCCTACTTGCATATTAAATGTCTCATTGCTCTGCTTGGCTTATGCATCATGGTCCCTCAAAATGCGTGTTGTCTTCTTGCCTGCACCTTTTCTCTCTTCAGACCTCTCTTCCCTTTTCTTCCTTCCTCACAACCTCCATTTTTGTTCTTTGGTTCCCACTGAGATGGATTTTCCCTCCTTTTTTACATTAAATTCCAGAAGAGGGAGCATTGATAACAGAAGAGGTACGGTCATTCTGCTGTCTCTTTTTTTTTTTTTGCCGATGTCACTGAGACTACTTATAGAGTGCTCTCTGCTCCCTCTGTCTTGAGATTTGCTAAGAGGATGGACAGAGAAGCCCCCAGCCTTGGGTTTTCACTCATGGGCTGGAGGATTCTCAGTACACAATGATTCTTAGAAACTGCGAGCTAAAGCTTTCAAGAAATTGCTGCTGTGCATGTGCAAATTGCATTTTGGAAAGGGGATTTTCATACATTTGGGGCAAATTAGAGCATGTATACAGAAATAAGTATGCTTTGTGTAATTATACTATTGAATGTCAAATTTCTGCTTCAAAGTTAGAAGTAGTTGTTATTTGTTTTTAGTAAGTGGCAACCTGTTTTTAGCAGTGATACTTCGATACATTTTCTTAATACTTCTTGCAGAAAGTGATTAATTGTTTTATCAAAACTTTTTTAAATAATAAGTCTGATGCAAAAAGAGAGAATTTCCTCTTAACATCCTGGAAGTCTGGCAAGATTAAAAAGAAATGAGTAACAGTTTAAAATGTGAGTTGTAAGGCATCAATAATTGTATAGGGTGCTATGAGCTCTGGCTGTTCTAGTCCCTCTTCTAGTATTGTGTAAAAGGACTACAATTTTGACCAGCCTTTCTGTGATTTGCAGGAGATAAAGGACATCGGCACATTTTGTTACATGCCTTCTCAGTGGACTGTCAGTATGCCTTGCGCTTTGAATTGAGAGATGAATTTAAGTAATGACTTAAATGTCATAACATTTTAAAGTTACAATATTAGATATTGTTAATCTCCTTTAAGTACATTTGTTAAGTTATGTTTTTTCTTCCGTTAAAATAATATCATCAAGCAGAAACCAAATTCCCGGAAAATGTATTTATCTGGATATGGTGTGGAACTTGCAATAAAGAGTACAGAATATAAAGCAGTAGATGACACACAGATTAAAGGTATGTGGATTTTTTAATTGATTTGATACCTCACTGGAAATGCTATTAAAATGTGTTAAAATCTTCAGCTTGTAGAATCTTCAGTCATTAGTGTTTTGAAGGCTATACTTAATTTGTTTCTACAGAAGGAAATCTCAGGTATTAGGAAATAAGAAAGTAAAATATATGCAAACATTTGTAAAGATCTGTGCTTAGGATACAGTCCACTTTCCTAACCTCTAATTGTTGTTTTCTGTGGGTCTTCAAAACACAACCCAGTCTTCTTCCTTTCAGAAATTTTAAGATTAACCTTTGTACTCCTATTACTTTATGATTGTTGGCATCTCTCATATACTAATAACTACAGTATCTACACATTCGTGTTTCAGAGCTGAGAGGGTTTTTTCTGAATTTCTGTGGAAATCCTTTCACAATCTTCTGTAGGAAAGATGTGAGGTACCATAGAATTTGGACTGGTGCATGTTACAGTGTATTGAAATGAGACATTTACTACAGAAAGTGGTAACTACAGCATGGTGACACAGAGAAATTACTTTGCAGGGACATTTACAAGGTAAAAGGAAAATTAACTCTCTTTGGTAAGACTAAGGTTTAATGACCTTTGAGTCGTGTCAAAATATAGTTTAGTTTTTTTAAAGGGGAAGAAACTGATCCCTGACTTACGTCAAATGCCAGCTGGAGATTCAAGTGCTTTAAGGTCATCAGTCTTTTCAGGTGTAAATTTGGTAGTAGTTGACTGATAAGAGTTATACCTTACCACTTAATCAAACTGAGAAATGGCTATTTTGGGAAGTGAACTGTTTAACCACATCTATTTAATTTTATAAAAAAATTGTTACCACTCAATGAGTTATATTAAAAAATTAATTTTAATGTTGCAAAGTTCTGTAGAGTAATTAATTCTGATGCCAAAATATGTAAGTATAAATCTAATTAAAACTACATCTGGAAATGACAACTTTGTGATTGTATGCTTCTAGTAACTGTTTTATAATTCATAAAAACATAATAAAACAATAACTTTCTTGGCTTATATTGTCCACATGCACTATGTGTTCAGGAGCAAATGAGACAAAAGAAGAGGACAATGAGGAAGAGGAGGAGGAAAGTGATGTCCAAGGATTTCTCTTTGGCAAATTAAAGTGAGTTGATACAAGTTATAATTAATCTTTTGCATTTGTTTCTGGAACCTGAGCCAATTGGGTTTTTTTAATAGAAGAATTGAGATTTATGTTGGAAATTACGTGGTAAAAATTATGTGGGTTTTTTTAATGTCTTGTGAACATAAAGATACAACGGTTGTTTATTCTGTTAATTTCAATTTATTGCATTTAGTTTTCTAATTATCTTAGACTGTATACAGTAAATTTTTTTAATTAGAAATATCTGTCTGGGTAACACACACAAAAACTTAGAACATTGTGGTTTCACATTTGTTAGATAATTAGAATCAAAATGTTGGTTTTCAAAATGCAAGAGTAGCACAAGAAATCCAAACCCTTGTGCTGTGTCTCCATAAGGTGTTTTTCAGAAGGATAGTAATGCATTTCATGGAGTTAAGGAGTGATATTTCTAGGAAGATGGGCTTATTATAGGTACCACCTTATTCTGGAGTTTGTGTTCTCTTCCAGCAGGAGCTCTTTTTTCCAATCTTCAGTCTGTTAGATGAAATTGAATGTTATCCTATTGAGTGCCCCTTACAGCCCTCTGTTGGTGGATTCATTTTGTGGTTGCAGTCATCCTAAGTGCTTCCCTTTTCCTGTAACAGATCCATACAGTGAATCATAAATTTTTTACTTCAGCAAAAAACCCTTGAGTCTGTGGGTCTTCTCTAGATATCATTCTCTCTCTTTAAAACAAAAAATAAACTTGTTTGTAGATATTGTCACTAAACTTTAAGTCTCGAAGTTCAGAGCTGCTAATTCTGTCTAAACTCTTGAGAGCCCATCCCCTTCCTGCCTTTTTGTTCGCAAACACACTGAGGTAGAAGTACACCCAGATCTTGAGGCTTCCCTGTTGTTTTACCTATGTGTTTGAGACCTTGCACACCAGATAATCCCAGATGCTTATGCCATATCTTTATCTGAGCTTTATTCTTCTTGTATTCTGCTAGGTTTAGCTATACTTAGTCTCTTGATTCTCCACTGTGACTGATTTGTGAAGCTGTCAGATAATTATTCAGACTTTTTGATGTTGTTTCTGCATTCATTGGCTTTTTCTCTTCTCCTTTTCATACAGGAGGCAAAATAGATGTTTCAGTAGTCTGCAAATTGTCCCTCTGTTACAGCCATGTCAAAAGCTTTACTTTTCTCATCTGTGAAATAGTTACAAATGAAGCAGAAGACATAAAATGTTTAGAAATCTAATGAAGTTTTTTTTTTTCAAGGATATCTTGTAGCAGGCTGAAGTATTTGCCCTCAAAACTTCTTCACCTACCTGTTACATTTTCAAAACAAATAGCTAAGCTTTTGTGTACCATGTTCTTCAGGTCTGACTGGTGATTTGTGTGCTCAGTAGATTGATTTTTGTCAGTGGTATCAATTTATAAAACTTGTTCTCAACATTGTCTTGCCTATAGTTTTCGTAGTTAATGCTACAAAGAGTGTGTTCAGTTACAGTTAATATATAGCACAGTTGATACACAGGTATACATCATCCTATGGTAAACAAACTAAAGAGTTACCTGTATAGTGTGTTAATACTGTCTAATCTTTGAGTTCATTTATTCCATATAAATTTATGTGGCAGGTTTTGAGACAGATCCCTATGAAATAATTTAACTCCTGGTATTTAGTAAGAATTTCCTCGCAGGGAGGGTTGTCAAGGATTGAGGCAGGCTGCTCAGGAAAGGGGCTGAGTTGCCATCCCTGGGTAGATGTGGCACTTAGAGATATGGTTTAGTGGTGGACTTGACAGTGCTGGGCTAATGGTTGACTTAAGGACCTTAAAGATCCTTTCTAACCTAAATGATTCTATGATTCTATTTAACTGGGGTTTAGCCCTCAGAAATCATCTTCTCACCCCAAATCCATATTTTTGTTTCAAGAATGAGTTAAAACTTTCATTTTTGGTTGTTATCCTAAGAATACAGTATTAGCTGTGAGCAGTAGTGTGGATGAAATAAGATACTGATGGACATAATTGATTCTTTTTTGAAATAAAATGTTTTATTGTAGACAGATGCACCCTGATCTGAAAAATAATCTGATAGAGTTTAAAAAGCATCTAATTGAAACTACTAACAACATGGAACCACTGAAGGTTTGGGAGCTACAGGGTATGTATTGCATTTTTAATTTTAATTAACACAATACTCTGTTTAATAGTCCTTTGTTATTTTAATGTATTGACATTATGATAAAAGCTTCTTTTAAAAAGATACATCATTTCATAAAAAGGCTGCAATACCTCAAGTATTTAAAAGGCATGTGCTGATACCTTGTATTGTATGCTAGAAATGAAAGGAACATTGAAGTAATTTTGTAAGATGGAGAGATATATTGCCTGCTTTTTTGCCTGATGTGTCATCTCAGGTATAAAAACTTGTTTTCGATGGTTTTTTTAGAGGTCAGGCAAAAGATACAATTTTGACATAACTATTGGGTTGGAATGAAATACATGTTAGGACAGCTTGTTTTCTTTAATTTATAAATTCTATCAATGTACTGGAGTTCACACTGATGCATTTTTTTTTATATAATATCAAGTAAAAGAACATGCTTTTAAAAGCTTGCCTGTAGAAAAGGAAAACAAATATGTCAATTGTGGAAAGCTTTTGTGCTGATGACTTGCAGGACATTCTGTAGCTTGAATGAAACTCTAAATCACTCTTAAAATATAAATCTCTCATAAAATGTCATGACAGTTAAGTTTACACAACTAAATTTTTCCCCTTACATTCTTCAGTTTTAGAGAACAACCTGATCAAAGTAAGTTTGCCTATATATTAGAGCAGTGATGGAGACTGAGCAGTCTGAGCTTCAGTTTCCTTTGGGACCCTGATGTTACAGAGTCTGCTTGCAATGTCCAGTCTGATACTAGCTATGTGGGATAATTGTAGTTCACTTGCAGTCTTTTATCAATGAAGTTTACCTGCAGGATTTGTGTTTGTCCGAAATTAAAAACAATTGAAAAACAGTGCTTTAAAGTTCTGCTGAGAAATCTACTTTGCAAATAAAAAGGAAATAGTGGGTTTGACTATTTTTCTTTTGGTATGATTGAATACCACTTGGCTGATACTAATGCAGAAGCAGCCATGAAACTTCAGTCCTTTAATGTCTCCCTTCAAAAGCCAGTACAAGGTCTCTGTTTAGTGGTGGTCTTTTCTGTGGTGTTATGGCTATATATATAAAAGGAAACTGGTGCTGCTCCCCAAGAAACCAGTTCTTAGCATTGAACGTAATTAAGCGTAGGGATGCTGATAATTTATGTTAGGACGACTTGTAATGGCTTATGGTTCAGGATCTCCAGTCTTCAGCCCCCACATTTTTTGGTGCCGTTGTTTTGATACCCTTACTGCTGACATGACAGGGTGCTTTCTCTAGTTCATTCTTAATGACTAATTATAGTGGCTGAATTAATGGCACAGCTTCTCTCTGATTTCCTTTAATTAGCTTCAAAGTAAAAATCTAACTAAATTTAAGCAAAACTACTTCAGCTATAGGGCATACTTCTATTTATAAATGAACCTAAACACCATTCAAGAGCTGTCTTTCAAGAGCTTTTATGTTTTAGGTAAGTAATTAGTAAGTACTTTTTTTCCTCAAGGTGCCTTACACTGTGCTCTCAGCTGTGTTAGGGTGCTGCAGGGGGAGGTCTGTAAGTGACAGTCCTGACCAGAGATAACCAAGGTAAAAAGATGTCAGTTGGCCTCAGTGGTATTTAAGTATTTGTATCTTAGCTGTTCAGCGTAAAATGGAAACAATATATGAAGGCTTTTAAGTGTATGACCCAAGTTCACAGCTTCCTCACTCTCTGTAGTAACGGCAGCAACTGGGTGTTGTTGCTTCAACTGATCACAACTTATGTGCCTGTTGAAACCTACTTTTAAGAGTTACTCCTTTTTATACTTCTTGTTAAAAGTATTAAGAAATACAAGTTAACATTTCACCTCTCACTCACCTGTTTTTTTCAGCCAAGGAGTACCTTATCAGGCTGAACTATGAATGTCTTATCCACTTTGATTCAGCCTTCTTTTTATCTTTTTAATTCGTTATTGCTTCAAGAAGATGTTGCAAGGTTTTACTAGGCAGCATCCTCTATGAATTTCTGCCCAGCACTTCTTATTATATGCAGCATCAGCTTTCCTCAAATTGAATAACCTGAGGCTTTCAGTTTTTGCTTAAACGTCTTAAATAGAAAATTATGAGGAAAAACCATCATTGCCCAAGTTAGTTATGCAGATCTATACAAGGTATATGGAGGCATCTAGTATATTACTGCCTGTCTTGGCCAGTACCCCATGGGTACCAAAATTGGATTTGTCCTAGTCTTACATGTCAAAATTTGTCACGCTCAAGTTAGGCTCGAGAGATAGCTAACTGAATTCCATCATTGTTTTTTCAGTGGATAGACAAATTAATTTTAAGCTGTCCCATTATCTGAAAATCTACTTTGTTCTGAAAATGAGATACCTTCAAAAATTGTGCTAGGTGTTTAGGAGAATTGGAATTTGACAGTAGTTTGACTTTTCATTCACAAGTCTCCATTTGCTCTGTGAAATTGCTGCTCCTTTTGAAAATTGTACAATTCACATACTCAACGCAGCCTTCTACATTATATATATCTGCTGTCTGAAAAACTTGTGAAGTCCTGGGTCTGGAAAGGTCTTGCTCTTTCCTGCAGTTATGGGTGTCTGTGGATTGGTGTGTATCTAGGCTTGAGTGTGGTACTACCCTTTTGATGATGGCATAATACTTTGTGATGAATGGTCTGGGTTTTTTCAGTGTGTTTCTGTAAATTTCAAAATTACATATACGATGTGTATGTTCAAGAAATTCAAGCAGAATTCTGTAGAAAAGCCTGAAATTAGTATTTCCAACTTTCACGTGATCAGTTTTTCAATCTTAATAATGTCACTTCATAATTGTTGAATCAATAATTGAAACATAAAATATGTTAATAGTGAGAATGTGTATATGGATATGGAACACTTTCCTGATTGTAGGCAGTTATGATTGAGTGATACTTCCAGTGGGTTTTTTTTTAATTTATTTTTCTCCTCCCACTCTAGATCTCAGTTTTCAAGCAGCTACTCGAATTATGTCTACCCCTGTTTATGATGCCTTAAAGGTAATGAAAGACATTGCTCAGAACTTCCCAATAAGAGCCAGGTATGATACTTAAGCTTTCTTTTTTCCCAAATGCTATTTTTCTGTTTGCATTTGACTGTAATGACAGTAATACAGGTTTATATCCAAATCCTGCTGTCAGATGTTCATGTCTGACAGCTTGCTAGATAGATTCCAGGCAATTTCATTGAGTAGAAGATAACTCCAGGGAGAGCTCGTGATCAGTCTCTTAAATGTTTCCTGTCTGATGAAGGAGATGCCATGAAAACATGCTAATCCTTCAGGCACTTAGTCCTCATGGATTTTACTGGACTGATATTTTCCCAGGTGAAAACTTTTGTTGAATTAGTAGCAGAACTAGTCACAGTGGGAATGAGGCAAAATACTATTAATAAATTCCGTGGGGATCCACAGACATTAAGCACAGCATTGCTGTTGAGTTTGGGTATTGTATATTAGTGTTCTTACTGGGGAAGATCTGTCTTCCATAACAGATTACTTAATAAAAAATCAAGATAAATATTAAATAAATGGACATGTCTTGATTTTAGCTGTCCTAATATGAAAAACTGTTCTTCCTGTAAGCCAGTAGTATTATAATTGAGAAATGCTCTTCTTCATACTTAATAAGTTCTTCATGTAATCCTATCAGCAATATTTGCTTGAATTACTGAATTAAATGTGATGCTAAATAAGGTTCTTAACTCAGCGTGCTTTCACATTTTGCTACTCTTGTTTAATTATCACAGTATTTCATTGTCACCCCTGATTGTCTATTAGAGAAAATCTACACCATAATAGAAAAAACTACCATGGTAACATCTTGTGTCAAGGAAGCAAAATGCCTTTTAAAATGGCTGAAGCATGATTATTATGAAATACTATGGTGTAAGTTTACACTTAGATTAGCAGTCAGAAAATTCAGCTTTCCAGTAGGAGATACTGGAAGTGTACCTAATGTTGAACTTCAAGTCCAGTTCTGGTCTT
This sequence comes from Coloeus monedula, assembly GCF_965178545.1. Classification (NCBI taxonomy): domain Eukaryota; kingdom Metazoa; phylum Chordata; class Aves; order Passeriformes; family Corvidae; genus Coloeus; species Coloeus monedula. The sequence continues at coordinate 78,537,456 of NC_138783.1, read as the reverse complement.
TAAAGGACAGAAAAAAGTCATTTTGGAGTGTCCCAGGTGACATTTAAATCATTGATTTTAAAAGTCATTAAACTGTTACATTCTACTCCAACTCCTGTTGTGCATTTGTGGCATTAGAGAGTTCAATTTACCTACTCTTCAAATATTTTATAGGTAAAAGTATAAGAAGACTTTAAAATTATTAAAAGGGGAATCACTGTTTCTGTCCTGCATGATTTATTTTAGCATGCTAATCTAGCATGTTATTTCTAACATGAGACATTACAAATATATGTAAATAATTTAAATTTAGTAGGTCTGCGTTGACAACTTAAAGGGGCATTGTGTAAAAGTAGGGCACAGAATATATATCATTAATAGTCTAATCATGCTTAACCTGATGAGTCAAAATAGTAGTTTGGGAAAAAAAAGCTAGAATAAACAGGAAATGAAGAGATTGCTTAGTCATTTTAGACAAATAGCTGATCATTATAGTATAGTATTTTTAAACTGTGTAAGTTTCAGACAGTTTATATATAAAAACAACCATTTTTATTATACAAAATTTGGATTAAAAAGGCTGTATACAAATTTTGAACTGTATTTAGGAAAATAAAGTAAAATACTGTATGTTCCTTAAAAATGGGGTTCCCTTAGGCCATAAAAAAAATTAATATACCATTCCTCTGAAATGTTCTTTCGCTTTTTAATTTGCCTCCTGTATTTTTGTGTCTCAGTATTTCCAGTTGAAAAGGTTAGTCTGAGGTAGATTTTTACAAAATGTCATCAGATGTAGACAGTGTACCAACTGATATATGTCATGGCAACATTTTGATAATTCATTTCGTAGGGTATTTTTCATCATTGTTTTGTTGTATACTTGTCATATTATTGCATTCTTAAGGAGCAGATAATTACGTATTGTAATGCTCTGTTACTTGCTATTTATTAATCACTCACAAATCTTAACATTATGACCATGTGAAAGGTTTCCTTTTTTCCCCTCAACATTAAGTACTACACGGTTACATGTTCTTCCAGATAAGAATAAAGATGAGTAATATTATAGAGAATATTTCAACCTTAAGGTCATTCAAGAACATTCCTACATGAATGTGCCTTCTTTTCCTACATGAATTCCTTCTTTGTAGAAAGATAAATAGTATCCATTTACCTTCAGTCAGTACAGTATTTCTCTTTAGTTAGTCTGTAGCACTTGACAATTGCAAAAACATTCATAAAAACTTTGTGAAGTTCTGAACAAATGACAGAACTCACAGTGAGCAGATGTCTTTCACGGGTATTCTTAGACTTGTTACCTCAGGTTGGTAGGGTGTCCTTTTCAAGGATCAACCATCACACTTTCTCCATAAAATTATGCTAGAATTCTGCATCGTCAACTCCCATGCATGAACAAGGAGCTATTTAATGATTCCTTGAATTGCTTTCCTATTACTAGAACAGCTATCAGTAAAGCTTACCTTTTGCTGATGGATATTTTACTTCCTTGGTAGTGTTGGACCAGCTTTGTATTTTCCTTTCCATAGTTTTATTATTTTCACATTTATGTTTTATTTTTCTGCCTAGCTACTCACAGTAGGAGCCATTTGGAAATATATAAGTTGTCCTTTTTATCTGTGCATTTTTTAATCAACTTTGTGCAGAATGAAGCATTGCTTCTGAGAGTTACAGGCCCTACTATTTGTGTTGAGTTCAGCATGATAAAATTCAGATTTTTTTAAAGTATTTTTGGAACTGTTTTTTACTTCAGAACTCTCTAAAACCAAGCTTGGAAATCATACTGTTTGCTCCTACAGTATGTCTCTTTGGTCACCTGGAAAGCTTCAATAGTTATTTAAAGTAAACTGATTTTATGTCTTATTTCTGCCATATTGTGAGAAATGTGGAGTATACTAGCAAGATCTATTCTAAATCAGTTTCAGGTGAGGACTTGTATTATTAAATGCTTTATTATCCAAAAGCTTGGAACTGGCTTAGCAGCATCATTCTCGGTTTGCTTAGTTAACTTACAGGTTTAAGGTGACTCCAGTTTTTCTTGAAGCCCTATACAAATTCACTAAAACATGTACAGCCCTGTTTTGAAAAAAATGTTCATGTAGGCAACTAGAATATTTATTTTGGCATTTATCAGGACAGTCAGATTTAGGTTAATATGTTTTAGGTTTTTTCAAAACATGGAGAGATTAATTTGCCTCTGGAAGTATTTTATGATAAGCCTCATAATTAAAACTTCACGTGCAATACACTGTGGCAGAGGAAGATGAAATAGTCTTCCAGAACATTCATGAAAGGTAAAAAACACAAATCAGTGTATTATTTTCAAAAGGTGGAATGATTAAGGAAACTAAAACTTTGTCTGTGAATGCTTAACATTTTCAAGGGTCTCAATCTGCAAATCTTTTTTCTTAGTTGCCGCTAATTTTAAAGTGGTAATTCTTTACATGTTTTCCTTGCCTTTGTCCAGAAAAATCCATGGCTCTCCCTGCTGTAAAGTTGAGTACCATGGAGATAGTAGTATTAACTTAAAATATACAAATATGGCATGTATTCAGGTAATAATTTAGATGACCAAACAACTTACTTTTCTATAATATATATCCAGAAAAAAAACCAAACCATGAGGAAAGACTGAGAGTGGTAAAAAATATGTTGATGATATTACTGCAAAAAAACCTAGCCTGAATTTGAAACCTGGGTTTACTAGAGTAAACCAGCAATTTTTGTTTTGAAAATTCAGTATTTATGATGCTGCATTACTCTTCTTTTTAAGACTTAATTACAGCATTCTTCAGTTACAGTGCATTGGATGTTTAATTAAAATACCAATTAGACATAAAATAATGCTTTTTTAAAAATATAGTGGTTGAGTGATACAAATATTTTGTTTTAACAGATCACTGACAAGGGTACCTGTAGACAAGAAAATGAAAAATGAAATAGAAGAAAATCAGAAGGTTTGTTTTTATTTCTTCAGGTGGACATTTGAACTACTCTTGTACTGCTGCTTTTGGAAATTTTTTTTTAGTGTAGCAACTTTCACGTTTTTTGTTAGAGAAAAACAGCTAATTGATCTAAAAATTTGTTATGAGACAGGTAACATTTAATTATGCAATTCAAGTATTTCACTTTCTGCTATTCGTGAAACTTTTTCCATTCTCTCTTTTTGGTTTTGCAAAATTAGGCAAGGCCAAACAATTTTCACAGTGTTGAGTTGAGTCACAAATTGAGTGCTGGGAAAGCAAAATAGGTTATTATTTACATTTTTTATAGCTTTGCTGTTGAATCTTGGCCCACTGCTTGTATTATGGTCGGCACATGCCAACTTTGAGCTTTCCATACTCTCAGAATCACACATGCAAGTATTCTGTAAGGTGTTTGGAACATCATCTGTGGTAGATGGTGGTTTTGTTTTCATCCTTGATTCACTTCATCTTTTGTTCCTTGTACCACATGAGGAGTCCTTGTTCCTGTGATTTTGATTGCACTGACATTTGTTCTGAGACACCATTTAATATTTGTAGAATTCATGGTGTCTGTCTGTTCAGTTTGGATTTTTTCTTTCAAGTTGAGTGTTGCAGTTAAATGTTAGGCACCATGCTTGTAGGACTGATCATGTGAAATGACATCCATAGCACTGTCCTTAGCCTTGATCTTCAGAATATGTATTTTCATATGGTGTTAAGACTGACCAGCCACTGTAGTGAAAGGGGTTTATACCTTACTTATGTCACTCCTGTACTTTTGCAACATTTCCATGTATTGTTTTGCTTTGTATCCCTTTAGGCCTTTTCCTCTTGCCTTGCCAAGGCTAGTATCTCCAGGGGAATACCTTTTCCAGTTTCTTTCCAAAACAGTGGAAGTGAACAATGTCCCTCTTGCAGTGGTGAAGCCTTCTCATAAAGAGCTTGTAATCTCTATGGTGGCAAAAATACCACATAAATGGTTTGAAATTCTAGGCTATGCAAAACTTATATAAGGCTTTCCAGTCTTGAGGATTTCTTGCCCAAATAGTGACAGGCTCAAGTGTTAAATCCTTGTAAATGGTTATGCAAACAATTGTGTAGGCCTTTTTTTGCCCATAGGTGGGGCTGGTATATTGATAAGACATTTCATATATTTCAGCAGTTCATCTCCTTGAGCTGTTCAGCTTTCCTGTGTGCAGTGTGCATGTTTGGTCCTTGGGTTTTCACAAAGATCTTAGAGTTGGCTCAGCATTATGGAGGCCTCTTGTTTCTTGCAGTAGTGACAAGTCCTGTAGTTTTTGCTGAAGAGAGGAAATCAGTGTGGATGCTAAAAAGCAGGAGCAGAGGAATTTTCCAGCTGCTGAAGCATTTTGTGAAGTGTTCCTTTCTCATGCTTTAGCTGAGAAACAGTGAAATGATTTTGTAAACTAACTCTCTATCTTGCACCTGCACGGTTTTGTTATGGCTCACTAGAGAAAATATTTTGAATGGGTGTTGGAGAACCTCAGCCAATCCCTCTAGGGGGTGTCTGGTCAGGTGACCAGTCATACCATGCTCTCTTAGGTACAAAGGTATATATTTAATAAAATAGTTCTGTTTTTCTCCTTGAACTTATGTCATGATTCTGGCCATTTCTTGGTACAACAGCGACAAATCAGTGTCTGCACTTCATTGCTTTCTCTACATACCCAAGATACACTTTTTCCTATGATTCTTTATTGTTAGGATCATAGTCAGGATAAAGCAAAATACATCCCAGATGATAGTAGTTGCTTCAGAGTATTAATGTTGATATCAGGACTTTTCCTGTTTCTTGATGAAGTCTTTACAATGACTTTCTTTAATTGCAGCTCTGTTAACACAAAAGTCAGAACTAACTGCTCAATCAAAAACTACACTCCTCCACTACAAAATGCAAAAAAAAAGAAAAAAAAAGTAAAGGTCTGTCAGGAATTAAACTGTCAATTGCTAAATATAAGGATTGGGAGAAGTAACTTAAAATTTGGATTGAAATTAAGTAGTATGCACTTAGGCAAGTCTGTTTATATGTAAGCAGTTATGACAATGAAGATTTGGCTAATGGATGTAAACAGTTTGGCTCAGTCAATGTCTTGTTGGTTTTTTTTATGGGGCAAAATTGAGTTGCCTAAACTGGTATTTCTGATGTCATTTGAGATGCTACAAGCCATCTGAGATAGGCACACAGGTCTGGCAGATGCATCCACAGGGACATCCATCCCCTTCTGCCTCACCTGTATATTCCAGCCCAAGATACCATATCTGAAACAAATTATAAAGGATATCTGGGGGGGTTGGTTGGCTGAATCACTCTTATGATTCCATTAATGTATTAACTACATTAAGAGGATTTTATGCACGTATCACTCCAGGTTTTAATTTCATGCGAGGTCACATCCTTCCTGTAGTCTAAAGGCCTTTAGACAGCTAAAAGCTAAATTTTGTTGAATAAAAGTGAGGAAACTTCCTGAACACTGCTGCTTGAGCACAATAAATTGTCATGTGCATTTTTGAACTGCAGTACATCCATCTAGCAGCAGGAGAGATATGATCCCATGCTGTGTGTAACTGGATGATTCCCTCTCAATATAATGAAAGTTGAATAGGAAATGCAACGAGAGGAAATAAAGTTATTAGAAGTTGAAAGATGTGATGATTTAAGTGTAATGAGTTGATACCTAACCAAGAAATAGACAAGCAACAGCTATAGATAAAAGGAAAAAATGAAATCTCGTTAAACAGAACTCACAACTTGCAATGCAATAATCTGCTGACAGTTTAGCAAGAAGATACTACATGACTATTATCAGCCTTCAATTCTAGTGTTGGATGCCTAAATATTCCTTCCGTCAACATCTTTATGACAAAGTGGATGCACTTCTAAACAATCAAGTATCTAGCATCAAGCTGTATTAATCTCACCTCTGATTTATCAATGTCTATAAGTATCTGAAGAGAGGGTGTCAAGAAGATGGAGCTAGGCTCTTTTCTGTGGTGCTGAGCAATAGGACAAGAGGTAATGGGGCAGAAACTGATGGATGGGGAAGTTCCACCTGAGCATGAGTCAGAACTTCTTTACTGTGCAAGTGACTGAGCACTGGAACAGACTGACCAGAGAGGCTGGGGGGTCTCCCTCATTGGAGATATTCAAGAATGCAAGTCTGAACACAATCCTGTGCAATGTGCTTTAGGAAGACCTTGTCTGGGGAGGGAGATTGGACCAGATGACCCACTGTGATCCCTTCCAACCTTAACCATTCTACAATTCAGCTCAGTTCTTTTCCTGTTTACATTTCCTACTTATATTTAACTGTGTGAACAAAACCACACTGCTTTAAAGAAATAATACTGTTTTCAATGTTTTCTCAATTTTGCTCTCATTTGTCTAGTGATAGGTTTATAACAGGAGTGATATACTCAGCCTGAGTTGCTTGCTGTAGGCATGCTTTTCTTAAAGTACATTTTTTGTTCACACTTACTTTGTTCAGCAAGTGGGAGCTAAATTGGAAAAAAAAATACATCTTTCTCAGTTTGGTTTTTTTGTGTATTTTTTGTGCTTTCCATTTCTCTGTTGGGAATTAAGGCAGATCTGGAAATCTGATTGCTCCTCCTGGCATGAGTTAGGATACACTATGGTTGTTGTTCTTGTCACTTACCTTGCTACAATATAGTTTTGTGCCTCAGAACCCTCTGAAGGAAAATGATAAGATATGCTTTACTCCCTAAATACTTCCTTCCTCTTGTATTTGTTTATTGTGGATCTTTTTTCTTCTTTGCCAAGCCAAGAGGTGCTATGCTGTCCCTTTCTCATCTGTGTTTTTTCCATGGTCCCTTTGTTAGACAAGTTTTTAAGTTTCTAGTCTGTTTTTCCTAATTCCCTGAAACAATTCAACTACACATTTTTCAGAATTGAGAGATGTTAACTTATTGAGAAAGCTGGTTTCAAGTGGCAGTCTGAGGGACATATGTAAGGTCTCCCTTTGCTGAATGGATATATAGGAATAATTTTTCAAAAACTTACAGGCTGTATTTCTGTATGTGGTTGTGTGTGTATTTTCACTTTCTGTTGGCAAGCACAGAGAATGTGTCTCTTTCTCTGCCTCATACAGGTAGGTTGTTTTCATTTGTATGTGTACATCTGAAGTGTATTAAATAGCACTTATAAAAGATGTAGTCAGGATTTTTTCCAACACTCAGATAAAGGAAGAAATTGTGTGCAAGAGATTTAATGTGTATATTTTGCAGAATTACTTAAGGGTGTTTATATGTGTTAGTGTAGACATACACCTAAATAAGTAAGCAGTGCTTTTTACTTTTTAGCATTTTCATGAAACACTTGGAATTCAACCTGGAGAAGCACGTTTATTTCTAAATGGCCTTCAGATTGACCTGGATTTTCATGATCCCTTTAGGTAAGGTCACAGAATTACTAATACTGGAGAGTTGTATTCATGGTCCTAGTCTCATCTGTTACATTTTAGGGACAAGGAAGTGTTCCAGTAGGAGGAATACTGATGTACAGTTGTTTTGCTTTGAGTATGGTCATTGTATAAGTAGTTGAGAATAGCCTTTTCTCTTGGAATATGTTTTCTAATTTGCTTATAATTTTACAACTCACCATGTAAAATTAATTTGGAAATGGAAGGAATCTAATGTGTGCTTGTCAAAAGGTATGAAAAGCACACATCTTACAGATAAGAAAGTTAATGCTTTCATATTCGTGTTTCTTAAAAATCAGGAAAACACAGACATGAAGGCAGTCACAAAATCTTGCCAGCTGTGTTCTGCTGTGGAGTATTTCAGGGTTTTTTTCATTCTCAAAGTTGAACTTTCAGGTTGCAGCAGATGTTCCAGAGTCCCCTTGGGTCTTCTGGGAGGTTTTAGGGTGTGGCTGGGTGTTTCCTCCATGCTGTTTCCTGAGTTCTGCCATGATACAGGCTTAGAGTTCATCTGTATCTCCATCACTTGCTGCTTGCTTCTCAACTCGCATTCAAAGCTGCTTCTTAGGATACCCCAGCTTGGATTTCTGCCTCAGGCAGGACAGTGCAGCAAGAAATCTTTCACTCTGCTGTCCTGCCACTTCTTACTAAAGATGGATAAAATTGCTTCATATAGAATAGATCTGAATGAATAAAAAAATTGTATAATCTATTGTAATTATGTTTTGAAATGAGTTGGAGACGTACACTTACAGTGTTTTTAACTGATACTGTTCTAAATTTAGGCTGTGGGAGAATATAAGGGGAAAAATATTTCTAAGACTATTGACATGAAGATTGCTTTCAGTTTTAAAAATTATTTTTATGTCATGAAAAGAGTTCTATGTAGACATTATGTATTTTATCTTCCTGAAAAAGTATCTTAGAGACTCTTAAACTGGAAGGAAAAGTGATGCATGGCCTTCATGAACTTGGCATCAAAGGGGAGATACTGAGTAAATTTATGAGGTTGCATATACATCCTACAGATAATAATTATGCGCTAGATATTCGTCACTCTTCAATAATAGTAAGTAATTAAACATTTACTTAGAGATTACATCTTTGATAATTCTCTGTATGAGACAATTTATATTTTTTTGTACTGCAATTGAAATACTAAGCATAAGGCCATATATCAATTAGCAGTTTAAAATATTTTTGAGGGTAATATCCCTTCAATATCCCTTCAATATTTTTAATGAGTAATTTTCTCTAGTTCATACCTTATTAAAATTTTAAGATCTAGGATGTTAAAAAGAAAAGAAAAATGTATCTAGAGTAGTCGCACACTCCAAACTATAGAATTTGTCTTTTAATGTAGCTACATAATACTACAAAATATCTCAAATTATGCAAGACTTCTAAGTGTACTTCACAAGTATGATAAGTGAATTGTGGGCCACTTAAATATTATTTCTAACTGTTCAATGACTGTGACTTTTACCCTTCTTCAAAATTTACACAGGTTTCATTACAAAGGTTATATGCCAGGGGAAAAGGCACTAAAACATTATTTTTTGCACCGAAAAGAGCCACATTTCACTCTTCTGTTTTCCCCGGCTTGCACAGAAAGGACTAGAGGAACAAATCAGCCACGTGTGAATTGGCTATTTTGATCTATCTGAAGTGCTGTTGCTGCAGGTTGCAGATAAATACTGTATTTGGATTGCAAGATGGTTATGCTGTGTTACACACATCTGTGTGATACATTGTTATGATGTTTACATTGTGAAAGTAATTTCCACACTTGAAAAAAAATGGTTTTATTCACATCCTTATACACAGTACAAATGGTCCATTTTCCTTTTCCATCCAGTATTAGTGTTATTGTGTACTGCAGATAAAAAACAGTTCGATTTAAAAGAAAAAAAAAGATAAAATTTAGAATCTATTTTCTGTTATTATTTAACAAAAAAAAGGGAGACATTTTATGATATTATTATGCCCACATATTTTTCTCAGTGTTTGATACGTGTTTTCTAAATGGCTGCCTTTTTTGTTTTAGTGGATTAATAATATAGAGCAAGATCACAGCTATAGCACATGGCCTGCAAGCTATCAGGAACTGCTAAAACCCACATTTCCTGGATTTTTACAGGAGATTAGACGCAATTTATATAATTTGGTAAGTTTGGAGAACTTAATTTTTTTGCATAGAGTATATATTAGTATGTGGGCAGATAGTTTATTAAAAAATACACATGCTGAATTTATAATTAAGGTAAGTTTTCTATGTGGATCTGTTAACAGTAGTGAATATTGCTTTATCTAGTCAGTCATATGTGGCTATTAGTTTGATTCGCAGATGAATTTGGGCACAGTCAAGAGTTTTTTGTTCCTTTCCATACTACGCATAGAAATTTCACTACTATCAAAGAATGAGGGAAGGTAGTGATAGCTGTCCATGGTTTAGAGATGGTGAACTGAGGTATAAACATATTTAAGTTATAAAGCATACTAATTATGAATGTCTTGTAGCTTAATTTTTCTTCTGCAAATAGGAGTCTGCATCAGCTAGTAAGCTAAGGAAGCAGCTATTGCTGACTTAAATTAAAATTAAATTAAAATTACGATCTTCTGAACCATAGAATCATAAAATGGTTTGGGTTGTAAAGGACCATTAAAAGTTGTCTAGTCCAGCCCTCCTACAATGACCAGGGACTGAAACTTCATCCATCCTATCCTTTAACAATTTAAATGGTGGTCCATCCACAGCTTCTCTGGGCAGCCAGTTCCCCTGTGATACCTTTGGTGTCTCACCACTCTCATTTCTTCACATTCAGTCTAAATCTGTCCTCTTTTAGTTTAAAACTGCTACCTCTTGTTCTGTCACTACAGTCTCTACAACTGGTAAAAAACCTCTCTCCTTTTTGTAAGTCTCCCTATATTCATAGGAGAGATGCTCCAGCCCTCTGTTTTTGTGGCCTTCCTTTGGACCCAGTTGAGGTCCATGTCTTTCCTGTGCTGAGAACCCCAGAGCTGGATGCAGCACTCCACATGGGGTTTCCCACCATGAGGTGTCTACCATGGCACAGGGACAGAATCCCCTCCCTCACCTTGCTGGCCATGCTGTTTTGTATGCAGCCCAGGGTATGTTTGGTTTCTGGGCTGTGAGTGTACATTGCCAGCTCATGTTCAGCCTCTCATCCACCAGCAGCCCCCAAATCCTTCTGGCACGGCTGCTCTCAATCTGTTCATCCCTCAGCCTGTATTGATAAACTGGGAGTTGCCCCAGCCTGGATGCAGCACTTTGCACTTGGCCTTGTTGAAACTCGCAAGGTTCCCATGGACCCACTTCTTGAGCCTATCCAGGTCCCTCTGGATGGCTTCCCATCCTTCAGGTGTGTCAGCTGCACCACTCAGCTTGGTGTTCCCTGCAAAGCTGCTGAGGGTGCACTTGATCCCTTTGTCTTTGATGTAGTTGGTTGCTGTGATGCGAAGTTTGTGTATAAATGACAAAATACAAGTAGTAGGTAATAAAAAAATGTATGTTTATAATGAAGCATAAGATGTGTAATCTCAAGTAGATTGTATTACATATTCACAGTTAAATACAAAAGCTATATTGTAGGAATCTACAACACACCATTTAACTATAATCTGAAGTGGAGTGTTCAAAATTTTAAAAGTTATTCTGCTTTATTTTAGCTACTCTAGCAAATATGATAAATTGTAAGGGGAGTTGGCAGTACAAAGTTGAATATATGAGGCACAGATGTCACAATTAAAGCTACATAAGAATAATTCGCCTGTGCAAACACATCCCAGTTTTAGATTCTATGTATGCCTGAAAGATATGATTTTATACTTCAAGCTACACCAAGTGAAAGAGTGACTACAAAGATATGTGAGACAGGAAGAAAGAATTCTTTCCCAAAGTTCCACTTTACTTAAAGTTTTTAGCCAAAATATTCTGTTTATTTGTTTTTGTTTGGTTTTCACAACAGAAGAGAGTTTGTTAGAAGTAACAGAAAAATCAGTATTATATCTTTCTAAAATAAATATGGAGTTTCGTAATAAAAATTAAGTAATGGCGCAGAGCCTTTCAAAGGAGAAAAGAGGGATCACTTGGTTTGAAGTTCAGTAAATGGTTAAATCCTATTTTCACCATTTGGTCCAAATTCATTAATTCAGTTGTTATTTTCATTTATACTCTTAATGTTTTCTTACAATGAACGCTCTAAAAATTGAAAACAGCTGGGGCATACAGCTACTTTGGAAATTAATGTTCTTGTTTAGATCTTATGTCTGAAGAAAAAATAAAAACAGACATAAAGAAAAAATATTGGATGCCGGATATATTTTCTCTTAGGTACTTTTTGTTGACCCTGTCCAAGAAGGTACTGGTGATTATATGAAGCTGGCAGAATTGTTCTATCATCATGATGTACCACTGAGGTAAGGAAAAATAAAAGTCTTGGGGAAAAATTTTTAAATAAGGATGCTTTCCTTTTTTCTTCATCTTCCATTGTACTAGACAAGGATGTGAATTCAAATTAAGGCCAATGCAACAACATTCTAATAAGGCCCATTGGTTACCCATTTGTGTCAAGCTTACTCAGGTATTAAGTATTCTTAAGCAAACAGCTTGCAAGGGATAGCATACCTGAATGTGTGTAAAATGAACTGCAAAGGTCTGATAAAAACTTATCTTCTCAAATAGTCCCACTGGGTGCCCTTGTGAAATTCCATTCTAATCAAAATATTCTGTAAGTAAAACATGCTTTCAAGGAATTTTTGGAACTCAGTTCTTTCAATTGTGGTTGCTTTTTGTAATGTTGTTTTGATATACACACTTAAAAGACCAAAGTGAGATTATCCTCATTGAGTTTTGAATTCCTAAAAGTGAGTTGCCTGAGTCTGAACTAGCCATCATTTGAGACACGGACACTTTTGAGGTACAGTCTGGTTGGTCTGAGATACCTAGTTACAAGAAAAAATAAATTGCTCTCAGAAATGCCTGTTTATTTCCACAGTTTATAAGAGAAGGATATCCAAAGTTCAGCAAGATGAATTGCATGTTAAATATTTAAAATCTTCCTGTGAAATGGCATTTTGTGTCCTCAATAAATTACAGCTGTTTCATTTTCCTTTAAAATTTTACTAGTTCTGATCTTCTTTTTTTCCTAATTTTCATCATTCAATTACAAAACCGTAATGGAAGACAGATTGCAGTGTTCTGTGTGTTTCCACAGAAAGGTTTGGGTTGGAAGGGACCATAAAGATAGTATGGCCTAGTCTCAGTCCAGGATTTTTACATGCAAATGGTATCAAAGCACCACCTCCAATAGGCTTTTTTACCTCTCAAGCCTCATATTTCTTTGGGATTTCTTTAAATTAGTGGAAATTTAGGGATTAGTAGTAGATGTGTTTAAAACTGTTGTGATTGGAAAAAGAATGGCAATGTCAGGGTGGTGGAAGCCCCAAAAGGTTCAAAAGGCAAGAGAAGGGCTAGTAGGAGTGGCACAGGTTTATGATGGGACATCGGTACCCCAGCATGTCTTCATGCATCTACTCAAGAAAGCCCTTTCAGAAAAATGAAAGACAGACAATGCCCAGACTAAAACAAAGACTCCAGTGATTAAGAGATGGTGGCAAGAATGTAAAGAATCAAAACCTTCATACAGGTAAGGAGAGAAAGTAGTGTGATTAAACCCTATTGACTCACAGAAGTCTTAATTATTGCCAGCTTTAAAAGGCATATGTAAAGTCAGTACATAGTTGGTAACCTAAGCATACTGTAGAGGTGATGAAGGATGCATGGCTGGTATCCTGTGTTGCCATACACAGTCATGGAAACACCACCCAGGTACAGGGTTTTCGTCTCTCCATGCTAGCAGATCACTTGAATGCAAACATTTTGTTCTTCTATATTTGTCATAGAATGTGTGTGAAGCAGATATTGTGTTAAAGTGTATGATCTCTTTTTGTTTGTTTGTAGAATTGGAATTGTTTTCATTTTAAGTACAAAAGAAGAAATTGATGGAAATGAAGATGCTGGAGTAGCTCTTTGGAGAACTTTTAATTACATTGCAGAGGAATCTGACATCTCTCAGGCCTTTATGTCAATAATTAATGTTAGTTCTTGCACAAGAAATCAGCTATTTACTTCTGTTTTATAATTTATTAATTTTTTATATAGTTAGGATCTTGCTGTCTTGTGATAGCATGAGATGTATGCATTTACTTTACGCAGAAGTGAAATGTTAAAAACATATACAGTATTAATATACTATAGAATTATTTGCAGAAATACTTTCCTCTTCCAGAAACCAATTTGCTATTTTAATTTTGCCTATCAACAGGCTTTCTTCAATAATGTAAAAAGTAGATGCATGCCTTGCAGCTTTCAGTATTTTGTTATGAAAAATTATTCTGTATTATATCTGTTAATGTAATGGGCCTGTCTTTGTGTTCTGTGTCTTTTGGAGTTCAGGGATTTTAGTGTCACCTTGGCAGTCCTATAAGCTTTGAAAAACCTTTTCTTTTTGTCCAGTGTAGGCAGTGAAACAGTAAGACACAATTTTTTTTTTTTTTTCTTTTTTGGTCATGGTTGAGCCTGTCCATGGGTGTAGAAAACAAAAATATTCCAGGCTTACAGCTTAATGAGACAGGATGTCTTTGTGAGAAAATGCAGGTTCTCATAAGATAGGAATTTCAGAGATGAGAGATGAATGGAGGAGAAATAAAGGGAGCCATCTATGTAAAGGCTCTGTGGGTAAAAATTATGTCAGAGAATATGGTATTTCTGCATAACAATTTTTCTTCCATTTTTCTGGTTTTATGTTTAGTGCCTAGAAAATGTCATGGTGTCATGGACAAACTTGGAGAGGTTAAGATGAAAGGAATTGAAGTAACTAGGAATACCTTGGAAGAGAAATCCACAAATGTTAGGGAGCTGACATGCATGGGTGATGATTATCCATGACTAGATCAAAAAATATAATTTACAGTGTGCTTTTTAAAATGTTGTGTTTCTCTCTTTACTTTGTTCCATAATATAAAAAGGAGGGGATGATAAATATAATTGAAAGGTAACAAAAATAGAAGCAATAAAATAAAGGTTTGAGATACTCAGAGCTAGAGGAAAATATTGTTCCTCATTTGAAGAGAAATGGATTGAATAATTTTCTCTTCAAATTTTGATTTTATATATGATGACAGTAATAAAATTACTATTCTCTGAAATAAGATAAAGTTGGTAAGGAAAAATTCCCACTGTAGACAAAAGTGTTACTGACTAGTTTAGGCTTGGATTAATATGAATTCAGGTAACTACCCATTTTAGGTAGTTTATAAAGAGAATTTAAATTGCTTTTCTAATTAGTAGAGAGTAATAACCTTTCACATTCAGGTCACATAGTTGTATTTCCTTTGTCACTTCAGATTTAGACTAAAAATAAAATAATAGATCGATCAGAACAGTGCTCTGATAAAAAATTGTGCATATGTGCAATGGTGATAATTACTAAAGCAGTATAAAAACTGCTATATAGCAATAAAAGCTGTGTAAAATTATACCAATATAAAATTTGCTAGAGCACTATAAAAAGATTATACTTACTTATTGTTTATTTACTTCTATTTATCAAGTTCTGTTTGACGACTTACTAAATTTTTAAATTTCTTTCTGCTATAATTTTTACAGATGTACCATGAAGTGAAGGACAGAAATGTTCTGACAGTAGATGATGTGAAAGATGTTCTTAGAAGTGAGTACCCCCGTGCTGATGTTCAGAGTATCCTGGATGTTCATTCTGAATATGATGAAGGGAGGCAGGTATGTTGAGACCTATGTTGAGTATGAAATACTGCAGTGTACAACTCAGTGTATTTACTAAGCTGAAGGATTGCTAAGTGTTAGAGCAAGTAAATACAGCATCTTTGAGTCAAATTGTTCTTCAGCCACCATTCAGTCATTAATGGAAATGTTGTAAAGGTTTCTGCATTACTACTCTCACTATGAAAATTTACTCTTGCCTGCTTCTTTCAGGAGCCACAAGTGTTTTTCTAGTAGGCGTGTCAAGGGGTCTCCCTCATGCTGTAGAAATTGTTTACCTATGTCTGGATAAGGAGCTGAAGCCTGTTTTCTAGGTGGATTGTTGTTTTCTTTAACTGTGCTTTCTGCTTATAATTTCCTTTGGGAAAGACAACTATGGATTTTAATTTAAAGGCTATAGAGATGACATTTTTATCTCTAATTGACTGAGTAATCAGTTTTCTGCTAAAACATATAAAAAATACCTTCTTCCTATATGTGTCTTCAGCCATGCTATCTATATAGTCTTTTGTTTCTGACTCCATTTTGTTCATTTCCTTTTAGGATTTGTTATAAAATGTGTATTATGTTTCTTTAAAAAGATGCTTTGAGGCAGCCAGAAAAGAGCGCTGTGTGCCTTACAGTGTTTGTTCCTCATTGGAATGAAGCCTGGAGGCTTCTTAGAGAAGGGCAGTTTGAATGTGCCCTGGAAACAGTTAGGAGAAGAAAATCTCCCATAGAGAATATTAAAGGAAGAAAACTAGTCAGCCACCAGGAGGCAATCCTCCATACAAGCAGGGACAGTGGGACTGTGATGAAGACCAGGGAGGAGTCAGCAGGATGGTAGAAAGATGGAAGCATAGATACTGCCATAGAGTTTGTAGCCATTCAGAAAGTGACACCGAAAGAAAACATGAAGGGATGCAGAGTAAGAAAGGGGAATTACTTACAGTACATCTTTATTTCTGTTTGTCTCATGGATTTTTTCACTTGGGGGAAAAATTAGCCTCTTCTGCTTTCCTACCGAGTAAAACTTGACTTACAAAGCCCTTTTGAGGTTTTTTTTTTAGGGTGGTTTCTTTGATAAAAGCAGCTTTGACTGTCTCAGGGTTCTTCTCCAAATGTTATTTGCTTTATTTTTACTTGCTAGGAATGTTAAGCAGAATAAAAGAATATTTCTCAGCAAGATGATAAAGCAAAAGTTTACAATGATGTATATGGAGCTATAATTTCTTTTGTCATTTTGTTTGACGAATGAGTCCCATCTGTCCTGGTTGGTTTCCAAGCACTTTCTGTTTTGTCTCTGCTACTCGTGACAAGGTGTGACAGTGAAGAGTGCTTAGAGATTAGAGTTCATCCTCTCTTGATATTAGTTTCATTTTTTTACTACAGTCAGCACAGTCTCTTTAATCCTGTGATATTTCTGATTTGATCAGGCAGGAGCAACCTTTTATAAAAAGAGTGGCCTGGGCCCGCTGCCTCAAGCGCTGTTTAATGGCGTGCCCTTTACCAGAGAGGAGATGGATGCAGCAGAGTTGGAGACACTTATTCTTCAGAGGATTTTTGATGCCAGCAGCTCCTTCCAGCGGGCAGTGTTCATGGTATGTTTAACATTTCTGAACGAGTGCAAGATGAAATATTTGACAGTGAATTGTTTCAGTAATGTTTATATATAAAGTTTTTTATAATGAGATGGCTTGAAATTAATACTATCACACCTGCAATTACATTGTTACGTTAATTTCTGGTCATGGTTTTGAAACAGTATATTTAAATTATTCAAGGCTGAAGGATCGGCTAAGCATGTAGTCATTGTATGGAATTTTTCAACCAGAAACTGAGAATGTACTGCAGTTGTTCATTGAAAAATCTGTATCTGATATTTTGAAATACTACCTGTGTCACATTTGTATGGTTTTGACCTGACATTGTCCATAACTTGGTGTATGTAGAAACTTAAAGCTCAGTTGAAAGCTTGTACAAATACTTGGTCTTTGTTTGTCTTGAAAATCTGTCTTAAAAGTACAGATTTTACATTTTTCTCTTACTGCAGGGTTTGTTAGATGATCATGTAAATGCAGTGGATTTTCTTATGGATCAGAACAATGTAGTTTCACGTATAAACCCCAGTATTCTTGGAGCAGAAAGAAGATACATACATTTCAGATCCAGCTCTGGTAACTCCTTTTCTTGGATATTGTTATGATTTGTGGGTTGTTTTTCAGTTTTGTTTTCATTTTTATAAATCTAATACTTTGTGGTTTACATTATGCAGTTCCATATCATGTGGAAGACTTCTCTACTTTCTCCTTTTTGGACTCACAAGATAAAAGTGCTGTAATCTCAGATAACATGAAGTATTTAACAAAAAAAGGTAATTAATTTTCTTTATAGGTTATCTATCTGTCTTTATATGGCTATTACAAATTGTTGAAATTTACCAGTAAGATATCCCAAGTAAGTCAATATCCCAAGGATTCCATGTAAATTAAACATTTCTCAGTATCACACACAGTATCTTCTTTTGGGAAGCAGAGCATATCTGAATATTGTAAACATGAATTATAAGTAACAGGGTAGCTGTTTTAGTTTTTGTAGCTTTGAAATGGGATGGATGTTGTGGCTAGTTGTTTTTGTTTTACAGACATGGAGTTGAAAGGCTTTACAAGACTTTTGCAGCTTTGAAGATAGGCTCAGCTTCCATACTAATATGGTTTTACTTGAGGATATTGGAGTGTGTTCGGTTTTCAAGTGACTCTTACTTGCAGTATTATCGACTGCAGAATGAATAGAGTTTGTATGTCTATGCCAAAATTAGGTATTTCTAAATTTAAGGAATAATTTATTATGTTTCTAATTTATTAAGTATCTCCTTATTTTTCCTCCAGTTAGATGGTTTAATTTTGCTATATGAGCCTTTGGATTTCTATAGAAAAGAAATAGAAGTTATATTCTATTATATATAATCTGATGGATTATAACCCATTTATACATTTTGTCTTTATTAAACCTCAAATGTTTTTGTACATTTCAAATACTTTTTGACGTAAAATATTCTTATTGCATACGCAAGTACCTTTCCTTGAGAGAGAAGAAATTACAGCAGTGGGGACATAATTCTGCATGGGGTCTTGCCTTATTAAATTCTAGAAGTAGACAGTTAACAGCTGCTCATTTACATGAGTCCATCAAGGGACATAATTACCCTGTTAACAAAGTGCTGTTCATTCAGTGATTTTTATGTGGTATTTACAGAGTTTTACTTAATTCATTATCAGAAAGAAATGCCAAACACTTAAATTTCTTTAAAATAAAGTTATTTGGCTCTTACTTGGTTCTGTGTCTACAACCACAGGGACATCCCAGTAAGCTGTCAAATGAGTGGCTTTCAATCTGTAGACTTATTTCTAAGATTGAGGTCTCTTGTGTAAAACCTGTAACCTTTAAGATGGAATCTACATTTCAAATCTCTCTGCCCAGTGTGTTTCTCTAGAGCACAGCAACAATTAATAATAACCTTTTCCTAGCATCTCACCAGAACCTTGGAAAATTTCAGGCTATATGCATTATTTTTTGGGGGATGTATGATAGACCTGAGTAGACTGATAATATTCTACAGATAATTTTGCAAAATTTTTCATTTACCATTGCTCTTCTCTGACAAGTAAAGAACAGGAGACCACAGAGCAAGAAAAACAGACATTTTCTGCGTGTACACTTACACAGTAGTTTACTTTCCTTGGACTGTATTTAGTATAATCCCATTTTTGTCCAGAAATGGTATGTTTTTTCCTGCTTTAGTTGAAGGACTCTCTCCCTTTGCTGCCAGGGAAAGTGACTGGCCTAGTTTATGCATTCCTGTAACTACTTAATTCTTTTCATTGCTAGCTATATGCTCAGCCTTCATCAAATGTTCACAAGTAACCTCTGGTAAAGCGGGTTTTGTTGATTGGAACTAATTATTTAGGGCCTTCTTGTTTAAGTGCTGCAACAATGGATCGGCTATTTTAGTGCCTCCCTCCTATTAAAATGATAAATTACCTTCTAAGAATCTTAATTTCAATTCAGAGGGGAAAGGATTCTTACAGTGGAAGTCAGCAGTCAAATATACACATAAATTTTGAAATGACAAACAGAATTGGTTTGTTTTTCATTAGTTATGAGAAGATTCTCCAGAATGTAAAACAGGATTATCTTTAATTTTCAGATGAGGATGCATTATATGCTGTTACTATCTGGATTATTGCTGATTTTGAAAAGCCAGCTGGTAGGCAACTGCTTTCTAGTGCCTTGAAAAGCCTGGTGAGTTTCTAGCAGGTTTTATTAAAATAGTTATTATGAATATGTTCTTAACAACTGTCTCTGCACATTCAAAATCATACTCTTAAATAAAAGTGTAACAACTCTTTTTTTTTTGACTGTGCTTTTGTTTTGTAATTCCTGCATGGAAATTTCCATTTTGTTCATGGACTCATGAGGGAGGAGACAAACTGTGACACTGTGTATTGAAAGGGTGAATTTCTTCCCAGTTAGACTTACTCCCATCAGAATGTTACTGGGAAGGCATTTTGGATACTGCCTGTTGATGTGAACCATTAAGCACTTATCTCCTGTATTATGTGGCGCAGCTGTGGCCATGAAGCAACCATTTCTCCCTGTGCTGTTTGTGTGCTTCTGAGAGATCAATTTTTGTGTGTGTTTTAATATGCTAGGAGGATCATCCACATTTATGAGTTTGCTTATTTTTAAGTTCTTCTGTGTTAATAATAGGATTTAAAGTATGAATGTCTAAAATATAAATATACTTTAGAAAGTATAAATGTCACATCAATATAAATGACAAAAAGACCCTCTGTTTGGGGCAGGTTAAAAGAGTACTTAAACTGAAATTGGGAAAGCATCTAGATTTTCTAATCAAGAATGAAATAGGAACCACCCTGAGGGAATTAGAAAATTGGTATGTTGCAGAAAGTATGTGGTAACAACTGTGTCTTAGAAGATAAAGAACAATATGCAGTACAAGTCCTTATTGCAGAAAGCATTTAATTTCTTGGACTGTTTGATTTGTGTCTCAGGCTTGACAGATGTATTCTCTCCGTAGCTTCATTTTTTAACCGTCTTCAAAAGGGGAAATGTGCCATAGCTCCCAACTAAGAGGTGAGAACCACCTGGCCAAGTCCTCTTGCATTGGTGAGGAGAATCTAGGGAAAAAAACCCAAAACATTAGATAAACCTCATGTATTTCTTAGTCCAGTGATTTTTGAGTTTCATGAGAAAAAAACCGAAACAGTATTTTTAGAAGTCCATTGATTTGTATTGAGGTTCTCTACTCCTCTCTAGTCCCTTTTATTTCTCAAGTCAGGGTATAGTATAATTTCTGATAGTAGCAGATTTGGCAGTCACCACTTGCTCATGACTTGCCATCAGCACTTGAAGTAAAGCATGCAAAAATCTGGGTGGAAAAATGGCTGAAGGAAATTCACTTTTAGCTATTCCAGCTATCTTGAAAACTACTGATAGATTTTTACTTCATTTGGAAAAAGCTTAGAACTGTCTTAGCTGGAAGAGACCTCTTGAGGTCATCCAGTTCAGCCTCCCACTCAAAGTGGAATTACTGCCTTCATTACATCAGGTCAGCTATAGGTGTGTTTGAAGGATTTCTGAAAATCTCCAAGGACGTGACTCTGTCCCTTCCCTTTTCATTTTGCTCTGGTCTTGCACAGCCTTCACATTACAGTTCTTTTCTGCCAGGCCAAAATTTGCGAGTGTTACCCCTTGTTGCGCCCCTTGCTGCTACCAGGAAGGGTTTAGCCCTGTCATGTTTTTTACTCCCCCATCAGTAGCTGTTGGTTGCTATTCAGGTTCTCCATAGCCTTCTCTGTGCCAGATGGAGCAAGCCCAGATTCTTCAGTGCTTCCTCAGTTTTCTGACCATCTTGGAAGTACTTAGTGGAAGCCTCTCCAGTGCTGAATACCAGTGATTGCATTCCTTATTTTTTTATTCCTTCCTGCAGTGGAGTCCATTTACCTTTTCTTCAGTTTGTGATGTTATTTGATCCTACCTTAGAATCATCCCATTCTCTGGTAAAATTTGAGTGGCATCACTGCACTAGCAAGTGAAAGATTTTTCTGTTGATGAAGATTAGAGTGATAAGTGGATAAATTCTCTTGCATTTGTTTTATGCTTAGTTCAATAATTTTTGTGAAGTAGAAAGACATCTATAAAACTAGTTCTGAAGTCTGTAAATGAACACTTGTGTATGTCCTTCGTTAAAAACATGCTTCTGCAAAATGCTCAAAAGCAATTGTTCTATTAAAAAAACTTAACACTTCTATTTAAAATATTTATCACAAAATAGGTAAATCCTTACTAATCACATTTTTACTCACAGTTGTTCTGAATTAGTCATTGATGTATCTTTTCTAAAGAGAAATAGCTGCAAAAAATAAAATACTTAAGGGCATTTCACATAGTTATAATTGATATGAATACATTAGGTAACAGCAGATGGAACTGTAAAATTACTTATTGTTCTGTGTTTTTCTTTGCAGAAAACAAGCAGTCATACACGAGTTGGGATTTTGAACAATCCTTCGTCAAAAATAAAGGAAGATAACACAGCCATTGCAAGAGGAATTTTGGCTGCTTTTCTAACCCAAAACAACAGCAACTTAAAAAGTTTCCTAAGTAAACTCAGTAAGGAAGAGACAGCGAAATCCCTTGCAGCTGGAACTAAAATTGTTAAATTCCTCATCCCAGTGAGTGCAAACTAAATTAGATTACTTTCTTTTCCATTTTACATATGTTTTAATGTAAGGAGATGTTGAGAATAACAGTGTTTGGCCAAATGCCAGTGAAGTTTATAACCCATATACAGTTTTTTGCTCAAGCAGATTTGGATTTTTAATGACTTCTATGTGATTGAAGAACAGAGAATTTCTTTAAATGGAGAAAATATGAGAGTACTGAAAAATTTGGCATATGGGTATCAAATAATTGAGACCAAAATAGTTTAATTGTTGATTTTTTTAATAGCTCTTCTGTTTAGTTTAAATTGCAGTATTAATGTTTTTCAAGAATTTAGACTTCAGAGAAAATTAAGACTAAATGAGAGTGGAGGTGAGTTATGAAATAACAGCTGCTAACTACTGGTTTTCCATCAGAAAGAGGTGTACATTTTAGTGTTTTTGAGCAGAAGAGTTGGAAGACTAAGGGAACTCTCTGGAACCATATTAGAAAATGAATATTTTTGAGTCATGCTCTTATTTCATTGTTTAATAATTTTTGAGAGACATAAAGGTCTCTAATGAAGCTGTGTATGCTAAGTATGTTACTAATTTGTCATTATATTAATTGTATCTGAATGAATCTGTTTGCTTGGTCAGTATATTACTAATGAAGAGATACATATCAGAATAATTTTGACAGGTGAGGCACAGTGCCAGTGTAAGTTTTGGTCATGTTTTTCCCCATTTTGAACATGAATTTGTTATGTGTCTTTCTGGATGACGTTGGCTTCCCCAAAAACATTTCAGGTTGTGTCCAGTGACCATATTAGAACGACTGTTAGGTTTTTAGAGTATTACAAATTTTTTTATATCTTTTTCGTGGAAGTGAGAATACAGTTGAGTTGTTAATGGAGAGTGTTACTTTTCATGCAGCTGTTGTGCTGGATCATGAAAAAATTGCTTAACCTCAGGCTCAGCTTTGCTCTCATGGTTATTCACAGTTGCCCCAGGGTACAGACTGCACTCTAGATGGGTGTGAGACTCTGGCTCCACATCAGCAATCATGTGCTTACACTGAAGCTGAGGTGGATGTTTTACCTTGATTTCTGGTTACCACATAACTTGAAGAAAACCTTTGATTTCCTCATCTGTTACAAAATTTATTTTTGCCGAATCATTCCAGCATCTCGTGCTTTACCTTTGCTTTAGGGAATGGATGGCGATACTTTTGAGAAGAAATACAACACTTTAGGACTGGATTTAATTAAAACTCACCAGCTGTTCTGCCAGGAGGTTCTGAAGCTGCTTCCTGGGCAAATGGCTGTTATCAGCAATGGCAGGGTAAGAAAGCAATTAAGTCTCTCAATCTTTCTGTAGGATTTTTTTTTTTACTTCTGAAACTTCAGTTTCAAACTAAAGAAAATGCATTATATTGATTTCCCATTTTTTCAGACAGTTGTTAGAGAATGGTATGAATGTTTGCTTTTTTATTTTGCTTTACTCCTAATTTTTTCATTAGCTCCATTTTATTGAAGCTACTATGCGTGTATATCATTCCTACAGCTATTTTAGAGTTAATTTGACTAAATTCTCAAAATAGGTTAATATCTGATTTATTATTTGTGGTGTTTAAGAATAACTTTTGATCCTGAAGTTACCTTTATTTTACCATGTAAATAAATATATATAATTTACATTGACTAGGTTAGTATTTCAAGCTCTAAAACACCACATTTTTATAAATATTAAGTTGTTTTATAGTCTTAATTCCTAATATGCAGATAAAAGTATAGCAACTTTGTTGTTTCAATTTCTTGTATGTATATGCTGAAACCAGTAGCCTTTATTACAGTTTGTAAGTAGATGGTGCATGATCAAAAAATATGTTGCATTCCATACTTAGTGCTTGTTAAATGACAGTCAGTGCCTTACATTGCAAATTTACAATTTACAAACTACTCTTTAACTCTTCTATTTTTGATTTACTCCCATACCATTAGAAAGAAACAGAAAGAAAACTATGCTGGCATCTCATTACTGGTAACTCTTTAAATTGTGAGTTGGGTTACTCTTAGGCATCCTAAATGCTTCTGAGATGCAACTGAAATACCACTAAGAAACACACGGAAAGCATTTTTGTTGATGAAGCCTTAAGGAACTGTTGGCTTTTTTATGTCAGCTCCCTCATAACTTAGTGAATTTATTTTATAAATTATTATTACTATTCTCCATGCCTAAAAAAAGCTCAAATAAGATATATTTTAAGTTTTGGGCAAAAAGTTTCATTAAAATATTTGGATAAATTTAATAATGTGTATTCATATCTCTGAAAGTGTGCTTTCACTTTAAAGGATTACTTTTGAAAAGACATGGGATATCCTTCCTTTCTTGCTATTTCATCACAGAAGTTTTGCTTTTATGAGCAAATTAATTTTTTCAAGTATGGATTCTACTAAATTACCATAGTATTTCATAATTACACTATGGTTTCATCTATCTTATACATTATTAATAAAAAAATCAAAAGTGGAATTTTGTTATATAACCTCTCATTTATAGGAAACAGTTGAATTTTGGGAGAGAGGCATTCAACACCAAATTTATATCATGGCATTCTACATCTTGGGAGCCCTGCCAGCTATTGAAGTTGTCTTGGGTCAATTTGGCCTGATAGGCTGAGTAGAAAATCCAAACAACATCCTCAAAGCTATTTTCTGGGACTCCAAGGTGCTTTCTTTTCCTTCAGACACCAAAAAGTGTAGTAATCCTGTGTGTTCTCTTACTATGCGTTTTGTATCCTTTCCTGTTCTTCCTTTCTATCCATTCTGCTTCATTTGACAAGTCTTAGAAGAAGATTGTGTTCATAGAATTAAACAACTAAAGAGTGTGGTAGACAAGTAGTAATTTGAGTTTAAAATATTTTACTTAAGAGAGCTTTTTCTTAAACTTAGAGTTGTTATTTCTAAATAGTATATTCCTTAACAGAAGGATGTATAATGAAAAATAGCATGGGTATTTCCATTGCAGTTATTCTTTGTGATTGACGATTAACTGTAGTCACATAAGTATAAAAACCCAGTTCTGCATAGTTGCTATAAAGTTTAATTAGTTTTATAATTAATAGTGTTGATGTATATGGGGATTGGGGTTTCATGTTGAATATTGTGCACTCATTTAAAATACTCGTTTATTTTTACTTACAAACAGAGCATTATTGACACATTTTACACTTAACATTTTTTTTTCTCTATCTAAGGTACTGGGTCCTTTAGATGAAAATGAATTCTCCGCAGAAGACTTTAATTTGTTGGAAAAGATAACATACAGTACCTCAGCAGAGAAGATTAAAGCTATTGTCAAGGAGATGGGAAACAGTAGTAAAAGGTAAAATTCTCTTGCCCCATAACATGTGTGCAGCTCTGTTGAATTACTCCAAATACTTTCCCTACTTTGACTGTACTTACAACCAAGAGTACAGCTAACAGTAAACAATTTCTGCTAGGTTTTGTTTACATAAGAGTAACTGTAAAGAATAATAATAAGCTTGATAAAATACAGTGCATCTTAAGCCCAATCTGACTATTAATATTTGAAGTCATTGCCTTTGGGAATTGTTAGTAAGGGAGCCTGTAAAGGCATGGGCAGATGCTGTGCCCTGACATCAGGCTGGACAACATTCACACATCTGTTCATTGAAGAAGTGTAAAGATGAGATGAGTTCTAGCCATCTTCTAGTCTAAGGCTACAGCTTGTGTACAAAGAAGAGAGCAAAATTATATTCTTCTCACAGTATCTATCAACTTTCTGAGTATCACTTCTGATACCTAGAAGGACTGGCACAACTGAAAGAATCATTGCCAGATAAACAAAATCAGCAAGAGATAGAACTCAAGGAGATAAGCAGTGAGACACAAACTGTATTTAGACAAATATTACGACTTAACAACGTTGAAATAGAACTTAGATTTCTAAAATTCCAATAGAAAAAATATAAAGATGCGGCCAACTTGAAACATGGTCATTTATGTCTGTTTCTAGATGTTGTCATAAATGGGAAAATTAAAAAAAAAAAAGAATAAAGAGCTGTAAATGTCAGCAGATTTTGACATCATATACTCAATTCTCTTGATTCTGAATCAGATCTCTTTGGCAAACTTGTGACTAATAAAAACTTGTGGTTAATTTAGGTTTAATTCACCTTGTGGACCAAGCCCCACATTTTCATCAAATTACACAGATTTGAAGACCCCACAATTGAGAAAAATAATTGCTGTGAGGCTGAATGATAACTCTGAATTCTGCATCTCTTAAAATTAAGAAGTGTACATTTCAAAAGCTCTAAGGCTGTAGTGGTTCTTGGGCATTGTCATGCTAAAGGTTTAACTCAAAGCTACAAGTTCCAAGGTGTTAATCACCTTAGAGTCCAGGTCTGGGATGTGGGCTTTCTAAATATCCCTTATACAAAGAGAAAGACATTAAAATGTTAATTTTTTACTCCTTCTCTAATGAAAACCAAACTGTATGTGCCTTATTTAATACAGTGGCAGTGATTTGATTATGAAAATAGATGCCCTGCTGTCTTCCTTGCCTAAAACAGAGATGAGACAAGATGTTGAGTTGCTCAAAGAACAGCACAGGTCAGTTTTGTCATGATAATGCACTTAGAGTATTTTTTTTTATTAACATTTGAATGTAATGATGATTACATAGAGTCTTTGGAAACTTGAGTAAGCATTCTAATTTTAAAATTGTTGTGTGAACAGCCTGCTCATCTGCCACAGCATAATGCATCTTTACCTTTTTCTTGACAAATTCATTAGTAATACCTATTGATTTTCCAGCCTTACCCTTTGCTGAAAAAGGAGCAGATGGTACATGTTTTAAAAGGACGTATGATAATACAAGAACTGTGATCAAATTACAAATTTTTATAAAAACTTTTGTCATGCTGGTTGTGAATCCCTACTTATTTTTGTTAGTAAAGGTGCTTCAGTGTGCCGTGCTGAAGGGCTGTCCCTGTTGTTGAGAGCAGGAATGAAATATTTTCTAAGAGGTAGCCTTTTCTAAGAGGCTGACCCCTTTTTCAAAGTTATACTAGTACCAGTCTGTTACTAGTTACACAGCACCACAGTGCTGTGGTGTTACCATTTGTTTTGTGGAAAATAAGTTCACATAGTCCCTTTTCTGTATTTACAGCATACGACTTTTTTTTTTTTCTTTTTTAAAATGAAGTTTACTGACATTTCCTTCCTGTAGATCCAGAGTACTTTAACTAGGGTTTGCTTGACTTAGTCTACAAGTTTATCAAACTGAATTATTTTCTGGAATGCAAAAAGGTATCAAGTTTCACACTTCTCAGATGCCATTTTTCCCTTTTTTTTTCCTTTTAAATTGTGTCACTACCACTACTTGTCTAATCCAATGATTCCAGATCTCTATGAAGGGAACTGTAGGCAAGTGACAAAAAGGCCCTTTTTTAAGTCTTACTGTGTTTTATTTTAATAGTTTTGTTTTGGAGAATGTATCTAATCAATAACCAGTATAGATGTATGTAGATTAATGCTATATTTTTTGTTCACATTTAGCTTTCCTAATTGTATCACAGGGAGAAATCATGATTATTGCTTGAAATGAAGGAAATATTTTCTTGAGGAGTAAAATCTTAAGTGCCTCTGATATTGCAAATTCATGTCTAAAGTTTGTCATTTCAACAAATTCAGTTTAGAGTTTCATGTCACTTGTTTTTAATACTTTTTTAACAGCGTAGTAAAAGTCGAGCCCCAAGAGAATGACCCATTCTATGACGTTGTTGCTATTGTGGATCCATTGACAAGAGAGGCACAGAAGATGACTCAGTTATTGACTGTAAGATGCTGGTCATTTCTTTTAATTTGTATCTTTGTAGTTCAGTTGTTACTAAACTTGTTCTGATTTCCACATACAGTTTAGTAAAGGGTAAACAAAATTTGGTTTGGTTTTTTTTTCCTCTAAAATATGTTTACTTATTTTAATTCATAAAAGAAGTTGAGGATGACCTAATTCATCATTATGAATACCTTATTTGCAAGTAAAATTCAAATGCCCCAGTCCTCTTAAAGTGAGTCTGTAAGTGCTCTATACAGTCAATAGAAAGAAAGGAGGAGATTGTGTACATAATTTTTTGCATCTCAAAGTCTTAGGAGGTACTTCTTTCCATTAAACCAGCACTTAGGAGGTGCTTCTTTCCATTAAACCCAGATCACCTTAGCTTTCCAAGGCATCTAAATGAGTTGGTCTAAATCTGACCTGTAATATCATCATAAGAAGATTGGGCTGTAAGCCTTTCAGCTCTTGGAGGGATATTTATCAGTTAATTAATGCTACCAAGTATATCTAGATAGACTGCCATTGTGTGTAGTTATTGATCTTCTAAAGGGAAACTGTCCTAAAAACAGAGCTGCTAAAATTATTTTCTTCTTTCACCTACTGCTGAATATTACTCTGTCTCAGGTTCCTTTATATTTCCCTTAAAAATGTAAATTTTGTCTTCACTTTGTGGTCTTTTACAATTCTGAAGCCTCCAACTTGATTTTTGCTGCATTCTATTTTATCTTTTTTTTCCCCCTGCAGTATTTATGCAAGTTTCATAAATTCTTTAATTGATGTTCTCCTCCCCCCCCCCCCATTTTCATAACCTTTTATATCAAATATTGAAGCATCCACTCACTCTTCATATAGTGGAGCAAAGTAAAACATTTTTTTAAAATCATAAAAAATTTTGCTATTTCAAGACTCCAGAATACTAGCTTTTCTCTAGAACCAGGTCTTTCATTTCACCATTCTCAGTTAAAATGAAAGCTTGATATTACCAAATGAAAATATTTTCATGTTGAAATGGACTGGAAACTCTCCATTTTTCCGGAAGTTCATATTATTATATGAATCACGTCAAGGACCTTATAGCTCAGAGCAGAAACCTCCATTCCTCTGGGCTCAACAGGCTCCCTCATGCATGCTTGGGCAAATGACTCCCATGGTGTCCCAAGCTGTTCAGCTATTGCAGTTCCTGCTTCATTCATAGGAGCTCTACTTTTATGCAAGAAGCCAACCCTTAGGAGAGAATAATGAAATGCTGTTGAAAGTAAACAAGCCAGAAATATTTTAATGTAAATTAAACTTTTTAATAATATCTTTTAAATAAGGAAAAATCACCTGAAAGTTTTTTATATATATATTTATATATATTTTTATATATATATATATGTGTGTGAATATTATTATTACCTGGAAAGCCAACATCTCCTGCTGCAGAAACAAAATAGACATGCAAATGCAGCAAGCCCCAAACTCAAAGTCCTTAAATGAATGCCTTTCTGATTAGCTTACTATATATAGGTGACTTAAATACTAGAAACTTGAATTGCTAGAATATATTTATATTTAAAGGCTCTTTTTTCAGTTACATAATTGGATTAGAGCCAAGTATATTATATTGGTAACTATTCATGGTGCAAAATTTGTGGAGTAACTACCATGGCAGAACATATGATTCTTGCCCCAGTCTGTGTTGAATATGTCTGTATCATGATGGGGTTTTTTCACCCTGGTGAGACTACTCTATTGTATTACTTTGTGTCGCTTAATAGTCACTTCAAATAAATCTTTTGGTATTTTTTATTAAAAATATGAACAAAAAGTTACTCATATTAAGTGGGATTGAAATTGAGAGAGGTGTCAATAGCTTTAGGTTGGCTGTAATCCAAACTTTACTGCTTAGTGTAAGAGACTGGCAATTTAAGGGTAGAGGCAAGGTATGAATCAGAGCATGAATGAGTGCTCAGTCAAAGCTGCTTTCTGTTTTTAAAATATGTACTGTATTGTATCACATGAACTGCTCCAATCCTCTCCAGAGTGAGGCAGGTAGCACCTTCCATTTTTGTTACAGACTTCACCATCAAGTATTTCCAGACGAGGCAGAGTCACTGTCTACTGTAAATATTTAAATGCCAGCCATAACTTTACCATGGTTGGACCACATAAGTTCTCAGCAGAATATATGGAAAAGCTAACTAGTCCTGAAGTTATGAAGGGTCATCTCTTAAGTTGATGTGAGAAAAGTAGAAATTCTTTCTGCTAAAACAGAGGACAAAATCGAAGAGTTGTGGGGGTTTTTCCTCATGTTTCACCAAAAACATGAGGAAAAATTATTTGACATACTCATAGGATCATCCACCATTTTTTCTTGTTCCAGTAAGTATCCAGTAATTCAAAAGTGTGGAGAGAAAAATCAAGCCTTTTTTTTTTCCTGTCAGTTATCTTTTGCCTTTAGTAATTTGTTCATTCTATCTTCAGAGAGAAATTCTTCTTCCATCCCTGAAGTAACAGGAATCCCTGAAGGAGCCCTTTTTGATAATCTAGTCTGATTTTCTATATAACGCAGGCCACAGGACTTCTTTCTAACAATTAGTATTTGAAGTAGAAATAATTTTTTAATCAATTCCTAATTTAAATATTACCAAGCAGTTGAGTAGAGATTAGAGCTCCTACTGAGCTTTTCCAGTGGCTAATTAACCTGACTGTTAAACTCAGACTTGGAATTACAGATTTTTGTTTAGATCCATGCTGTAAGCATTGATGGTCTCATCATTTTGCCAGTTCTGTTGAAGATTCTATTATAAGTTTGTTTGCAGTGCAGATGCTTTGTATTATGCTGAGGTTCATAAACAATTCTAAGTGACTGGTTCAATAATCATGGTTTACTGAGTTAATGTTCTTCAGATGAGTTGTGGTAACTCAAGTAAGTGTTCTGCAAATGACTTTTTATTGTGCACATGCACAATAGAACTGGCTCTTGAATAATTTTCAGGCCTCCTGAAATAATTCAGCTGTGTTTTACAGTGCTTCCTGAACTAAATTTCCATGCTCTTTGAATTTTCTGACTTAAAGTAAACAGACTGAACTCTTCAAGTATCCTATAAAAGAGTCTTCCTAATTTTGTCACCATTTTCATGTGTTGACTCGAATGCCCTGGTTTTTGGTGTCCTCAGACGCCCTAAATAATAGAACCAAGTTCAGTATTTCAGAAGTTGTATTGTTGAAAAACACAGAGAAAAGGAATTATTGTCTTATTTGTCATTTCCTATTTAAATTCCTTTGAAATGTTAATTAAGAATGGCATTTTTTTTGGGTACTGTACTAAATTTCATGGTCAGCTAATGAATTGGAATGATACGTCAGCCTTCTGCAAGATAATTTCAGTCTACACAAAAGCCTATCAATGCAGATTGCTAAGAATCATTTTTGCTAATAGGATGAGGGTTTTGTTTTGTTTGAAGGTAAAGTCCAATACAGGTTTTTATCATTCTCTTCATTCTGAATGATAGATAGGTATTTGAGTCACTTTGACATCTATTTTGATTTTGGTGGTCTTAAATTTACGTCATGTAGTGCTTTTCCTTCTTATGCTTCCAGTGCTGTTGGGTTCTCATTTCCTGCTTCTTCACTTGTTCACACAAATATGCTATTCCCTAGTCTTTATTTTTTATTCAGTAGTTTTTCAGTGATGGTATTCAGGTGACACAAAGGATGAGAATAAGAAACTAGGAATAGAACAGGTCCCTAGGGCTAAGTAAAGTTACAGCATTGTAGTAAAGAATGTGTGTAAGCCATGAGTTGAACTGAGGAAAGAAAAATTACAGTTATAATAAAAGAGAGATTTAATGATGACTATTGTCTTGCTTTGTTCCAAATTTATTTGCCATTGTAGTAATTTTAGATATTAGCCTTACTAGTATTGGTATTGTAACTTAGCTTTTATATCTTATTGGCTTTTCTAATATCCATAAATGTAGGCACAGCTGCTTTATGCTTTCAGATAAGCACTTTGTATCAGAAACCACAGAAATGATGGTAACTTGATAAAGGTTTTTATGAGTGCATTAAAGAAATTAATAACTTTGTTAGCTTTAAGCAAAACAGATTGCTCACAAAAATAAGAAAAAAATACTCTCCTAATATTATGGTTCCTATATAAAAACATCCAGAACATTAGTGTTTTAGAAATGAACAGATGAAGAAACTGAGAGGAAAAAAATAGAAATGTTAACTTACCAAAATGTTTTGAAGTTAATTGAATGGTTTAATACACTGTTAATATATTGTTGACATTTAAAATTAAGTAATATTAAAACAGTGGTCTGAACTTTACTATATGTAACAGTTTTCCATATAGAACTATTTTAATAAGATTGAAAGTAATTGTTTTAAGATTGGTTGTTGAATAAAAGGTATATGTTGTACTTAGAGACCTTCAAGTGCTTTGAAATCACAATGTAACAAGGGTGATAATTTAATTTACTCAAGCATTGGAAAATGGGGATAGCTGCTTTTTAGAAAACTGCATCAGTAGGAGAAGACATTAATATTTTGACTATCAAGAATATCATATGCTAAATCATGCAGTTTTAGGAAAGGTCATACCTTTATTTAGAGTATCTGACAATATCCTTTATATACAAATATATTTACATCTTCTAAAAGTTTTGAGATTTCTGTTGAAACTTGAGAAATGGCAGGATGTCACAAAGGTAACTTTGGCTTATTTTCAAAGTTTGGTGATTACCAAGAACCATTTTTTACAGAGATTTTTTTTTTTCTGTAGGTACTCAGGGACATTATCAATATGAAACTCAGGTTATTTTTGAACTGCAAATCTAAGCTGTCTGAAGTGCCACTGAAGAGGTGAGTAGTTCATAGCTTCTCATGCTTAGTTTGAAAAAACAGCCTTAATGGTGTATATTCTCTTAAAAAGTTAACATTGCTTTGTGTTTCTGGATTCTTTTTGTTGACTCATTTTTCATTGAATGTTACCTAAGCAGTTTGCACTGGTTTAGAGGAGTTCTTGTTTTAAGGCATCAAGCATGGTATCACAGGGAATGATCTAGTCCATCAAATGCACCTCTCATTACCAGGTCTTAAAGAAATCAATGGAGATTCGCTTAGGCCTGTGAAAACTTGCAGAGGGAGATTGTCTTCCTAACAATGGGCTTCTTTACAGCCCACTGTTTGTGTAATCAATTTTACAGATTCAGTACTCTTTAAGAATTAAATTCATCTGAATAAATGTACAGTCTGCATTTGAGATGTCATTATATTTCATTGAGAATATGATAGACTGAATGTATTTGCCATAAATGGAAGTTTCTTTTATCTGTGTGTAAAAAACAGGATTCACTAATTCAGTGATAGACATTTACACTGAAATTAATTCCCTGGAGAGGATTCCTTTCCCTCTAAGACAAATGCTTTAGCACAAGCCATCTCCTTGGTAGGTATTTTACCTATAATCCTAACACCTGTATTACTAATTACCTATGAGAGAGGCTGGTGGTAGTGCCTGTCCTTTAGCCAGTGGGTTGGAGAATTAATCACTTGCCCACAAAACAGAGGTCCTTAGTTTTTATTCATTTTGAGAGGAATTACATCACATCTCCTATTCCACAAGAGGGTCTTAATCATCAGTCTTCTGAGTGTCTTGTGTGATCACCATTGATTGCATTTGAAACTGGGCACTTTTTCAGGTTTTAGTGCCTGGTTCTTTCCTTGTCCATGGGAGAACTTTTACATGTGGAATAAATGGGGCAAGAGCTGGAAAGGAACAGAGAAACTTTACCTTTCCTCTGGTCTGTCTTTGCTGCTGCTAGTGACATCCAATAGAGATTAGTCCTTCTGCTTGGTTCAGTGATACAGATTCTGGGAATTCAAGGCTGCTCGCAGTTGAGATGTCTAGATGCATCTCTTGGGTATTCACTTTCACAGCCTTTAGAGCGTTGATGGAAAACAGGCATGTCCACAGCAAAATTACCAAAAGTGAATAGATCTGTGTGTGTCTACCAGCCCATTCAATAGGGATTGTCTCATGGTATTCTAAGAGCTACTTTGCCTCCAACACCATCATACTTGGTAAATATTCACCATATTTGGAAATATTTTAGAAGAGCTTCATGTTTGAACTTTGTATTTCAATAAAAATTGGGGGTTTGTCACACTTCTTTTTCAACAGCTTCTATCGTTTTGTTCTGGAACCAGAATTAACTTATGGGATCAACAAGCACCTTCCTTCTGAACCTGTAGCAAAATTCCTAGAATTGCCAGAATCACCTCTTTTGACCTTAAACATGATCACTCCTGAAAGCTGGTTGGTTGAAGCAGTGAACAGTTCCTGTGATCTTGATAACATTCATTTGCAGGAAGTAAGTAATAGTTTGCAAACACTGTAAAACTTGTGTTGCCCCTTCTACTTCAAGAGGGAAGTTGAAATGTTGTGAGATTTGTCTTGTGTCTGTTCTCTGGAAATACTTTCTTTGGTAATTGATTATTTAGTCAATATTTTACCATTTCTATTGTCATCATCTTTTTTTCATTTTCTCTCTTAAAAAATAAAAAAAGACAAGTCTTAAAGGAAAGCAGTGGAACAGAAAAAGATCAGAATGCAAAGTACAAGTTAATGCAATTTACCTGCTAAATTGAGCTTTGTGTTTAGAGAAATACTATATTTCAGATAAAATTAAAGCAATTAAAGGATTCTTTGTGTTTCCTAGTTCTTGTAACCTAGGTAAATCCTCATATAAACTGGAATTCATTACTGTTTATTAATGTAGTTTAAAATGTACGTCACCCTCTTTTAGTTCACAGTTCTTTCAATTATTATTTAATTACATTTTATTACATTTTAATCCCTCATCTCCAAAGTAATTAGATTTATTTGAGTCAGTAAGCTTATGCAAAATACTGAGGGTGTTTGATTGACCAAAGCTGAGCGTTTGGAAAGTGTATTGTGAAAATAAAGCTGGGATTTACCTTACCAAAGCAGAAGTTCATCAGCTTCCTCAACAGCCAGTGGAGGGGAGGTACCTCCAGAGAGTGAGCCTTCCTCTTTGTCTTGGATACCTGTTTTATAATTGAGTGAAGTTCATGCTGGATGGACCTTTCTTGGGGTTTTTTTGACTGTGGAAGTTACCTTGAGGCAAACCCCACACAACATGTTTGTGACTGTAATATATTGCTTTTCCCACATAGTTATGTGACATAATTTATTGATGAAGTGTTCCTTCCATAGATAAAAGGGGCGGTTATAGCAGAGTATGAACTGGAATATATATTGCTTGAAGGACATTGCTTTGATATGACAACTGGACAACCTCCTCGAGGGTTACAGTTCACTCTGGGCACAAAGAAGAATCCTGTCATGGTTGATACTATTGTGATGGCCAACCTCGTAAGTACTTAGTACAGGAATAGTCAGTACAATTGCGCTCTTCTTGTGAGAATTCTTCATAAACATCTTGTTCTTTAAATCTATTTCTCTGTGTTGCAAGGTTAGGAATGCTAAAAGTAACAGGCATAACCTGGAGCTGAGCTCATCTAGTTTGCTGAGCTTTCCCCCTGCTCCTCTCCTGTGACCCAGTATGGGTTTGAATATAGCCTAATTTTAGACTCTTGCCTGAAGTGCCTAAACTGATAGCCTAATTGCCTCTAGTAGGTGGTAGAAGGTAGTTTTATATTCAGGCTGAGATTCCCTGACAAATGTAAGGTATGATTCACATTGTGATTAAAATAACCCTTTTTGTTACACAATGATCCAGGCAAAAGAAGGCTCCTATTTTAGATGCTTCAGGTAAGTGCTTAGAGCCTCTGTAGGACATACCCACATCTGAGAATTCTTCTCATCATGCAGAGTAATTATTTTTCATGTTGGCAGTCTGTAGAGCAGAAGACCATGTGACTTCTGAAGTGAAAGATTTATTTTCTATTGGCTAAGGGAATTTGATAGGGAAGGATTTTGATGAATAAGACCTCTTACCTATCTGCTGTTCTCTATTCTCTGTAAATACTGTATCATAAGGAATGAAATGCTTAATAAATTGTGAATCTTTGATTTGTTCACAAGTACTGAATATGGTCTCAGCAGTAGCTGATGTTTGGCATTGATGAAACTTCTAACAATTCTTCACATTTCAAAGCTTTCTCTGTCTGACTTTAACATAGCAATAGCTGTCTGCATTGTTCCTAAAATGGGAAGGAACTGTGTTGACTTGGAAAGCTGTTCCAGACAAAAATTTTGAGTTTCAAAGAAGATTCTCGATTTAGGGTCAGTTCAATAATTGATTTCTTTGCTGCTCACTTGCTTGCTGTCCTTGGTAGAGTTTCTGTACCCAACTCAAATTCAGCTAGAAATAAGCAGAGCACTGGAAGGTATTAAAATGGACATACAGGAAAGGTGATAACTGGTTGCATCACTTGACACTTCTTTTGGGCCTAGTTTAAATGTTGGGTAGTTGATTTTTGTATATGTAGATGATTGAGTCTGAAATGCAACCACAAGAAGTGCCTGTCTTTTTTACTTAGGGGTATTTTCAGCTGAAAGCAAATCCAGGTGCTTGGACACTGAGATTGCGTAAAGGAAGATCTGAAGAGATCTATCAGGTTTTTTCGTAAGTATGAATCCATCATTTGGAAATAAAAATGATTCTGAAAGTGCAGCATATTTTGAAAAGATCTGACAATACTGAAGGAAAATAAGCAAAGATAGCATTAAAAAAAGTATAAGATACAAATGATGATTTAAAGTTTTTTAAGGGATACCTTATTTCCTATATTGTTGTTGTTTGATGGTTTCATGTGTTTTTGAAGGTATTTCAGTATGCTAATGCATAATAAACCTAAGCTGCTCAGCTAGACTAGATGCCAGCTAAGTCTCTTACTAAATAGTTACACAGCTACCAGACACTTGTCCTGTCAGTTCCATGCATGGTTAGCATTATCACACAATTGCTTGCACCAAATTCTGTAGAAATATCACTCATGGTTTTGTTGATTAGTATTTTGTCATTCCCAACATACTTAACATGTAATTTCAAGAGTATGTCCAGTGGAGCTTGGCTCTCCAGAGGCATTTTGATCACCTGGAGGAGGTACCATGAATTTCCCTCTCATATTTTTTTTCAGCCCTGAGGGTGCCTCTGAATGCAGTATATTTATAGGTGGCATCTTTTTTTAACAGGAGAATTATATTCATTTCAGTTTCAGACTTTTTTCTTCAATTAATTCTGAGTGTTTCTTAGTTGTCTAAGTCTAGAATCACTGTGGTTACAACTCCACCTTAGGATATAAAAGCACCCCTCATTTTGAGACCCTGGCTGCATGTTGACTGTGCCACATTTTCCTCTCTTGGGAGAAACCTCTGTACATGGAAGAGAAGTTGTACTCCCATAACTGGCATTTATTTGACATCTCTATGGCTTCGAGATGTGTGATTTCCATGGTTGATTTTCATATAAAGGAATATATATGCTCACCATCATTCCAACTGTTCCTTAGGAGAATCACCTTTTCCCCATGTTTTATGTAACGGCATAGATCTGTAACATATGAGAGCTTTCTCTTGAAGCTTTAGATCTAATCCCTTTTAGAGGACCAGTATTGCTTATTTAATTTCAGCTTCAGTTCTTCCTTTTTTTTTTCTTTTTCCTGTTATCTCTCTTCCCCCTCAAAGTAATTGTGTGGCTTGAAATAGGTCTATTTCTTATAAAATATTTATTATTACTTGAAGCCCTGGAATACATAGTTCTATATGTTGTTATTCATCAGCTGCTATTAAAAAGTAAAAAACTTGATGAACCTCTTTGTGGTTTTGAACATTTAGTTAATACATCAATATCAGTGTTACAGGGAGAAACGTTAATGGGATGTTAGATTCATTCTATTTGTTTGCAATTTTCAGTTTCTTTTTTTCACTTAAAATCTGTTGAAAAAGCAGAAGAACATGGTCCTTACCCTAAGAAGTTCACCTAATCTCTGATAACTGTAGCTGTACCATTTGTCTAATTTAGCATTTAATTCTTAAGAAATATAAAGTGATTTATGTAAGATAGCATGGTTTTAAAAAAGAATGTAATGAGGTGTAGTTGAGTTAAATAATGAAAAAAAATGAAACAAAATCACTCTACATTCTAGGCTGGATCAAAGGAAATTTAAATGATCTACTGGGGTTTTGCCCATTTTCCCTATGTAGCACAAACAGGCTTAATTGAACTCAGCTAAGTCAGAAAAACTAATACCTCATGAGGAATCTAAACAATACAATTTACTTCATTTCATTATTACAAGCTGTAGACTTAAAGTACAACAGGAAAAGTATGTTTAAGGGGCTGCATCAGGGTCTTTGATATTTCTTTTACGGTATTAATCGTATGAAGTTGCTATCAAGAACTCAGGCAACTCTTTGATAGGGTGGAATTTTGCCAAGAGGTATTGCAGTATATTCTCCATCCTTATATATGAGTCATACCCTCTCCTGTTGAGCTGTGAGATGAACCTGTTTTCTTTGAGGCACAGTCCTCTACTTATAAATAGGGTTTTAGGAGAAATACAGGGCTTTGAAGTTACAGCATGTTCTGCATCGCAGTACTTACCTTATTTGCTTCTCTCGTAGTTGCAAGTAATTTATTTTTACTTTATGTAAATACACAACATTTGAAATAAACTGCCTCTTTCTTCCTGAAGACTGCTTCTAACAAGGGTCATTATTTTGAATCAACTTTTAGTAATAAGTTACTATGAATATTAGGAAAATGAAAATTGTTATACTCAGCAATAATCTGAGCACTGCTTATTGTTGGAACTTTGATGTTGGTAGGAAAACAAGTAGGTACTGCAAGATAAGATTGCAGAAAATAATTTATAGCTAAAGATATACATAAAATCCTGATGAATATTTTATTTTGTAAAAAGGCAGGTAGATATAATTTATTATATTTTGATGTCATGCAGACTGCTTAGCTGAAAGTTCTGTATTTTCTAATTTGGGCAGGGAGTTGTGTGTTTGTTTCTTGGACTTGAGGTTTTAATGGATCTCCATTTGTTGAATGCAATTTCTTTTGTTCCCCATATGGAAAATTACAATTTGTATTATATTGGTACTTACTTGTATTTGTATTAAAAGTGTTTTGAAAGATGTTAAAGTTGTGGCATAAACAGTCTGCTAAACACATTTAGCTTTTGACAACAATTGCATAACAATAAGGTAGCTATTATTACATATGTAATGGTGCTGTCAGTATGCAAGATGTTTTGCTTGGATTTAAAAAGGTTTTTCATAGTAGGACAGAAATTCATCAAACTGAGTTCTGCACAGAGTAAACAGTTGGCTCTCAGTAAAGATGGAGCCCACAGGGAGGCATCCGTGAAGGAGATTTAGGGAGACAAAGCAATGTTGTTGAATTTACATCCAAACCAAACACTCTGAGAATACTGTAAAGACTTTGGAAAATCCTCTTTATCAGCAGAATCCTCTTTATCTACCTGCAAAACGCATAGCATAGGGATTTTGAGGTAACTGAGTGAATAACAGTGAAAATTTTGGTTGTGTAAACACTGGGGGCAAAAATGGGAACAGCAGGCTGGCTGCTGCTATCAGCAGTTTGTGTTTGGATCTAATTTTACCATTTTAGACCTTTTTAGTGACACACTTTATTTAAAATGGAATTCAAATCTGAGCACTGTACATCCCTGTGATAAAAAGACTGTAGTTGGCTGGGTGTGCATATGTATGATATTTTAAAAGTGTGAAAATAAAACTATAACAGAGAGTAGAAAAGTTCAGATAATCCTAAACATTGTTTTGTGCAAGGATAGGCCATCTGCATGAGACTTAGTGATTACAGGCACATTTTGCAAAAAATTTATTAAATAAAAAATTCAGGTGACTGTGTGAAATCCTGCAGTGTTTAGGTAAGTGGTATGATACACATTGAAACCAGTTTTAACTATTTCTGTTTTCTAGGGGAAAAAAAATGAAACCTAAGGGGTTGCAGATTACTTTCTTAAACCCATTTTTTGTATGGGTAGCTTTAGTGAGAGGAATAATAATACTGATGCCCACATAATGCTGATAAAAGACCTAAGGGATTGAAGGGGAAATATATGGGCTATTGATGTGTAAAAGCTAGAAAATTTGAAAATTATGTTGCTATTATACTGTATCACAGTAACAACAACAGGGACAGTAACATTTTTCATATTAGCTACTCTGTGGACTGCAGTACAGTTTGGAGACACCTGAATGGCTTTAAACTGATGTTCAATAAGGCAGAGATTCATGTGGTGCTTGCACAGTCTTGTCTTCAGGGGTACAGTTTCCAAAGCCTGCCAGTTGAAAGCCAGTATTAAATATCTCAGTACTGTGATGAAGCTTTCCCTATACTTTTTTAAGCAGATCTGTTTTTAAAGTACATTTAATGCCATCACATAGCAATTTTTAAGATGTTTTCCATATTTGAAAAATAAATTGTTGTTTAATAGTTGAATGTAATATGTATCTCTATAATACATAATAGTATGTTTGGCTCTAGGTTACTGCATTTTTTCATTGATTGGTAAATTTCCTGTGAAAATGCAAACTAAAAAGTAAGGGCTACCACTGTGGTTAATGTCCAGTGATGAATAAAACTCAGAAAGTTTTTGAAGTTAAAATATAATTAGGGGCAAGTAATTTTTTTTCTATAGATATCAGCAATTCTAAACCTTATTCTCTGATTAAACCCAAGTAACAATGTTTATTTTAATGAGACAGTACATTTGCATGGGTTTTTTTCTCCTTACAGCCATGAAGGAACAGATTCTGTAGCTGACCTGACAGATGTTATTGTGGTATTAAACAACTTCAGAAGCAAAATCATCAAAGTTCAAGTATGTATGCAGTGCTTCCATATGTGAAATATGACTTTTGCTTATGTGTCTCAGGCTATATTTAATTGAAATATGTATACTGAAATATATAATTTAGATTTTGTATAATTAAAGAGAAGGATGTGCAAATTAATGTAGTTAATTTGATCCAATCAGGTTATACTAATTGTGTGGGAGATTTGTTAAATAGCTGTTAAACATAGATAACATTTATCTCATCTAGCTCAAGGTGCCCAAGCGTGTAGTCTTGGTGACTTAAATTCTCTCTGCTTACCAGGAGAGAGTCCAAAGGACTACTCTTCCCAGCTCATACATGGATTTAAACCAAGAGAATGACTTCTTGAGACATCCATTTCTCTCCAGTGACCTAGGAGAGATTTTACACAAAGTCCAGATACCAGAGTGGAAGTCAAAATTAGGTGTGTTGAATTTTACCCTAGGCTGCCAAATTTTTGTAAATGAAAATCCATTACTCTCATTAGATGTATCAAAAACATCTAATTGAGCACCACTTATATTGACGAGAAAGATCCTCGTAATACTGTATATTTTCCAGTATTTTGTAAATATTTTAAAACACCAGATATGAGTCTCTTCCCCAGTCCTGTAACTGAAAGTTTCCAGAACCGAGAGAAAATGTGTAAAACTCTGGAGCATGATGAGCCTGCCTTTAAACCACAGAGAATGGGTAAAAGGGTGCCTAATTTCCCTATTTTGAGCCAAAATAGGAATATAATTCTGTGTGAAAGGTGGTATTAAGTTTACAGCTAGAATACTTAAGCTCTGCCATTCCGTTGAACTCTAGAAACACTTCAGTGAACTGTAGGATGGGGCTTCAGGAGCGCTGGCTAAAAAGACTCATGATTTAGTGTCAACAGAAATCTGTGTTAGCTTGACAGTATAAACATGTGAAATTAATATGATTAGAATCGAGTATGTTCAGACATTCAGGGCATAAGACGCTGTTTGGTTCTCAAAAGCAATTAGATTTCTTTTAATCAAGGAAATTGAGGTGGTAAATGAAATTAATCTTGAGCCTTTATAAGCATCTGGATAAGACAGCAGAAATTGCTTAAGCTGGATGGGAGAGCTTATGTTTCAGTGACAAATTTGTCACTTTCTCCTTGTGAAGGGCTTATGAGAATGACAATTTCCTCTCAGGTAAGTTCCACTATGAGGTGCTACACTTCTGCCAGCTAATGGCTGGATCACAAACTCATGAGGGAGGAAAATGAGATAAAATTCGCCACACTTGTAGTTATTGTTAGCATAGAGGTGTACAGAGGGATTGAACATGCTGACTGATTTATTAATCACCTTGGTTAGTGGCTGTAGCCAGGTAATACAGAGCAGTTAGATATCACAATTCAAGTAGTAATTACTATCAACTACCTTCCCAAGTTGCACAAATGGATTTATTTTACTGACTAGGTACAGAAAAAGCCTGATAAAGTGAATGAAGAGCTTCTTACAGATGGAACAACAGAAAAAAAAGGAAATACGGAATCAGTTACAAGGTAATGCATAATTTGCCTCTAATTCAACTGTTCCAGGACATGTTTGTTATTACTCATAGCAAGTAAATTTTCTTACTTGATAGTGATACAAATGTATAAAAAGACTCTCCAAGGGATTTATAATATAAATAAAAAGGGGGAAAGATAAGCTGTAATGTCTTGTACGTCTCCTTTTTTATCCCCTTCTTAATCCCTCCTTTGTACTTCCAGTTCCTCCTCATTTTATCCTTTGGCTGTTATTTTTCATTTTGCTGTGGCAGGGAATCAGTCTCAATGTGAAACTCTCAGCCAGTTATGTCATACTCAGATGTATCAAACTGAACATCAAAAAGCAGGCTAATGCTGCTTGTCTGCTACTAGACATCATTTATGAAATCTCAAGTAGTGTTTTTACCTTTAAGGTTCAAGTTCTTTAAGTAACTGTAATAAGCATCTCAAGTGTTACATTTCAGGCTAATAACTTCATAATATTTCTAATTTGCCATTTTGAACAAGACTCAAAAAAGGTTTTCTTCAGTTTTTAGTGGCTTGGGCAATGGTTATCAGTCACAGACTGCTAAAGAAAATAAAGAAAAGGCATAGCAGTTCTACTTTATCTAGTAATCAGTTGGCTCAAGTCAGTCCTGTACACACACATCTCTTGGTAGATCCAGGACTGAGTTCTGTTCTAGCTTTAAAATATCTCATGATATTTTGTATCACAAGTACCTCTTGTACCA
Organism: Coloeus monedula; assembly: GCF_965178545.1. Lineage (NCBI taxonomy): Eukaryota > Metazoa > Chordata > Aves > Passeriformes > Corvidae > Coloeus > Coloeus monedula. The sequence goes on along the minus strand of NC_138783.1, from coordinate 78,494,545 downwards.
CAAGTACCTACAGACCTAGGATCATATTGAGAGTCTGTTGCTGATTTTATGTTTATCTCCATTTATCCACAGATGGTTTTACTGTTACAATATGATAGAATCACAGAATGTTAAGGGTTGGGAGGGCCCTTAAAGATCATCCAGTCTCAAACCTGCCCACCATGAGCAGGGTCACCTTCCACTAGACCAGGTTGCCCAGAGCCGCATCAGCCTGGCCTTGAACACTGCCAGAGATGGGGCAGCCACAACCTCCCAGGGCAACCTGTTCCAGTGTCTAACCTCCCCTACAGTAAAGAATTTCTTCCTAATAGCTAACCTAGATTTCTTCACTGTCAGTTTGTACTCATATTGACTAGATTCAGAAACCCTCCCAGACAACTATGCTACAGCTCTCAAAAATCTCTTGCTGTGGGCCCACATTGCTGCACAAAGGTGCCTCCTTTGGAGAATGATGTTGATTTTCATTGACTTCAAGCTTCCCACCTCTAATTGGCTGCATCAAAGGATGTATGTGCAGTGATCAAAATCTTATCTCCCTCTTAAGAAGGTTACAAGGCCAGAGATCGCTCAGTCTTCCAGGTCTTGCCTTTTATAACAGTGGCATTCATCAGGCTCTGAGCTTGGCTGGGCCAAGGAAGCCACTCACCCAGTGAAGTTTATTTGCTCTTCCCAGTGATTCAAGGTTGTGGCTCAAAGGCAAGATTTGAGGCTGACTGTCAGCCTGTTGCCATCTAGGACCTTGTCAAATACCCTTCCTTTTTGTTATCCCAGAATGAGAACAATATCCACCAGCACATTGTTCACTACAGGAACCCCACGTGTGCTCTAACATGGGAGTTGTGCACACCATGTTGCCCAAGCGTTTTCAAAACTGAGCTGCCCTTCTCCAACTGACTGCTTTTCCCACGTGACCTTATAGGTCAACGCAGCAGCTTTGGGAGATTTCTGCTTTCTGTAAAGCTTTGCAGAATCAATATGTTCAAGATCCTTACATCAAACCCTGATTTTCTTTGTTCGCATGTGATGGCTGCATTATAAAAAGCTTGATATTCTTTCAGTCCTGCTATCATTAAATATAAGACATGAGACAAAAAGTCAGGAAGAAAGGAGACAGACTGCTTGGACCTGGGAACTGCAGTCTGTTCAGCCTGTGAGAGTTCAGTGCTGGTTGAGAGGTTGTCTGTCATCTTTGAAGATGCCACACCATGCAGACAATGCCACTCCACTGATGTCTTTCTCTTTCACCATGCCTGAGTGAAAAGAGCATGGGTGTCTCAAAAGATTATTCACACCACTTAAACACATTGCAGCCTCTCAGCTATTTCTGAGGTTTCAGCTTTGTATTAGTGGAGTGATCTGAATTCTTTTGAATACATTGGAGATCTGAGACTTGTCTCATTTGCTCTTAAAGATTATGAGGATACTTATTTTTACACTTTCTAAAGGATACTTTTAAAAGGGATATAACCAGAAGAAAAAGTAATAAGAGTGACTCATGCAATCTAAGTGTGTGAGGAATGACTCACTTCACAAAAAATACTGTTGAGGTGAATTTCCAACAGTATCAAGCCATACTGTAACCAATCTGGCTGTGCAGTTCTGAGATCTGTGAAGCAGTGCCTGAGGGAGACTGCAGCCACCATCTCCTCCTGACTCTGTGTGCTGGAAGGCAGATTAAAAACCAGTCCTGGTAGACTTTGGTATTCAAAGCTAGCAAAGAATGCTGTGCAGTGGAAACAGAAACCTCTGTACAACATACCTCTTACAGGGAGAGGAATTGGATTAATTTGAAGAAGAATTCTGCAAGTGTTACAAGAAACACTTGGGAAATCCCATCACCAGAGACCACTGAATGTTATGAGAGTATTCTGGAAAAGGCTGCAGCTCCTCAGCCTTGTCATTTGCTGTTGGGACAACCCTGGGCTAAATAAGTGATTTGGCCTCATGTGGCCATCTTTTTCTTATGTCAGTCTTAGAGGATATAGTCAGTTTAACCATTTATGGGGCTGTGCAGACCTCCTTCACTTCCAGAATATGCATTGGTTGTTCTGCTGTAGAATGCATGTGGGTGAAGCTTGGAAAACAACTGTGTCCGATTTTAAAAATTACCAGTTTTACAGATATTCTGTCTGTGTGTATTTCTGGTTTGATTTTTTTTTTTAACTTTGATAAAACGTGGAATTCTTGTCAAATTTGGGTTTTGTTTGAATGAAAATATTGAAGACTGCTGTAGTGCCATTGTTTGTCCTAAGTGACTGGGTATGATGTGTTGCTCCCAAAAGATTTTTGGTATCATAGGCATGTGCAGTGGAAGTAGAATGTAAGTGTATTTGTTTACTGTAGAATGTGTATTTCTTTTGTGTATTTTCTTATTTCTGATTCCCTATGAACTTAATGGTAATTTAGTAGGATTTTTTTATGCTGAACATTTACTTTATATAATTATTTATAATAATTCTTAGATTTTCAGAAGAAATTCCAACAGATGTGAAGGAAAAGAAAAGTGATATTCTTAACATATTTTCTGTTGCTTCAGGCCATTTATATGAACGTTTTTTAAGGTAAGGAAAGGTTAAAAGGGAAACAAGAATTTCATAGCAATACTCTAAATTCTCTTAGTAAAACTAAGCAATCTAAAGAAACTGACTTTTTAAACAACATCTGAGTGGTAAATTTTCAAAACATTGGAAAGTTGTATACAGTGAGGACTAAATTAATCTTTAAGAACAAAGTGATTCAACATACAGATGTTCAAAAATACAGTTATTCTTTGAAGACAGAAAATGTCTTTCATGTGTGAAGTCCAAACATAAAAGATGAAGTTCAGCCTTTCTGTATAAAGACAAACCAGAAGTGGCTTCATTAGAGTTGTATCTATTTGTGTTTAGTCCAAACTGTGGATTTACTACATGCACATATGGCCTTACTGATCTCAGGGCTCTTTCAATGAGCAGTGATTGCTTTTAAGGAATCCTTTACAGTGTTGCCTAATCTGTTTACAACCATCTCTGTTACTTTTATGATCTGAGCACACGTTCAGTGATTTGACTGCTGGGTCATCTGAACTTTGAGCATTGTGTTTCTTTCCTTCAACCACCTTCATAAAGGGAAAGACACATTTACTCTAAAGGAGAAAAAGGGATCTTAAAACATCCTACCTGCTGCTTTGTCTTATTTTCGAGTTCATTATGTCTTGATTTTTAAGTCAGACTTGACCTCTTGTAAGGCTTAAGACATTGCTTATCTCTCTGGTTGCACCAAACAAAGGCCATGATAGTGAAAAGTAATTGAACCCAAAATAGTAATTCTTAGTGTAATTCTTACTAAGGATTTTCTGAACAGGATCTGACTTACACTCTGTGCTTTTATTTTCAGCAACCTATTAAACTCAACCAATATATTCTAAAATAATTCCAGGCTATTTCAGTAGCCAAGTTAATATAAGGTAGTAACCATTATTCTAATTTTGTCAGGCACCTCTCTTAGAATAAAACATTTTAATAGATCCACTTTTGAAATTGTTCTTTCTACTATTGCTTAGCCAATCTGGATCAAATAAGGCCATCTCAAAGTGCCCTTGAACACGTGCTCTTTAAAGCTTTTAATTAGAAATAGGTAGAAATTTCTACTTAAACTGGGTTAAAGAAATTTATACTTAGAGAGTTTTAGTACTTTTTAAGTGCAGTTGAAATTTAATGACCTGTGTGTATTTGTTTGTTTATTGTAGACTTATGTTTCCACAGAATTATGATGCTTTCTGTCCTACGTCATACAAAAACACCAGTTAAATTTTGGTTTCTGAAAAACTATCTCTCCCCAACTTTTAAGGTAGGAGAATAGTCTTCCTCTTTTTTTCCTTTAAAAATTTAAGTAATATTTTTAAAATTACAATTGACTAATTATATCATTCAAATTAAATATTCACAGTGGAAAATGATCCTTGGATCTATTAAATACCAATAGTTTTAAAAGCATTAGGTATAAGGTTCTTCTTTTCTGGAACACTAAGCCCAGTGATAAATTATAATAATAATAATAGTTTATTCTCTTCTGATGAAATGCTTTCTCTATTGGTGTAGCTGAGGATACTGCTAAAACCAAGGGAACATTTTAAAATAATAAATTGTCCAGTCAGTAAGGCCAACACAGCTGCAGCTGCCCTGTAACATTCACTCCTTTTCCTTTTGAGTCCTTGTGTGTCTCATATATGTGCACCTGATAGTTTTTTGTTCTTCTTCTAGGATGTAATTCCTCACATGGCTAAAAAATATGGGTTCAAGTATGAGTTGGTACAGTACAAGTGGCCCCGCTGGCTTTATCAACAGACAGAAAAACAAAGAATTATCTGGGGCTACAAAATTCTTTTCTTGGATGTTCTTTTCCCTTTGGCTGTGGATAAAATAATATTTGTTGATGCTGACCAGGTAAGAAAAAAAAATGGTATATTAACTGTATGAGGAATTAATTTGGGCTTAAATTGATCCAGGTTCATTCTCTGTGGCCATTTTACTCGGCTGTTGGTCTTGTAAGACTGTTGCAGTTGTCCAGACAGAACCAGTGGTGTTGCAGAATGTAAATGCAAGAATTTCACTTGTCTTCAGTCATGTGGGCATTAAGAATTTCACTACACTGAGTTGTCCTAAATTGTCTGTGGAGAGAGAAAGGCACTTGGAGAGATGTGTGTGATCTTAAAGGTGCATTTCACTGTAAGCATATTGGAGTGATTCCGTCTCTGGGTTGATTGTGAGAGGAATTCTGCACTATGGCCAGAGTCTGAGGTGATTTGGACCTTTTGAAAAATTTCTAGATGGCTGGAATTCTTCAAGATTAATTCTGTCTCTATTTTAAATTTGTATGCGGTCCTTCATTCAGGAATGAATATTGTAAAATATACTCAAAGGCAAAGTGCTGTCTCAGATGAGACATTGAAGAGTTTATCACAAGGTTATTAAAAATATTGGGACAAATTCTAATGTGTTTTGGTCCTTTTCCAAAGCTTGAGAATAAATGAAATTTAGGTGTAGCAATTCAGACTGCAACTTTCTGCAATTTCATCTGGATACACCGCCTGGGAACACTGGTTGTCTGTCCTAACTACTGTAATGACTTCTCAGTGGTCCCAAATAGCTAAAACTCTTTTTTACCACTGATGAATTAGGTAAGTGGGGTTTGATGGAAGAAGGGTTGATTAGCAAATAAAGGGCATTTGTAAAATGTCATTATAACCCCCTTTTGAAAATACTTCACCATTAGATACAAGGATTTTTCAAATGATGCAATAATTTTGGAGCGCCCAAGTTGGGTAACACATAGGAAGGATTCTTTAGAAGGGACATGACTGGGAGATTTCTAAAGTTATGTTTCTTAATTAAGGAATTTAATATTGGGCAAACAGAAATGCTGGTCTGTGAATTAAAAATATATTGCCAGTTTAATTTAATTTGCTCAATAAATGTGTTGCACAGGTGACCACTGTTAATAATATAGTAAACTTTTTTTTTTCTTGAAGAATAATTTAGTAAATATCTCCCATTGGAATACTTTATCTATACCCCACTGTTGTAGTGTCTCAGGGTTTTTTTTAAATTAAACTTTGTGAAGCCTGCTGCAATACCTACCCTCATATGCATACCTTGGAAACAGTATTAAATTATAAAAATAAACATCTTCTTACTTAGATTGTGAGAAGTGACCTGAAAGAACTCAGAGACCTAGACCTCAATGGAGCTCCCTACGGATACACTCCTTTCTGTGACAGCCGCAGAGAGATGGATGGCTACCGCTTCTGGAAATCGGGATACTGGGCATCACACCTCGGGAAAAGGAAATACCATATCAGGTAGGATCACCCCTTACACACTTCCTGTGCATTTGAATAAAAACTGGATGTTGGTGCTGATCACTGAGGCACTCAAGAGCCGCTCTCAGTAAGAGATGAATAAGGCAGGAATTCTGATGACATACTGATTTCACTATCTTATGGTAGCTTCAGCCACTTAATAAAGAAAAATATCCCTTCAGGATGGAAACATGTTTTACTTCCTTGTTACTTTTATTACTGTTATCCAAAAGAAGGTGAAACCCCAGAAATCTTAGTTCTTTTTTTTAAATCCTTTTAGTGCCTTGTATGTTGTGGATCTGAAGAAGTTCAGGAAGATTGCAGCTGGAGACAGGCTTCGGGGCCAGTACCAGGCTCTTAGTCAAGATCCAAACAGTCTGTCAAATCTAGATCAGGTATATATGGCTTTAAGCATTTTTGGGTCTATTCTCTTTATCTTTCTCAATATGCATGGAGTATCTTGTATCTCAACATAAATGTTATATAATTCCAAAACTATTTGCCATTTACTGCTGTTTTAGCCCGTTTTCAGGTGTGCATATGAGCACAGTTCCAAAAACTGAACACTGATGATTATTTTTAATTTTAAAAATGAGGAAAAAACCCCAACATACAGGACTTTTCACCTTTATTTGTAGTTGTCCTGTGTGCTTTTGTGTTTTTCTGATAACTGTATATTCTGATAATGGTAATTATATTCTTGTTTAGCAAGAGCTTGTTTCCTTTTTCTTCTTTTTTTCCATTAACGTAAATTTAATTTTCCTTTGTAAGCTAACTGCAAATGCACTCTGGTGGTGGCTGTACATGGTCACCCTGGGGTGGACCATGGAGTTTGTCTCACTTTGAGTGAACTTCAGAAGACTTCAGAAGTGAAATTGTCCCTACTTTTGGTGTTTTCCTTGTGCAATTACTAAAGCACAGAAAATTTTTACCTGCCTCTAGCAGCAACAGGATCCCACAGTAGCAAAGCCCACATTTCTCAGTGCTTTTCCACACCCTTGCTCTCCGAGCAAGTTTCTCTTACATAAGGACATTATTGCCACTCACATGGTTCTTTTCCCAGAAATGAAAGTAAAAATTGAAAATAGCAGTTCTTATGATACTGGACAAAGAAAAGTGGAAATACAACCACACTAAAAACTCAAACTAGACTGGACACCTGGAGCTGGAGCAGCCTTTAGCTGAATGTTGAGAACAAAAGGCTGATTTAACAGCAACAGAGTTCCCCTCTTTGTGGACAATAGAATGGATTACTGGCCCTGATCACCCACGCAGAGTCCTGATGTGATAGAGCTGTGTGTTCCCCACAGTCTTACCCACATGCCTTTCAGAAAGACCTTTTAAGATTCAGAGGTTACAGGGTTTCCACCATAATGCTGGTTTGCAGAAAATTGATTTTATCCAAGTTCTCAAAATATGAAAACTTCTCATTTTAAGATTCTTACCTTTCCAATTACAGCATTAATACATGATAGCATAAAACTCAGAATTCTAAGACTGTTGGATCAAATCAAAAGCCACTTGAGGACCAGATGTTAAGGTAGCTAAATCTTGGCAGAATGGAATTGGAATCACTTTGGAAAGTGAATATTTCAAAGTAACATTTTCGTAATAATCTGGTTTGACTGTATTGATAGGAACTACTTGCTGTCTTTGTTGTCACTTCTTACACAAAATACAGCAATGCTGCTGGAAATACAAACCGCAGTGCAATGTATTTGAGACCTGGAGAGCTTTCATCCACTGCTAAGGATGCATTATGACTTTTATTACTATTTTCATTTTAAAGACCTGTCTGGAGTGCTCACTGCCCTTCTCAAAGAAGCAGCAATCTCAGCTCTCTGCTAATCTGCTGGCAGTGCCATCTTCATGGGTGGTAGTTAAGGTTCTTAAACCACAAAAGAGAAGTAGATAGAAGGGAAAATGGTGATTTTAAATGCCAAGGAGAATAAGTATAGAACTCCTAGGGAGAAAAAATTGCACATAATAAAAACTAGACTTCCAGGACAGTAATTTTGTTCACAGGGTTTTTTGTATTAATTCTTTTTTTGTTTACTTGAAATGCTGAAACTAACAGCTGACTTTCTACTTTTTACTCCATGTAACAATTGTTAAATTCACAGCTTCTAAAAGAAGTGTAGTAACTCAGGAATTGCGATTTCATTTAGAATGTCAGAGAGGCACAACAGAAAACCAGTCTCTCTTTTTTTGGAATTGAAATGGTGAAAAACTATTTTTTGATCTTCCAAAAATTAGAAGTTTTTCAAAAAATAAAGCATTTCAATTAATGTTGGATGTCTTGGCTCTCTGTGTACTAATATTTGATGAAATCTTTCTGCACTAATGTCTCTATTTGAGTGAAGTTATTGCTGCATTATGAAAGATGTGTATGTGCTATTTTATTCTGTCACGTTTAGCAGTGTGAACTGGCAAAACAAGATGTGACTAATACTTTATTATTCTAATATAAATATATATAATATATAATATATAATATATATAATATATATATTATATATATATACAATATATATATAATATATATATTATATATATATATTTTATATATATATATATAAAATATATATATATAATATATAAATATAATGTAAGGGTTGCACATGTGAGGGAGCTTACAAGTGGACATACCAGTTATGACCCCTGTTGTTTGTAACTCTGGCCCCAGAGTATGTGCAGTGAGCGACTGCCTGAGGTTGTTCTCATTTACAAATGCTGTTCCCTACATTCAGCCAGATCTTGGTTCAGAGGCTTCATGATGAGACTACCTGACTCTATGTAATAAAGGTCAAAAAACCCAGAAGTAAAGTAAGGAACATAGCCAGAACAGCAGTTTAAAAGCTTTTCCTTCTCAACCTCATGTTTCTGGAAGCCATTTTCCTAGAAGTCATCTAAATTTAAAGTAGTGGAGTAATTCTATATTATTTCTTTTTTGAGTTGTTTGTTTTTAATTTAAGGAAAGGAAAGCTGGTTTGAGTTTTGCTTTTTAGTAGTATTTATAGTATGACAGGCAGTATCTGAGCCAGGGGTATCAGACAGAAGTATTGCTCATGTCAAGCTAAGGGAGGACAGACTTAAGGACCAGAAAAAATTGCTTGACAAGTGAGATGTGGAGTTGGCCATCAAAATGAGCATGACCAAATGTTGAATCTACTTGGAAAAGAACTGGGTGAGCACTTAGAAGGAAATGTAAGAACAATTTGCAGAAATGGTAATAGGAAAAATACTTTTAAATAGCAGCTTGATAATCAGTTACATTACATTCAATGCTAATTTATGATTTTATGAAATTTGTACAGGATCTTCCCAATAATATGATTCATCAAGTAGCCATTAAGTCTCTCCCTCAGGAGTGGCTTTGGTGTGAAACCTGGTGTGATGATAAGTCCAAGAAAAAGGCTAAAACAATAGACCTGGTGAGTTGATCCTGACTTAAATGAGTTCTATTGATTAACAACTTTGCTGTGATTTCTGGGGCTTTTGAGGTTAAGTGTATGTCATGTCATGAAGGCAGCAGCCTTGCTGGAAGGCACTGCAACACTCCATCCCTTCCCCTGAAACATTTTCTCCTCTGAGATCTCTCCCACTTGCTCTGTACAAGTTTGCTTACATTAGAGCTGAAGACTGTACAAAAACATTAAGTATTGCTGTCTCTTAACTGGACAGGATTGAGGCTTTTCATGCTCATACACATATTCTCCTTGTAATTTTTCCACAGTCAGCCAAGTTACTGGGACTGTGAGGAAGTGCTGTTGCCTGTCTGGGCATTTGTGAGCTCAATCGCTCCCCATATAGAAGGTTCCTCCAGAACCCACTGACTTAACATTATCGTGGTGTTCTTGGTCTGTTTCATTGCTGTAAACAGGAGATAAAGCAAAGCTTAAAAAGTGTAATGCTCAGGAGACTATCCATGTTCAGGAAGAAGAAAGTTTCTTTCTTTGGGGAGAGAAACAGAGAGAAAATTCTTCTTCCTGTCATTATTTACCCCATCCCATTTTTTCCCCATTTTGATTTTTTGACAACACACACACACACCGTTTGTGATGCTTTAGATACAATTTGGAAGAAAAACAGGTAGTTGGGCCTTGGTGTGACTTTTCAGTATGTAAATAATTTTGTTTTCTTTGTGTCTTTACAGTTGTTAAAATGACCTTTGTGCACTAAAGGCTGGTGCTCTCTGTTCAAAACCCACCTCGGGGTCAGTTTCAATATACTAATGTGAATCTTGTATCTCCCTGGGTAACTTTGTCTAAATCTTAGTAGTGTTGTGCTATACATACAGTCAGGAAAAGAAAAGTATTTACAATTCATTGGAGCTACATTCTCTGAAAACGTGTTATTTTCACATTCGGTTTGTTTACATCTAACATGTTTTAAACTTTCAGTGCAACAACCCCCAAACCAAAGAACCAAAACTAAAGGCTGCTGCCCGGATAGTTCCTGAATGGGTTGATTATGACTCTGAGATCCGAAACTTAATACAGCAAATTGAGAGAGAGAAGAAAAATCTAACGTCATCATCTCAGAAAGGTAATTTACATGCATATTCAGCTGTTGGCTTTTAAAAATTAAATATTAGTATAGTTGAAATTAAGATTGGGGTCAGTAGGCACAAATCTTTTGTTTGTGTAATTTCCCTTGCTCTTAGAGAAATGGTGTGGGGTTTGACAGTCGTGTGATGCTTCTTTACACAGGAGTTACACTGAGAGGACAAAACCTCTTGGTTCATGCCAGAATCTAAGAGAAAGTTCAGTGGGGTCCTGTGCCTGGACCTCAAACACAATGTGTGACCACCAGTCACACATTTCAGCCACAAATATTAAACAAAGTGCATTAGCTTAGACTTCACTTAGATACTCTATTAAGCAGTAGGGAACTGAGTATTAATTTGCCTCTGCATCTCTCACTGCACACTTATCTACCCAGGCCTTTTTGCACTAGACTAAATTCTATTTGGATTAGTTTGAGGGGATTTGGTTTCTTTTGTTTGTTTGGGGTTTTTTTGTTTTGTTATGTTTTGGGGTTTTCTTAACTAAAATTGTTTTAAAGTGAATTAGTTAAATAGCATGGAAAAACCTAGACAAACAAAACCCAAAACCAAAAAATCCAAGTCACACTTGACTTCTTGGAGTGATGTGAAACAAAATGAAAAGATGATCTCAGCTCCCAGGGTTGAAGAAAAAACTTAGCAGATAAACATTTAAAAGTTTTGAGCAGAGGAACAAATTCACTTTTCCTAATAAAGAATTCTTAGTGGGTTTTATTCTTTGTGAAAGCTTACAGTCAGTTTGTAGCAAGGCTCCACAAATAAAGTCCCTGTTGCTTAACTGACTGATTAACAAAAAATGGAAAGTAAAGGGCTTTCTCGACATTTTACAAACCCAGGCATTGTCTTTATGTAACTCTTTTTGGTGTGTTTTTTTTCCCTTTGGTTACAGGTCTCAAGCATGATGAACTTTAGCACAGCCCGTGACCAGCAATGGTGACAACTCCAGAGTCTTCTGGGAAGGACCGAACGGAATTTACAGCTGTTATATTGGCACTATTTGCAACATTCTTTAATGTGAAGTCAAATATTTTATAACTTAAAGTGTTATTTAAAACATTTTAAATGCAATACAAAAATGGGAAATCCACCAGTACTTGGGGGTTTGGGGTTTTTTAACTAGTATGGAGCAGCTTTCCCTGTTGCTTTACTTTTCTTTTCCTTCTTTAAAGTACAGTTTTCCCAGAGGAATTTGAAGAAAGAGATGTTCAGCATTGTCAGTCTGGGGGAGGACACACACACAATGAATATGTACTTGAAAACTGTTTTATGCATTAGGCTGATGTATTTAAACATCAAGAATTTTGGTTATATGCCCATAGTTTTGTCCCTAGAGAATGCTGTGGTCACAAAGAATTTCATAAAAGGTAACGTGTGTCATTTAGACTACACAAAGATAAGTCCATGTGGGAGCTAAAACAGGGAATGACACTTTCCATTTACTATGCAGGATTACTGCACTTTTACAGATTTTAAAAACTAATTTTTGATTCTTAGGCTCCTTTTGGCCACTTGAATAGTGTGTGATAAAATTCCATTATGGTTTTGGTTGAGGTGATTTTCCAACCAGCATCCATTGCATCAGAAGGTCAGTACCTGAAAGCTGCTTTTACTCACTTTTGATTATCATCATCCTGTTTCTAACTGAAAGTAAAATAATAAAATACATGAGTATTTTTTGACTATCAGTGGTGTCTCCTGTAATTTTCTCAACCTGTATTCACAAAACCGTTGCTTTAATGGGATACTGACATTTTGATCCCAGAAAAATTGCAGGGCAAAGTTCCTGCAATACACATATTTGAAAATGGGCAATTTGTGTCTTAAACTGAAATCTAATGCCTTAACTACAGACCCTGTTCTTCAGGCTGTGCTGGTTTCAAACTGGGATTGGATGAGACCACACATTGTTCTGAGAACAACTTAATGCAGTCTTCCAGTTTAAATGCTTGGAATTATAAAAGACCAGGTAATTTGCACTAAGTGGGTGAATCAGCAATGAGTTGCACATTATTTCCATAGCAACAAATAACTGAATAAACAATAAGAGAAATGAAGCCTATTTTGTATCCACTGTCATTGTCGTCAGGTACTGGTTATTTACAATTTCTTACTGTAAGAGCAAGTATTTCAAATCACATGTTGCTGGTATTTTTCAAGCCATTTTACCAAGTAATGTGAGACCTGCAGGTTTTTGTACAGCTTATTGTATTTTTTGTTTCACTTTTATGTATTTTAAACAGTTTTAACCTGTCACATACAGATTTTTAGGTGCCTGTTGAGGGATTTCCTTTGTATGAAGTACCCAGTGGGGTACTTCCTGTGTAACCCAATAGCAACAGTCAGTAAAGCCTAATGTCAGTTCTCTTTACCTCTGTCCCATTTCAGTGCAGGAGCTGTTTCGTTATCTTTGTCCTCTTAATTACATCAGGGGATCATGCAGCAAGTCAAATATATTTGAACATAAACTTTAAGTTGGTATTTTTATACCACAGAGATGGACTTGTAATTGACTCAGCAGATACATATGCACTACTATAAATTCCATGCATAACAAGGAAATAACTGATTCTCCATATCAGAGGACAAAAACCCCAAACCATTATTCAACTGTTTATTTTATTTTCAAAATATTTTTCTAAGCTTATACTTCCACCCTGCTGCCTGACTCTGCAGCAGCATTTCACATTGATCTGCCTTGGTATTCTGTGCTTGAAGCACACATTGGAAAACTTGCTTAAGGACAGAAGTTAAAGGTTCTTTAAGAAACCTTAATTCTCTTTAATTATGATTATCTGTGTGAGAGTATTATGCAGTATAAAAAGTGGTTAATTCATGCACTGATTTCATGTTCGTTTTCTATAGCATCCTGTTCTTTTTAAAATTGGATTACCTCTACTGGCTTTAAAAAAAAGAAATAACTCTTTAAATACTATTTCCTTGAGATTACTGGAATGATTAGAATAAAATTTTATAAATGTAATTTGCTGGAGATATTTTGAAGATGTAAAAGGTTTCATGCAATTTTCTACAGTGTTTTATATATTTGTAAAAAATGTTCTACAGTATTTTTTTCTGCATAAAATACTACTTTCAAAGAAAGCTCTTTTTTTGAGATATACAATGGTTTATAAAATAAGAAAGGTCCCACAAATATATTCACTACTTTTTAAAGCAGCACTTTGAGTCATTAGCATATCATTATATTTTTAATACTAAATCCATGGATTGTATATGCTGTACAAAATATTAAAAGGTACCACTGGAGAAAAAAGATGATTATTTTCTGTTCTCCCTTTTAGTATTACACGATAAGCATTCCTGACTTGGTGAACAGATCCAAAGCAAAAGAATGGCAGCAAGTCCTCAAATGTCTTCAAGCTGTGAAAGTGTTTTTGCAGGGAAACAACAGCAATGTTCAGAAGGAGGCATCTTCTGTAGGGTGAGGTGTTGAGGTGCAGAGAGAGCTTATTTTTTATTTCCAGTCTCTGTGCTCTGCCCTGTGAAAGGGAAGAGAACGTATCCTGGTTTAGAATGTTGCCAAAACATGGGACAATTCAGTAAATAAGCAAAGGAGTATTTAAGCTATTCCAATGAAAGGATTTTACAATTTATATTCCTATTACAGTGTCTTTTCTATGTCTTGACCTTTTTGCTATTAGCTGGTAAGTTTAACAGAAAATGAACAAACCAGGCATTAGTGCAATATTGTTGATGAGCTTTAGGATGAAAAGTATTTCTCAGTAAGGTTCCTTTTAACCTGTTCCCTGAATCAAGTACTTTCCTTCAGACTGAGACTTCATGCAACCGTAGGATACTGGGTTGGAAGGGACCTCAAGGATCACCTGCTCCAGCCTTTTTGGCAAAAACACAGTCCAGACACAATGACCCAGCACCCAGTCAGGCAAATTTCAGTGTCCAGCACTGGGGAATCCACCATTTCCCTGGGGATATTCCACAGGCTGGTTGTTCTCGTGGTGAAATCAGCATTCAGCAGGGCTTCTACAGTTGCTGTACCTGACTTCCATACATCCAGGGTTCTCTTCCACACAGAATGTGGCTGCTGCCTCCTCCTCCCCTGCCTGCAGAACTGCCCTGTGCATTTCTGCACAGCTCCAACTTCAAACCTGGAGAGCAGGGTGAGGAAAGAAGGGAAGACAAATACATAGCAGTGCTTTCTTGTCATCATAAATATCTTTATTGTGAAAAATACCATAAAATAATTCCCACAGTTCTAGAAAAAACAGTTCTTGCTTTTTAGATTTATGATTCCATATAAAGACATTTTATAATTTGAAACATTTGATAAATCTCTGGCTAGCTTTACTTATCCTTCTTAAAACATGAAACTGCTACTTAGTGATTTGCTGAGGGCAAAAAAAAAATTATTCTCCCATTAATTTTGTTACAGCTTTATGGATAAAAGTGTGGATTACAGAGCAAACAATACCTTACAATAAGGCACTTTTAAATACAACTAACCTGCTATGCTATCCTGGCTAGTTTCCAGCAAAACTCCTATAAATCACAGCCCTAAACAGAAGGATAATTCTTGTTCCAAACGCTGGTCTGAAAACTGAAACAATAACAAGCTTTGTTTTTTCTGCATATGTCACAAGTTTGAGCTCTTCAGTTTGTAATTCACTTTGAATCTCTTTAAATACTGATCAGTTACTATACCAGTATTAAGCATGTACCAACTATGCTCCCCCCACCTTCATTTTAAAACAAGTTGGAAACTAGTTTATTAAAACTGAAAGAATTCCACAAAGTTTGCATCTACATACAGCCAATTATGGTAACGCTGCTTCATGCACATCTCAGTTGACAAACTACCGAGACATTTACTTCAATGTTCAGTTACTGAACATCATTGCACTACAGACACCCACGAATAAATAAAAAGGCGAGTTCAGCCTCCTTGCGTGTCGCCTGCACCATTAACACTCAGCAGGGTACCAGCGCTTCATGTTCCAGAGTCACGTCAGGAAATGCAGCGCCGGAGCTGGAGAGCCTTGCAAGGGAAATGGTTTCTTTTGAACATTACTTTGTCTTTCTGTGTTTCCAGAACACTTCAAAGCCCTTCAAAACAGCACTGGGGTGGCAACACTTCTGTAAACAGCAGCTGCTCAATACTAGGAAAGCCTTGTTCCCCACTGTCGCTTTTTGCTATTGTTTCCAAGAACCTGTCTTCCACAGAAGGAATCTGTGAACAGCAATCATGCATTCAGCAATCAGCATCTACTGACTACATTCAAGCTTTTTTGTTCTTAAAATGTAGTTTTCCCATTTCCATTCATTCATTTTCAAAATGCACACGGTCCTTTTTTGTTCCTGAATGCTCCCGGTGTACAGCAGAACTGTGCCACTGCCTCTGAGAAACAAAGCGACACTGCTCCAACATCAGTGCCTTGTATGAAGAATTTGCTCATGAGGGAACATCTTACTCCTTCTCTAGAAGAAAAAAATTAAACCCCAGGAAACAATTCTCTCAGCTCAAGCTTTTAAAGCTGCACAAGGGCAGTCCTTTGAAAGAAGACTTATTCCCAGCACTCCCCCGGCTCACAAGCACAGCTGTCTGTGGTCTTTACTGTGACTTCCCGCAGCCCAGCCACTCCTGCATGTACAAGAGCAGACACATTGCTCACGCGGCTCATTCAATACTCACGTTAACAGCAGCCCCTCAGGGGCACAGGGCTGACAAGGGCTGCAGGGGGCCATGGGACAGCCACCCACTCACAGGTACCTGCCCAGCTTTAGGTACTGCCAGCAAGCAGCAGGTGCAGAGGCCAAGCCCACGGAGCAGCAGGTTCCTCACTGTGCAGTGAGTTCCTGTGTCTGAGCCCCAGCCCCTCAGAGCCATGCCAGCCTCTGAACAGCCCTGAGCATCCCCAACAGTTTAAGCAAAAACGTTTCCAACAGGTCAAAAGCACAAGCTGAACTTGCAGAAAGTCATTCAACTTGGGGAACATGCAACAGTGGAGAGTGGGGTGGTTTTGTATCACAAATTTTTAGATACCACTATACAAGCTCCTCAGTTTGAAGATAAATTTGTGAATACTGACCTTTAAACTGCTGTTGAAAAACACTTTACAAAGCCACATGGCCTTGCAATTATAGTGGTGAAGTACTTGAGGCAGGAGCCAAGGGTTCTGCTTCAACAGCAACTTCATCTACAGTAAGAAAAACCCCCTTTCAGACTGAAGGCCTTATTTGCTAATTTCATTTGTTTTACTGAGGCTGCTTAGGTTTTCAAGTGCCAGGAGTTGAAGCGAGAGAAGACTCCTATCAACTGATTATTGTTTTCCAGTTAAAATCCAATCAAGAGAACACTGACAAACTGTAATTCCTGCATTCCAAGAAAATGGCTGCTGATGAAACTCAGTAATTATGTCAGTAATTATGACAGATGCAGTTACAGAACGAGAAGACTCCTCACTCCTACCAGCTACAGCCCTGGTAACACCACACAGCGCATTCACACAGTTGCACCAACTACACCAAACCCATTTTAAGTACGTGCATATAGAAGAAAAAATAAAAACAGACTTTTGGCTAGTGGGAAGTGAATCCCTGTTTTTGCACACAGCTGTCTCTGCAGTACCGTGCACATAACATAAAATTACTACAATTTCATGTAGTACTAACTCCCTGTTGTATCACTCGGCAGAAGTGAAGTTTTATTACATGGTAAGGCTGGAGTTAGTATTAATTAATTAATATTCCTGCAGTACACTTGCCTCACAACCTGTCTCAGTTCTAAGTTTATGTACAGAACTAACAAACTGCTGCAGAATCAGGGAAATGTCACATAACATTTTCTGCTCAAATCTCAAGCAGGTATTTTGTTAAAGTGCAAACTACTCAAAAATCATACCTAAAACACCCCAAATCACATTCAAAAAAGAAGCGTTTTGAAAAGCAAGTCTTTCCACCCACCCCCACCTCACTGCTGAGGGTTCCACCAAAGAAATCACCCCAATTAATTTCAGGTTAGTGAACAACAAAGTGAGCAGGTATTTCAGATACAGGTACTCCCAAGCACCCTTTTTCCAGAGCGATTGTTGCAACTGGTTCAGCGCGCAGCCTCTTCCCCACCTCTGTCACTGCCAACGCCAATCCAGCAGGTGTTCACTTGGGTTTCCTCTTAAAAATACTGGGAGATGGATCATTCTGCTGAGCACAACCAACAGTTTGTTAATGTAGAGACTACTGTAACTACCCTTGCCACGTTTATTAGGCCCCAATCCAGAAAAATATTTACATGCATTTTTATCTTTAAGCGTATACTTGAGTTCTAAATTTAAGTGTTGTCCTAAGTAGCATCTTACTGGTTTTTCCATCCATAGGAATAAACAAGTCCTGCATATCCACAGCAAATACATAGGCAGCACAACCCCCATCAGTGTGAGCTTGTCAAGCTCACCACAAAGTAAACCCAATGAAAGAAAAAAAAGGAGCTTTCTTCTAGTGCAGTAAGACTCTGGGTTAAGAACAACATTATAGAAATTATGATTTTGGGTCTTGAACTGAGAGACTTTTTATTTTTCAATGAATTAAGTAAAAAACAGCAGCAGCCACCAGAAACAGTCTTGGCTCTAACTGAAATGAAATTTGAATGTAAATGGTCCTCCTCCAGAACCAAAGGGGTTGAATCCTTGCCATGTGTTCCAGTTCCTGTGGAAAGGGTTGTTGCCGCCCTGCTGACTCTCCGCATCCAGTGGGTCCTCTCCTGCATCAAACTTCCGCCTCATTTCTGGAGGAAACAAAACCAGGGTGGAATCATGGCACAGTAACAATGGGATTTTCCTGGAATACTTCAGTTGCTGTTATAATCTAAATGCAGTTTGTAATAGCACTTGAGGCAGAAGGAGATACACATATCCTTTATATAAGCATATCCGGAGTTAGTCAATCCTGGAAATCTCTACAAGATGATATCCCTAGAAGAGACCTTCAAAATATAATTTTTATTTGATTTTAACAAAAGTCACTGAAACATAGTAATTCCAGATTTACATGACTTCATGCAACAGATTGGATACAAGTATTAGTGCACTGCTTTCTCAAGATGGGTAAGGGCAGAAAGCAGCATAGAAGCTGCAGTGCTTCTTATGACTTACACTTGTGTTTTGACCTTGATGCAAAAAAAGTAACTAAAAAAATGAAGGCACTGCATCATTACCTGGGTCAGTGAGGACTTCTTTAGCAGCTGCGATATCGATGAATTTTTTCTCTGCTTTCTTCTTTTCTTCCTCACTCTGGAAGTTATCAGGATGCCACTGGGATGCCAGCTTTCTGTAAGCTTTTATGATTTCTTGCTTTCGAGCATTTCTGGATGAATAAAATTATGGTAACTTCATTTTCTGATTGCTTATATGCCACACACTAATGAAGTTTAAAATAAACACTGAGACACTAATTAAGGGCATCAGGAAAGTTAGGAGGTGCTGTTAACCTTCTGCAAGTGGCACTGAAGATTCTTTACACAAAATAAAGGAAGCAAGTTGCAACCTTCAACAAAGATTCCTCACTCTCTCCTTCACCACCTGTTTACTTCCCTCGGAAAGATGCTACTGCCAGTGACTCCCCAGAATACAGCTGTCAGTCTGAGGAATTTAACATCAGGTGAACAACAAAAAACAGAGATCAAATTAGTTCACAACTGGAAGGACAACCAATACTAGTTCAGAACTTTCTTTGCTCCTCATTAGCAGGGGAAGCTGTTGGTTTCTCAAGGTTAATGGCAGAAGGATTTTTGATACCTTTCAGTCTGCCACAATTTTTTGTTACTTTCAGTAATTCTTGGCAGTCTTCATTTCTTCCCCAACTAATTCACATGACTCAGGATCTATACTAAGAATTTCTTCCCAAATAATTTATTTCCTCTCCTCTTGCTGTTGTTTTGCATTCTTGCTAAAGGAATTGTTAACAAATGCTACTTTACAAGTTGAACAATAAAAATTAGTACAGCAGAAGAGTGAAGATAGAAAGATACAGAACAAAAATTAACACTCAGCAGAACAAATTCAAGTGATCAACCCTAAACGTACTGGTTTAAATAACCACCTTTCACATCATCATCTCTGGAATTAATAGCTCACCTTTTTACTCCCAGGATTTTATAGTAATCCCTCTTCTGTGACTGCTTCAGCATTCTCTGGGCACGTTCCAGCCCTTCCCGAATCTGCTGGTCATTTTCACTATTGGCTTGAGCAGTCTCATAGTCTTTAATAGCTTTTGTAAAAAAAGTCAATGAAAAAAGGTTACACAACTCTACAAACTTCCATTTAAAGAACTCAACAAAACTGAAGATTTGTTATTACCATATATAAACAGCAAAACTTTTGTTTCAACCTGACATATTTTGGTTTTTTTTTCTAAATTAGAAAACCTTGGAATAGAAGAAATTCATGTTCACATATGCATTAGGTGACTTTCTTTCTTTAGGTTCATCACACTCGTGGGAAATGAAAGAGAAGGGTGGGTACCAGTGTAGGTCACAACATTCTCTAGATGTTACTACAGTCACAAGGATGAACATAATGAGCATCTAGGACTGGGAGGAGGAAAGAAACCAAGAAGAAAAATTCAGCAATTAATACTTGAAAAGCCCTCTGCACATTAGTCCCACATTGTTGTTCAACTGAAGGATGAATTAACCAGAGTCTTTAATATTTATTCTTCTCCCCCAGTCTGTACTCAATCAACACAATAGAAAGTCTCTTCCTCTTTACTGACTATAAAGACAGATTTCAGACTACCACTAAGTTCACACTGTTAGCAAAAGGCAAATATTGTGCTTTTTTACACCTCTGCATGCATAATATGCAGACAGTTGTATTTTATGGGTTTTTTCCCAAGGCATGCTCTCACTTTTATTTCAAGAGTTGCATTTCTCAGAAATGAAAGCAAGAGAAGAAATTTTTAAGAAATTTGAGGTCTACACTTCTTTAAGTAAATTCTATTATTATTGCAAGTGCTTAAGACACCAAGTTTATATAATCTTTAATATCAAAATTTATCAAGGAAGCAAGTTGAAGTCTTTAATGAGACTGCACTTCTTTCACTGTTATAATCCTCAAGGTCTCATTTGCAGATCCAAGTCTCTTAGGTTTCTCAAGTTACACAAAGTACTTGCATCAGATTATTTCCAAGCAGATGCTATTTCTCAGCAGGTGTTACATTTGTTTTTCACTGTTTCTGAGCAAATCAGCAGGAAGTGCTAATGAATTTGTATTACCCAGACATCTGATACCACCACAATCTTGTTTCAGTTACTGAAAAAAAAATTGTTCCAAAAAGTATTGCCAGAGCCCAAACAATTTCCTAGGCTACTACAAACCAACCAAAATTTCTCTTCATTTTCACATCACAGGACACTGCCTTTGCTGCTTAAAGAATTTTGCCTTCTACTGGTATTTTTAATAATTTGTCCAGTCATTAAAAAAAAAAACCCAAAACAGGAGTGTGCCCAATATATGCCATCAAACTAATAAAAGCAGTGAAAATGCAAGGATTTCATTATGCTGATTTACTGCTCCAGGAATTTTAAGCACCACTGAACTTAATCTGCTTCAGTAATACTGGGAGGTGCCAGCACAACATCCTGCCAAATGCAGGTCAGATTGCTCGGCCTCACCGAGCACCACATCACCTACAGCACCACTGTGGGAAACCTGCTCAGGGGTCAACCACTTGCCATGACAGTATTGAATTTCCCTTCTTTTTCTCTTAATCAGCTTCTTTATTTAAGGACTATAAGCATTAAGCACAAGGGAAGGTGTTTCAATGCTGCACACTGCAGAGGGAATTCATCCAGTACACTCCTTTCGCTCTCTAATTTTGACTGCACACTACAGTGCAGGGATTTTCATCTTTCAGAGGGCTAATTGCTCTCTCCATCTGCGAAGTGAGGGTTGGAAGCAGGTGGAACAGGATGGCAGCTTCATGACGACAAGAAGTTTGCTATGAAGCCAAGAAACTTATTACTAATTCCTAGTATGTCAGGTGAGATATTTAATCAAATATTTTGAGCCATAATTTCTAAAAGCAGTAGTACCTCCCAAACAAACAGAAGAGCCACTGCTGCTTCTTACCAGCCTGATGTTTCAGAAAACTTCCTTTCATGCTGCTCTGACATGAAAGGAACAACTACTTCCCAGTGTCATTTTCAACTTAAATACTTCAGTCAAATCTAACTCATTATTCCAATACAAGAATCTTCATGATCTCTCAATAGGTAATTACACTGTATCTCTAAAAAACTTCACTGGTTTTGGTATCTTGCCTGCATTTTTAAAATGGAGACAGATTAATTCTGCATGTGGAATGATGTGATTACCCATCAAAAAATCCTGAGTAACTGCAGACAGCCTACATCCATGCCAAGACTGTTACAGAAATAACAGAACCAGTTTATGCTCTTACTGAAACCTCTACAGTAGTAGAGTGGGGAGGGGAAAAAAAAAGAAAACAGAAAAAAATCAGTACGTTGTGACCAATTTTGAAACAGCAAGGCAGTTTTTTTTCCTTCTTTGACAAACTTTGTGCTCTAGGCAGATAGACTCCTGTACTTATGAGGTATGCCAGAAATGGAGTCATTAAACATCTGTCTCTGTAGACAAGCCCTGGATCTCATGTGATTATGAAGTAATTAAAACCATTTGATGAACTCAGCTATACATAGTGAACTGCATCTTGAACACTTAACAATAATTGCCTTCAAAGTTCTGAATTACAAGTACTTTGAAATTTTCCTACCTTTAACAGGAAAATAGGTGCCTCCAGCTTGAAAAATTTTTTCAGGGAAGAATGAGAATGAGTTTGCCCCTTTAAATATAAGACTACAATTTTAATTGCTCTAGTGTCCTCCACAGCAAAGAGAAATCAGCCATCATTTTAGTGCAGTTAAAACTGAACGATAAATGAAGACACCTTCAGGCAGATGAACGTTAATGGGCTGTAATGCTGCTGATGAGGGCTCTGCTGGAAGGCAGAGTGTAACCACAACCACCTCACTGCTGTCAAGGGCAGGAGGAAGGCACGGGAGATGCTACAGAACCTGGAGAAGCACAGTTCTGCTCTAGCAGAACTTGAAACCAGGCTAGGCCAAGGCCAGCAGGCTTGACACAGGAAATAACTTCTCCCAGATCCCAGGCACGTCCTCTCTGTTTCCTTATATCCTGTAACAGGGAGGCATCTGCCCCAGCACAAGATCAGGTTGGCTCTCCGCATTTGTGCGGAACTTTTCTTCCCTCTAATTTGCAAGAGTTGAGTCACCCTCCCTAGAGGTATTTAAAAGTGATGAAGATACGGCACTTGGGGACATGGTTTAGTGGTAGACTTGGCAGTGCTGGGTTAATGGCTGGACTTGATAACCTTAGAGGTCATTTCTATCACTCCGTGTAGTAGGATGCATTGTACAGAAACTCCATATGGAAAATGCAGCCTCAGGAATACAATCAGTTTGCTCTCTGAGCAACGCTACAGAGATCCACGAAGGAGAAGCAATGGCTGTTAACTTCCTCTGCCCTCAGCACGTGCTAGGGAATAGAACAGCGTTATTTCATGCTGCCATCTCAAGACACGAAAATGAAGCTCCTAAAATGGATTTACATCACCCTAACTTTAATTACCTTTTACCTCTAAATGCAATTCTCTGACATTGCTGATTATATAAAACATGTCTGAGGTGAGTAAGCTGCACAGTCTCATAAAACATCCTGAACACAGTCCACTGTTGTAAAGACAACTCTGGTGTAGATAAAACAAGTACATTCCACTTACACTAATCAAGACAAAATTACCACCAAGTATTTTTGTAAATCTGCAACTACCAGTGCTAATTAAGGATAACACAGTGTAGAATCAAAACTGCATGTTAAAGAAAAGGCTTTGAAACACTGACTACATTTTAAACGTCCACAAAAACATATGTGCCAATGGCATACAACTGTACCTTCCTCATACATGTCTTCCAGCAAATAAGCTTCTGCTCTGTCTTTCAGGGCATTCACATTGGTTGGTTCCAGCTGCAGAACTTCTGTACAAAGTTTGATGGCTTCTGTAGCCTGCTGATTCTAGAGAGGAAAAAGATAAAACTCATGTAGTTGTGGGGGTTTTGTTTTGTGTCTGTCTTAAAGACATTTACAGAGGGAGATAAGCAGAATTACCTTTGATAAGCAGTGACAGATCCTTTCTTTGGCACGAGTAGAATAAACTGTGACTTCTGGTTCAGTTTTCATTACAGAATCATATTTACTGATAGCATCTTCATACCTGTTTAAATCATAAAGCATAATATCATGAAATGTAATCACTATCTTAGGGTGTTGCGATTTATTTTAAAATTCTTAAAATTCACATATTTTCCCATTCTTCTAGCAAAAGACCTTCACTTGAATAGCCTTAAAGGCAAAGTGTGAAACAACAGAATGAAGAAAACTTGCAGGCACTTCAAGAATTACATCCCCATTCCCTTTTCTGCGCTGTGATACAGAAGAGCAGGCATTAGGCGTGTCAGGCTTATGCAGAAGATAACGACTGCCATCTGTCACCGTGCACAGCCAAGAGTCTCCAGATTTGCCTCCTGTCCAGCATGACTCTGAACTATCTCCTCTGATACCCGAGACAGACCCAGCTTGGAATCTTGCTGTGAGCACTGCACTATCTGCCCACTACAAAAGGTACCTATTCAGTTGGACTCGATCTTGAAGGTCTCTTCCAACCTAGTGATTCTGTGTATTCACAGAGATACAAAAAAGCTCCTTATGCCAGCTTTACTTAGGCATGTTTTCTCCTTTTCTTCTTCACAAGTCACATCGTAAAGTGTAATTTTGCTGTGAAGATCTCAAAATGCTAAAGTTACATGGTTTCAGCAAGAAACAGGTTAGAACATTTACCTAAAAATGCAAGAGGAAGATTGAACCCATGGGTTGCTACAGGCTAGAGAAATGCAAGCTCTCAGACTCCTTGAAACTGTGCTGATACTGGCTAAGTAAGTGAAAAGAGTCCCAACAGACTTCTGGCTTAATAAAACTGGCATCAGTTGTGCTTATTCACATTCCTGATGTACTTCATTCAAAAAAGCCACCTTGACAATGTCTAAATGATTTGTTAGGGATCCTTACAGCTGCATGTCATATGCCTGGGAACACAAAACTGAAGTAAAGCAAGAACTACAAGAATACAGAGGCATTGTCTATCATTTAACAGGGTGCATAAAAGAAAAAAAAAGCTTATCGGTCAGAACTACTTCTACCATCAAGGTAGTAGAGTTAGTAGGTGGTTTTAGTCTTAAGATACAGTCCTTTGATCACAGAATAGCTGAAGTGGGAAGGAACTTCTGGAAATCACCTGGTCCAACCCCACTGCCACTCAGGGCCACCTCTAGAAATCTGCCCATAACTGTGTCCAAAATGCTTTTGTATAACTCCAAAGTGGGGAGACTCCATAACCTCCCTGGACAACCTGCACCATGGGAAATGAGGCAGTGTAAAAAACATTTCCTTATGCTCCAAGGGAATTTCCTGTTTCAGTTTGCACCCACTGGCCTGATCCTGTCACAGAACACCATCAAGAAGAGCCTGGCTCTGGCCCTCTTAGCACCCTCCCTTCAGATACGTTGATGAAATCACCCTGTAGCAGAGAAGTCTCAGAGCGAATACTCTCAGCCACCCCAGCCTTTCCTTGCAGGAGAGAGATTCTCCAGTCCTTCCATCATCTTAGTGGAACTTTGCTGGACTTTCTCAGTAGCTTCATCTCTCCCGCACTGGGAAGCCCAGTGCTCAGGTGTGGTCTCATCAGTGCTCAGTAATACTATATGGCAGCTGAAAACTCCCATCCCTGGGAGTCTTACCAGTCTTACCACCTGCTGCAGAAAAGTTAAGTATGCAAGGGGGAGACAGTGGCATCAGAAGGAATCAGAATAGAATTGTTGCTATGCAAGTCAATATTTATTTTAATTGTAATTTGAGAACTGTGCTCAGTTATGCACTTCAACTGACACATGCAAAAAGCATCACTTTAATCAGCTCCTCAATCAGTACGCTGGTGCCTCAATTGTGGGTTCTTTTTTTTTTTCTTTAATATAGCAGTGAATACTTACCTGCCTTCTCTGATGAATTCCTCTGCTGACTCGATCTGCTTATTGAGTTTCTTTACTTGCTTATAGAGAGAGAAGCACTGCTTATGGTCTTGGTCCAGTTTCAGACACTCCCGGACCTCACTTTTCACAGGGAGGTAAGGAGAAGCAGGGGGGGAAAAAAAACCAACCGAAAAACTAGGTCACCACATATCATGAAATTTCACCTAGAGACACAATGCAGCATATATAAGCTGTTCAGAACACTTGAGTTCTTCACACAATCTCTCCCTTCATCCAAAAATTAATATAAAGCGAGACTAGCAAGAGTCTTCCAAAACATAGGGATACTTATCTGGTTTTGGTTTTAATTCTTTTGTATTGCCAAACACATTAAAGATTAAATGTTACATTAATAACTGACTAAAGAGCCAAAGAAAATGGTAATCTGTGAAAAAAATTATATTCAGCAGTTCTCAGATAAATATATATGAAAATTACCATCAACTGTAACTCAGATATATTACAAAGTTCCTGTGTTGAAGCGTATTTTGTGCTGCTTCAAACAGATAAAGCTCAGCTAAGACTCAAACCTCTTTGATGGAAACTCAGCCAAGCCTGAGCCTGACGTTTCACTGTGAAGAATGTTTAATCAGACTCTGATTAGGGCAAGTATCTCTCAAAATAGTCAAAAGTCTAAAAAAAACCCCCAAAACCCTCCAGAATGCAATCATATGAAGGAATAAATGTTTTGGATCCCATCGTCATCATAGCACAACCACGCTGTCAATTTCAGGAAGAGATTACAAAATTTTATTTTGTTCCTAAACACAGACAAAAATATCTTCTTATTTGAAAATAATTAGGCCTGTAAGAGGAAGAAACTAATAGAAGGACCAGAGCAAGCACCCAGCCAAGTCCAGGAGCTATAGAACTCTTTCTTAGCCTATCTCACTATGCAAAAAAAATACTGGTATCAGGTAAGAATACAGGAAAGAGGCTTATCCCTTCATTCTGATTCCATTCTGTTCTTCAACAGTGCTCTCAATTGTACTTTTTAAGTAACGAAAATACCACCTATACTTGAAATCCCTGTGCAAAGTGATGGCCAGCTACCCAAAGGCATCACAGAAGTGACCTATGAGCTCACAAGATTAAGTAAGCTCTGGAAAGGGGATGCCTAATGCAAACCAATTACTTTCATGTTTACTTTTGGCCAGCTATAAAATGAATTTTTGCAATTATAATCACATGCAGCTTCCATCCACCAAGGAAAGAAACTCAGGCTTTTTCAGTTCTCTTCACCTTATTGAAGGGATTCTGTGGCAGAAACCATATTGGAAGGATTCTGGAGATGAAGGCAGCACATCTGAAATTATGACTGGCAGAGAAACCACTTCTGTGCAAAAGGAAGCTGCACCATTTTTGCAGTTAGGCACAGAGTACAAACTGAACAGTCTGGATTGGGTAAGGGCAGTTATCTGCCAGACTGACTAGGGACATATGGGAATAAGATCTTAACTTAGTATGAACAAAAGGATAGGGCATTATCAAAAAGTCATCCAGGACTGTCTGCAGGAACGAAAGGCAAACAGCTCTGTACCCCGAGCTTTTCATACTCGGATGCTTCTGTATTTTTATTTATACTTAAGCTTGTAACCTTAAAGTATACATTTTCTGTTTGCATCTTAAACTTAACTTCAACAGAGGTTTAAGGTTAAAAAAAGGCTCCACTAAAGGAAGTTTAGAGAAGCGTTTCCGATGGAGGAATACAATGAAGACAGCACCTCTAAGCAACTCTGATGGACAGGTACTCTGGCTTCTGTTTAAGGAAACAAGATCCTGGAACCATTGATGGCTGGTCTTGCCAAGAATAAACATGGGTATCTTCACTGCCAATTCTTAGTTTCTGGAAAGGAACTCCCTCTATCAGATCTAGACCACAGTTGCTTCTCCATCCAAACCCCACACAATAGATACTTCATGGTTTATCAAGATCTACATATTTTCTGTCTCAATTATAATGATTACAGCGAATAGTAAAATTACCTGAGAGATAATTCATGGTCCCCCAGCTGATAATATATTCTGCTGATTTTATAGAAGGCTTCAGTATTATCATTCTTTAATTTGGCAGCAGCTTTCAAGTCACTAATGGCTTTGCTTGGTTCCCCTTCCTTTATATAACACTCTGCTCGAAGTTCCCGTAGCTCTGCATCCCAAACACAAACCTTGAGAAATCAAAATTAAAGCTTGTTTTTGGTCCATAACATTTCACTTCTTTTCCTCCCCAAAAGAAAAATCCCATTTAATTTCACTTTGCCAACTGCAATAGCATAAGGTTCAAGCTGCATGCAGAGCTCATGAAATTAGCATCTCTGCTTCCTGGTGGATGCTGTGATGCACCTGCCCAAATAGAAAACAAAGGCCTGAAAATTTTGTAAATGATTCAATGAACTCATGCAGAGAGATGAATTAAATCTACTGGCATTGCTTAAACTAGGACAGTCTGTTGAGCCTCCAGGAGAAGATACCAGAATCATAAATTATTGTATCTTCCCAAAAGAATAGAGGTAATGAACAGCAAGGACCAAGCTGCCGGTTGCCCTCTAGGAAGAAGCCTGTGGGTAAGATGCAGCTCCACAAAGTTTGACCTTAATATCTGGATTTTAAGAATAAAGAAAGGCAAAAATGTCACAGTAAGGTAAAAATAATTACTCATAAGGAACTGCCTACCAAAATTTGGTTTAGGGAATTAAATCTGTGTCTTATCAGTTATTTGGAAACTATCATTTTAGAGGAGGCTTTTCTGCTTTTCCACATTGCCTCCCCATAAACCAATGCCCACACTGTGGCAGCTTCTTCACCAAAAGTTCCAAGGCTGTAAACTCCAAGTCAACAGTACCAGTTTGTATGAGCAGAGCCATAGCAGTTAGCTGTCTTTTAGTACATATCTATATGACACACAGAATTCCCGCATGATTGAGTTATTTATGCTTATGCTATCAGGCTGTCTATACAGATTAAGATTCAACAAATACATATACCTAGGGAATAAGCTGAAAATTCAGCTAGCTATATACATTTTTAATTTTGTGGGGTTTGTCTTTTGTTACTTCATTTTCTCAAGACAAAAACCGTCTGCATATATGCAATGAAAAATCCAGATGAAAAAACCTACAACTCCTGTATTTGGCAAAACTTCATTCATTTCAGAAAACCTTTTTCCCAGCTTCCCCAATACCAAACTGTAGAAAAATAGGAAAATAAAATAAAAAAAGTTATCTGTAACAGAAGTTTCACTGAAGTATCTTTAACACAAACTATTATTTTGACTTCTTTTGCAGTTAGTGCTCAGCCTTCTCCACTCTCCAACATCATTACAGACCCATGGTGCTCAGCAAAACTAAACCAGTTACACTGAAGTTATTTTCACATCAGTGAAGAACTATTAAACGAAAACACACAGATGTCAGACAGAAGCTCTTACTTTCCTTTCACAGTACCATTTGACTTAACACTTACTGCCAAGATTTCATCAAGAAGAGAAATAGCAGCTTCGTAATCCTCTTGCTGGTAGGCAGATAATGCTTGTGAATGCAGGCGCTGCAGCTCATCAGATTTTGTCAGCTGAGTCTGGGCTTCTTTTTCCTCATTATTGCTAGGATTGGATTTGAGCTGCAAACATGAACAAGGAGAGAGACTCAAATGCTTGTTCAAGGATCTCTTTTAGTCTCATTAATAATCGTATCACGGAGAACTGACTAAAGCTGCAAATAAAGCAAAATTAGTTTCAAAACTCCACTGCAAGCACTTCTACCTCTAAACTTCAGAAGAAGGAAACATTTTGAGATTCAATGCAAGATGTCAGAAGTCAGAGAAATCCAATTCCTCATGCTTGATCATTCACCACTGGACACGTGATACACAACAGTCACTGTCCCCCATCACCTGCTGGAAGTTGTGGACCTCTCCTTTGTAGACTAATTCACCTCTGCTGGCAGTTACTAAACACTGAATTCCTCAGTTGCAGCAGACAGTGTAATCACGTGGCATAATCGCATCTCACACTTTAAGCACTACACATATTTATAACTTCATGACAGAAATAAATGAAACATGTTCCAGACAGTTATTACTGTGAAGTTGTATTTCTTGTATTTTCCTCACAAAGAGTGGCTACAGCAGCAGGGTAAGAGACTACAGCTTAGGAAAAAGGCTCAGCCGGACATTCATGCATTCTGTTTCCTATGTAGTTTTAAACAAGTCTAAAGTTTTGTCTACAAGGACCCTCATTTCTCTAACCCCTCCCTCTGAGCAAGCAGAAGTGGTTACATTGTACTTGCCTCTTTTCATTTACACAGTTTTATCTTTTCAAAGAAAATTAAAAGATCTTGCATGCAACTTTACTATCACCCAGGAAAACACATATGGGCCAGAAAGAATCTCAGCCATTCTCTTGCAAAGCCAGGATGTCATCTGTAGCATTACTGTAGCTTGAATGAAGCACTGGCCTCACACTTGTTGCTGATCAGAATGACTTTCAAAGTTTTAAAAGGGACAGATCAGCATGACTTTATTTTTTGTTTGTTTTTAAATAAAAACTTGCATTATCTTGCATCCTATACACAGAATGTGAACTAAAGTCGCTCAAAGACATCTAATACTTTTTTCTTTCCTCATTTATCTTGAAGTGGCCTCTTCCTTTTTTCTCACCAGTAAATTCTTGAAATACACGTTTTTGTGTGCTTATGTCTCTAATGTAATTCAACTTCAGCCCTCAGAAGTCCTTTACCAGAATTCCCCCTAGTTCTAACACCTGAGCATATGAAAGGTAAGTGCCTAAACGCTACATCAAAATCATGCACAGGTCCCACGCTGTGTCTTCAATTCCTCTACATAAATCTTTTTGAACTTTATGCAGTTTTTCATTTTACCTGGCAAAAATCAAGTTGTACTTAGGCCTGAAAATTCTCCTTTATTCCCTACACTGTCTTTCAGCAAGAGGAGAGGAATGTGATCAAAGAGTTTTCTTCTTTGTAGGCTGACTCCCAATATAAGTCTCATAAAGCTTTTCTTCTGGTTAGAATTGCCTATAAACCCTTGATGCTGTGCATCCACTCTCTCCCCAAAATCTGGAGCTTGTAGCAGAGGCAAATTTCTGCACCTGTAATTTTAAAAAGTACCAAGTCTACAAAACTCTCCGAAGTTCCAGCTGACTTGTCTGATTTCTTCCTTAATTTCTCTGCACTTTCTTCTTAAAAATTAAGAGCTTTTGCTATGGATAAGCTTTACACTTCCATTTAATAATAACACTGCACTCCTTAGACTCATGGTATGTTTTTTGCAATGTATTTGGAGAAAATGTCAGTGGAATATGAAAAGCAATGTTACAGTCATGGAGGCAAGTCCAATAGTAATAAAAACCATTTGCGTGAAACATCTTAGGTAATTTTAGGTAGTACAACATGTCCAGTTAAAGAAGGGGAAATTTTTCAAGGTATCATTCAAACAAAGTCATGGAGTGTTTCTGTGCTACAGTATGATGAAAATATACACTCATAAGTTCTTAGTAAGTAATTAGTGTATTGCTATGATCCGTAAATCAGTAATGTTAACTAAAGCAAAAAGAAGGCTGTTTGTTGAGCTTGTGAAAAACATCCTGAAGGGAACTGAGGGAACCTCCATGGTTTGTGGTATCTAAGATCAAGTGATCCATGCACTCAAGGACAGTGCACAGAGGAAAGCCCTGCACTGGTAATATATCAGGTAACACAGCTATGACAGACAGATGGAAAAAAAAAAAAAAAAACAACAAAAACCAAGGAAATATTCAAATATCTTTTCTTCTTTAGCTGGGATGCTACAGACGATCACTGTACCACAGAGGAGTGTATTTGGAGACATCTAATGTTACTCTGATGTGGTTAAGAGATCCTCAAATACCCAACCCAAGATTGCCTAGTAACTTCCCCAAAAGAGGTTAACTTACAGTGCCATAAGACGGCCTCTCCCACCTACATCCAAAACAGTATTATTACACACACCAACCAACCATGGAAAGCTGTTGTCCAACGTATTTTGCAACAAGCAAGGGTTTAGATGAGAAAGCAATCTGCAGATGTGCAGAGTTCAGTCACTTGGTCTTGGCTGACATCTAGTGGAGCTGGAAGCTGTGCCTTCAGTTTCGAGCTCTGAAGTATTTGTTCTTCCAAGGCAGATAGAATTGTGCATTTAGGACACCTCAACTTACAGTACTTACTGCAATAAATTGCAACTGTGTTACAGTCAGTCTTAAAAAAGACTAGAATTTAAAAGAAATGTAACAATCCAGTCCTTTCCTCACTTTCCAATAGACAAGGCAGAAGTTCTCTCTAATCTTGTACCTTCTACAGAATTCATCAACTCAAATGCTTTTTGTTTTCTCTACAACATAAGCAGTCACTGACAACACTGTAAAGCATATACACAGGGCTGCCAGGATTTGCATTGCTTTTGTCACCTTTCCAGAAGGCCTTCCATCAACCAAAGTATGCCAATATCCCTTTTATTTTCAGTAAAAATCACATGCTTACAGATAAAATAAACATTCCAGGGCTTTCATGGCTTGAGGCCTTAGACACGAGTGTTGATGTACCCACAGATCTGTCCTGCTGACTTCTATTATCAGAAACTACTACACCAAACAGAAGGAACTTGATACTGAAGCATATGAACACTCAACCTAAGTTGTAACAGATAAATAATTACTATTCATATAGCATGAGCAACGACTTTGTAAAATCACCAAAGGAAGTCTGCTTACTCCTTGTTTCATGTGGAAAACCTGGCCCATGTAAAGAATCTCATCATCCTCATCATCTTGATCCATCTGTTGGCCAAAAGAAGAGGTTTCTAGAAATGCAATATTGCTTAATATGTGAAGGCCTAAGTCTGAATCACACCTTCTATCCAAGCCTCGTGATTAATTTCATCCAACAGGAAAGTACAGAGTACAAAAAAAAAATTATAGCTAAAAATAACACATGAAAGCTGGAATCTCAAGGGGCTCTGCTCCAAAAAGGAATACTGCATCCTTTGCAGCTAGGCATTCCCACTGCCTGTTCTCTCACACTAGCACAGCCTCATAAGACAGCCAGTACTGATACGCCATAGAGGGCAGGAATATACAAAGAAACTGCTTAGCAATCATTTAAAAATATTAAGGGTGCTCACCATGAAACTTTTCCCTGACACTATGAAATTAGATAGAAAGAATTTGAGGATATGAATGTTCTTTTCTTTTCATGAGTATACATTAAAGGATAGGTTTACTGTTAGATATAAAGAATAGTTTCAATGTTTTTTTAAGTTCTACACAAAGCCACTGGTCTTACAAGCTGGGAAAGTTTGCCTGTCATCCTTCCCTCCATTTAGATGGACTAAATTTTTCTTGCTTTCTCTCCCTCAAAAATGACTGTATCCGTTAAACTGTTGGGATCCCTTTTAAGGAACATGACTACAAGAGAAAGGATGGGAAATCTGAAAGATTTAGAAAACAAGGGAAACCTCTCAAAGAAACTGGTATTCTACTTAAAGATTTCAAAGTATTTAGCACAATTTAATCCACTCTCCAAATTAACCTATTACAAATTACTACTTTAATATTGTTTGCTCATTTTGCTTGAATATACTGCACCTAATTTAAAATTATGCTCTTCAAAACAGACCACTTGACAATTCTCCAAGTACACAGGCAATATTGTTCACAGAACAAAGGAAAATGGAAGTTAGATTGAGGACTAATATGCTATTTTCCTAAATCAGTTTCTGAGAAGAAACTCTCTTCTACTTCAGATTTAAAGCCTGACTGAGGACTGAAACCATTTGACTGACCAAAGGCAGCAACCAAATTTTTGCAGCAGGTTTGGCAACAAGGAAAGATTCTTGACAGTTGACTGGAAAAACAATTCCATATGTAGCATTAAGCAATACTTAAAGAAACAGTAACTGCAAATGCACGCACAAACTCACAATCAACACTGGCATTGCGTAATTGCTACTGCAGCAACTGTGTCCTCAGTTAATCCAAGCTGAATGACTCTCTCCCACACTCGCCAACAGCAGGGCTGTGCTGCTATCAGACCACACACTCCTAAGAGAGTTACTGAGGGAGAAGCAGCCAGAGGTGCCATTGCTACGTGAACTTCAGAACAAGCTGCTGGAGCTCTGCTACAGACACAAGAACTGCCTGATGCATTCCTACCTGCAAGAGCCATTCCTCACAGCTGTCCTGCATTTACACTCACTAGTAAGATTTCCATTAAACATCTGCATCCACACGACTGCTTTTTCCATCCCTCTCTTCAAAGAGAGCCAACAAGACAGCACCTGTTACATTGCAAATTCTTCTTATTTTGGCTTAAGGGACACACCAGCTGTTCAAACTAGCAACTCTTGAAGAGCAAGCAAGAATGAAGAATGAATCTTATTTATATTCATATTTACATTAATTTTGTGCAATAGAGAGGAAACCAAGATTCACATTTCTGAGGGGTTTTTTTCTGGGGTTAGATCAGTTTACTTTTGCAGCATAGGGCTGAAATGCACAAAATACCCATCAAAACTAAAAACTGCCCAAGCGAGTTTTAGGTGGGTAATATCCAACTAGGTGTATATGGAAACTGCACGATTCCTGATCATGGAAAGAAAGTACTGTCAAGACATTCATGAAGTTTGAGAACTCTACAGATTAGAATACAGACAGAGGGATGCCACTGTAACATACTGATTTAACTGCTCAGTGACTAAATTAAGAGCCAACAATTATTTTGCAACTGGTAAAAAGAGACAGGAACCTGCAAAGGTTGATCCATTATGCCCCTAGTGATTTCCCAGGGAGACATCAACATAGTGATGTAAACCAGAGTTCGACTACATATTTTGAGTCCCATGTCACTTATTTCTGAATGAAGGTTGCTCCCTAGCACAGCTGTCAGCAAGCAGAGATCATCAAGTGTCAGGCACACACAAAGAAAACTTTCCAAAGTGCTACATAGTTTCAGGCAACACCCCATTTCATCTGCATCACTACACTGCAACTTAATTGGTCACTTATTCACACAAGGTTGCTCAGCTACTACACCTGCAGAGAACAGGAAAGACAAACTCAGGCCTAGATACCATATACTCTATAGAGCATCAAAACTGAGCTGTGACCTTAGCTCAGAACCCAACCTTAAAAGTAGTGATGTTGTTCAACACTGGTCTCCAACTTACCACATTTTTAAAGTCATCCTCTGCTTCATCAAATTTTCCTTGCTTAAGCAGTAAGTGTCCTCTCTGTAATCTTGCCTGAAATGAAACATAACTTTTTATTTACAAATGGGAATTGAGCAAAGTATGAACACAAGTTTCATTTTAGTATAGCTAACAAGCTGAAACAGAGATCATGACACCCATTTGTTGTCTTTTTGATTTAATAATGTTCTTATAACACCTCTTTAGTGGTAAAGAATTGCTCTGCACCAGAACTGAGGGACAAAAAGCAGACAGTTTTTATGGAAAGAACTCATTTGAAAAGTTTCACAAATCGAAGTGAATGTTGACTTTACACCACTTTCCTGATTATAACCGCTTACAGATTGAGTAAATAGCAGAAATAATAAACACTAAACGATTCCCATATTTACTTATTTCATTAAACTCTCAGAATAATAGGAGCTATGTAAAAAGACAAATTAATGATTTAGAAGACTTTGATTTATAATAAGAATATTTTCATATAACAGTGAATTTAACATTTGCTCCTTTATTGTGAACTATACACGCCACGGCCCACAAGAAAGGGAGGTGAATCAGTTGGAGAGGATTCCAGAATCACTTTCCAACTAGTGAGGCAGTCTCCACATACAGTAATAGAAGCAAGAAAAGGTAAGCAAATCAGAACTTGCAACAATCACACAGGAATTCTGTGAGATTGGGACAGTTCCTGTGGAGATACCTCAAATCTAATGCTGATTAAGACAGAAAAAAACCCAGAGGCATCTGTGTGCTCTCTTCTCCCTGCCCCAAATGGCACAGCCTTGGTGAACGACAGAATAACCACAAGTGAGAGAAGAAAAGTGTTTCGTATAAATCCATGAACTTAGTAAAACTATTAGTTGTTCAAATAACTGTCTAGACTGTACTCAGCATAGCTGCAAATTAAGGCAGGTACACCACTGCTATTATTTTATCCTCTTTAAAGCCCTCTGAGGGATGATGTATTCTCTATTCCTGTTGAGCCAAGTCTGAAAAAAACCCCAAACCTTCTTTAAAGCAGTTTTTTCTTTACATGTGAACGATCTTCAATTCCAGTAATACTTACTGATGTGAAGTCCTGCTTTAACTCAACCACTTTACTTAAATCGCGAATTGCTGCTTTAGATTTGCCCATGGCTAAGTACACTGTGGCTCTTCTGTAATAAGCAATGTAGTTATCAGAGTCCCCCTCTGCAAATGAACAAACAGTAATCAGAACACTATCTCAAAGCTACTGAAATTTCTGGTACAGTGGAACTCTAATGACTAAAAATATATTATCTGACTTTTAAGCCACTGGAAACAATGGTATACATTAATAAGACATAAAATTTGCAACATTATGCAAGCAGTATTTTCTATGCAGTTTAATTATATAACAATAAAGATTACAGAAATACTATAAATGCCAAATAATTAAGAGCGTAGGTTAAATATGTACATGTTCTTCAGCTTTATACAGAATAGCCACTACATACTAATGCTTTACCTCCAGCTGCAGGCCTACATTTGAAAGCATGTTAATTCATCATTTTCCAGCCCAGGCACTGATCACCATATAGGATAATGCAAATATTCCCAAAATTACTAATATGTTAGTCCAATGTCAACACAGACACAAACTCTCGGTATCATTCACTGAAATAGCAGCAACTAGTGGGCACCAACATTCCCTCTCACCAGCAGACAAATGCACACACACTATCAAAACCTGAAGGCTAACTTCGGGGCCCACCCATTTCATGTTGTCTGCTGGTCAAAATTCCAAGATCCAGAGATTTTAACACTCTCCAAGCTAGCACATACACATATGCCTACACAGGAGGCAAACATCAGTCTCTGAAACAAAGAATAATTTTCTTAACATTCTTCCTTATGCAGTATTTCACAAAAACAGGTGACAGTTACTGTGGGCTCTCAAGGAAAAGTAACTTAAACCACCAAAACAACCCTATGCTGGAAGACAGGAAACCTTTTACTACGCTATTAAAAACATAATAATCAATCCAGAATTTGCATACAAGAACATCCATATCTGAGGAACACAAGTATTTTTCTTCCTCACATCATCTGAGGCTAAAGTTGAACTTCAAAACAAATGGAAGAAATAGCACTACCAAAAATCTTACGATCAGTAACCAAGTTTCAGAGCCAGCCACCTCCATTACCAAAACACTAATTCAGTTCTCACTGAAAAAGCTATCTGCACTCTTCCTCTACAATGTCTTGGCCTGTATGCCTTGACAATGCTAATCTCCAGAGCTGAAATTTAATAGGAACTCCCATGCTGTATCCTTTTATGTCAGCATTGCAAACATCGAATAAATTCAAATGTTACTACCCTAAAAAAAAAAAAAAAAAAAAAGCATTGAGTCCTAAATGTGGAGGCTAGGTACAAATCGACAGCTGAAATTAAGGAACTTTATTAATACACAAAGGATGAAATGTAGGAAAGAGCTAACACAGAAAGCCCATTCCAGCACCAGATGATAATGTGACAGATAGTTTTGCCTCAGCACTCCAGAAACAGTAATGAATAGCAACTGACACTTATGCAGACAGAAGACAGCTGCTGGGATCGAAGAAAGAGTTGAAAATTTAACTGAAGAGAGAGAATATGGACAGTAGCTTTCATCTATTTTAGATGTTTGCAGAAAAAACAAGAATAGACTGGCTGAGGCAAGACAGAAAGCTCTATCTACCTCACAATCTACAACAGTGCAGTACAGACAGAAAAGGACTCTTACCTCCTCACAAGCACAGCTGGCAAATCATGCTTAAAATCTTTTCAAAAAGGCAAAATACAAAGAAGAAGAAGTAGTCTGATGAAAATGAGGCAATCAGGCTAAAATCAGCATCCAACCAAGAATCCCATAAAGGTCACAGCTGAGGTGGTCACACTATAGCTCTACAACCTGCTCCAGCACAGCTGGCAAAGCAGAGGGTTTCACCCATGCAGGTACCCACTGTCATCCCAGCTCACACCACTGCTGCCTCTGCACCATCACCAGGAACTGCACAGCCAGAGACTGAACTGGTCTCCTCATCAAATCCAAGTTCAAGTTTGCCAACCAATAATAAAGGAGAAAATCACACTGTAGCACTAACTCTGCACAGATCCCACAGAAATGCTTTGGCAGCAACACACAAACCAAAGGAGTAACAGACTGCATCTAGGTGGAACAAGGAGCTTCCAGGACAGAAAAAAAACGGACACTGCCTCCTCCACTCCCTTTATATAAGGGAAGTTGTCTTGGAGAATGCAAAGAAAATGTTAATAACTGAAACAACCAATGTTTCATTTACATCTCACTATTAAACCAAGGCATAAATAAAAAAAGCACGACTTATGAATGTATAACATCTCAGTAATGTTCTTTTCAGAGAAAAAAATGCACTTGTACACATTATAACAAAGTCCAACAACTTAAAAAAACACACCACGAAATTAAAAAACTGTAGTGTTAATGGACACTGCTCTTTACTGGTGCTGTCTCTATGCTTCAATTAAAGGTTTTTAATCAGTAAAGTTGCTTTAAAATTCTTAAAAGCAAACATTTAACTTTGTAGTTTGTTGAAAATGCAGAACACCAAACAAGAACGAACTCACTAGTTGAGTACAAGAGAAGGACAACTTTGCTCTCTACTACCAACTCAGTATCTCAAACTTGCAGCATCAGTTTCACTGAGATACCACCCACTACAAGATTCAGTTAAGAAAAAAGAAGAGAGAGCGCAACTATTTTAAACACTGACTTTTTACAGCACTGGATAGGACAAAGCATGGATAAAGTCAGCCTTTCAAAGACACACTTTGAAAAACATCATAAAAATGAAACCTGATCTTGATGGTATTAGACAGACAGGGAAATATCTCAACAAATACTATCAGAGCCAATTATAATTCCTTTCATACAGCTAGCTTCCAGAACAACAGTGACTTACATGTTTCTTTATCATGTAGTTAATTTAACAGTTTTCTTCTATCAAAACCAAAGCATAAATATTCTACTACATCTCTGTTGGCTTCTGTCCAAACTGCTGTATAGATACCCCAACTTCTGTGACTCATGGAATGCAACTTGCAAGAAAGCAGGATATTCAATGAAGCAAACAGTGGGAAAAACCCACCCAAAGGTATTTCAGTACAAGAGTCACCTCCCTGAGATACGCACCTATAGCTGCATGAAAGTGAGACAAAGCATCCGCCAGCTGTCCAGCAGCCAATAATTTCTTTCCCATTTCAAGTTGTTTTTCTACTTCTGCATTTATTCCACACTCAGCTCCTTAAAGAAAAACAAAAAGATCAAGGTTTTGAATGATCAGTTTGATTATACCAAACACATACAGTGCTAACACAATACATGTAACAAACCATTATTGACAGAGGCAGAAGTTGCATCTTCCTGCACCTTATGTAATCTCAGAGGTCTTTTCCAACCTAATGGATTCTGAGATTCTGTAAAGCACCCTTCAGGCCTAATAACCTCATAGCACGCCCCAATTAGGATGTGTCAAAGTACACAAAACACTGTTTTACACCCCCTTGTGACAAGGCACCAAATACGCATCTACACATTCAGTAACATACTTTGACTTTCAATTCCAGAAGAATCTGGAAAAGCACTCGTAACATACACATGCAGCAAATACACAAAGGCTTTAAGTTAAAGTTCATGACCCTGATGGTAACTTAATACTTAACTGAGAACTGTTTGGCTACTTAGAGATTGGTTCTCATCTACTGCACTTTTGTCTCATCTTCATAGTTTCCAGGGCAAACTTCTTCAAGATAGCAAGTTTTGACAAACAATTAAAATTCTCACACCTTTAACCAGTAGCATGAAAAACATACTTAATTTGTAAGTCTTTGAAGTGCCAGTTTGAGTTTAAAGCTAATAAACTGCTGCTGCTCAACCAACAGGGAAAGACTATTGTTGAGAAGAAATGAGCAGTCGAGTTCAAGTACATGCTGTACATACATCAACTCAACAAGAGCTTTTTCATTTGCCCTGCTTCCAGCAGTCTTCAGATCAGGGCAGAATTTGACTACAAATTACCCGCCAGCTTATGACTATTAAAAAACTTTCACACTAGAAAAATTTTCATTTATTAAGAGGATACCTTATACCTAAATTTAAGCAAGGTAATATACTGAAATCCTGAATAAGCATATTACAACATTAAAACCCAATGATTTATAACTTATTCCACTCAGGTTTTGCAC
Source organism: Coloeus monedula (assembly GCF_965178545.1). Lineage (NCBI taxonomy): Eukaryota > Metazoa > Chordata > Aves > Passeriformes > Corvidae > Coloeus > Coloeus monedula. The sequence continues at coordinate 78,454,548 of NC_138783.1, read as the reverse complement.
TGAGCTAATTCAGATAAGCATTTGAATTCATTTTAAATACAAAAATGCAGCAGCACTTTGAAGTTGTTTCTTAAAATCCAAATAAAAATGTTACAGTACAAGTGATTGAGGGGAAAGTATATCCAAACTTCTCACACTGAAAGGTGGCTAAACAACAGTGCATTTGTAATGAAAGAACAGTAATTTCTTATCACCAAATCATCATGATTTTAGACCTAAGAGCTCTCAACACCTGGAATCTTAATTTTTCTTTTCTACTCCATTATACAGCTCATAATTCTTTTAATTCCACATTATAAGAAAATCCTTGAGCTGTCTAAACTAAAATGAACAAAATCCCCTCTGTATACACTAGAGAAAGTTCTATCTGCTAAAAGAATGATAATAATTCAGCAAGCTGGATTCAAGGCCTTCAACTCAATTATTTGTTTTAGAACAATGATAGAAAATTAATTTTTTTTTAATTAATAGAAATTACTTCATGGAGCCCCAAATTTCCAGTGAATATTTTTTGTTTAAATAGATGGAGTTAAAATTGTCTACATGATGAATAATTATTATTTGAGGATCTTACTAAACAATACATTTTAAAGTAAATTCTAGGTGTGTAAAAAATGTGTTCCCATTTTATGTGAATGTCCAATTTGCAGCAGAAAAGGACATTCTTCCTTGCCCATTTTGCTTCGCTAGCGTAAAGCTTCGATCATCAAGTATTCCAGTGTCCTTTTACATAACAAGCAAGCATCGGAAACACAATGAAAAGACTCAGAACTGGAAAAAACCTCACCACAAATTTCCCTGGCTTTGGAAGGATGCTAGCAGTAAAGCAGGTAACGAACCATGAACAGACCGAAGCATTTAACATGACCTAATACTAACCAAAAACCTTTAAGTTTCATCCCTCCTGTGTTTCCCCACACACAAATAGCTGAAATCTTTCAAAACTTGTCAGTTTGGAGTGGTATCTTCGAAGTGGACTGTAAATTACTCTTTCATGAGCTTTCCATCTACCCAAATATGACATTCAATTTCCACAGTCTCAAGCATCCTTGTTTTACATTCAGTCACATCAGGATAGCTCCAAGAATACATTTTTCCACAGTAAGATGTACCTACACAATTTGGTGTCTTTCAAACACATTATGTTCAGTACAGTTTTACAGTTACATAATATTTTAGGTGGAAGAGCCATCTTTTTCCTTGAAAATAATGAAGACAATTAATAAAGGAAATGAGAAAGGTGCCCACTGATAGCAAATAAATAATAACAGCAGGAGCAACACGGATAAATAAAGAAGCAAATTGTGAAGTACTGTAGATTCCCTGTAGAGTAAGACTAATTATACTTGACATACTTTAAACCATATATTATATCTTGGCTCTGCAAGTTGCTGAACATCATAAATTGATGCATGAATCTCCAGAAACAGCCTGCATCATCAGCCTAACCATGATGAAAAGCGACATTTACCATAACTACTCAGGAACACTCTGCACTGACCTGATAGTTGGGCTGTTTATTCACAGAAATGTATTGCTCATTCATTTTCTGGCTGTAGGCAAACAATTGCTCTAAATTAAGCAGCCCACAGTAGACATCCAAAACCTGGTAACATAAGCACAGGAGTCCAAGGACTCAAATTCTCTGCAACCTATTTGGGTATCTACGCACTCTTTGGTCTGGGAATGAACCTAAGAACTAAAGTTCAGCAGGAGCAAAAAAACCACCAAACACCCCACAGAGCTCTTTCCAACAGACACACATTGGTGAGCTGCATACCAAGGGCCCAGCTGAAGAAACTCTGCATGCTCCACCAAGAAACTAAATTTACACAAGAGATATGCAATCATACCATTTATTTTTAAAAACTTCCATGCATATTAATATGAATATCATTTTTAAAGACTGCCTAATTGTTAAGTATTCACCTTGTGCTTCAAACAACCACACACACAAGCCCCAGCTGTCAAATTAAGTCAAATATTCTGGATAAATTCAGAGCCTGTAGTCCTTGCACTGGGGCAAGAGACTATGAGTCAAAAAACAAACAAACAAACAAACAAACAAAAACCAAACCCACACCAAAAAACCAAACAAACACAAACCTCCAAATTATTCCCTGATAATTGGTACTAGCCCTGACAGTGCAAAGGACAACAGAAGGAACAGGGAAGATAAGCAGGTTCAGCTAGCCTGTTTTTCCAGTTAAATACACTCACTTCAAATAAATTCTAACTTCCTAGTAGGATTTTTGTTTTACTAGAATAATTGGGGCTAATACATAGGCCCCTAAGTCTACGGACTTCAACTATCCTTGTATAATCGGTCCCATCCACACTGAAAAAAACTCAAGAAAGCCCTGCAACGTGAGAACAGTTTCAAGATGTTACATTTGCCTACATGCTCCTGTTTTCCCCCCCCCATAGAATTTCCACCTATTTTTTCTAAATCTTGTTCCCAAGCCGAGTAACAAGACTATGAAAATAAACAGAGTTAGTTCCCACTGTGTACCAAAACCAGTTGTTTCAACGACAAAGAAGCAGCATGCATGTCACTAATCTTAATGACATTCATCTCAACCTTCCCCCCCCCCCCATAGAGGAGCTTAATGATTGCCTTATCTTGTCAGCCAAGTGGGAGATCCTGCTTTTGCAACATTTTTTTATCAGAATGACCCTGAATCATAAGTTCACTGTTATTTTTAAACAGGTTTGGTCTTTACTCTGGGTATATTTGCAAACGTGATTTTCAAGAACTACACTGAACTAAGTAAGACGTGGGCAAGCAATGACAGTTTCGGAAGCAACAGTTCTGAGGTTTACAAGGAGCCTCAGAGTATCCAGTTGAGCCATGTGTAACTTCCACCCGTCAAGTGTTTGCTCCCTCCCTTTGCAAAGGAAGTTGGTAAATACAGTAAACACTGGCAGACAAAAAAAGCCCCGCCCTCAAGTAGCCTTTGCTATTTGGGGCCAAGAAAACAAACAAACAAAAAAAGCTGCCAAACTTAGGGTGAAAACAAAAGGTGGGGGGAGGAAAAGAAACACTTAATGCTTGTGGTCTGACAGTAACTAACTTAGCACTGTATACTCAGAGCCCATTTATTCTTCCCCATATTAGATTTCCTTTCTTCTACTACGAGGAGGAAAATGAACTCTCCTTTATTCCTCCTCAGTCACCTCTTTTTGTTGTGATTAGTGTGGATAAACAGAAATGAAGAATTAATCTTCCCAAGAGAGGATCTGTGCCAAATTCATCATAAACTCGGGTGAAGAGAAGGAATCAAAAACGTTTTTACTGAGTGTATTTACCAGCCAGATATAAATAGCATTCACTGACATCAACTGTAAGATACAAAAGTTAATACAGAATAACTCTTTCACATATTTGTGAATCAGATGACACAAGGCAGACTTCTATTATCAAGACATCAAAATACGAATTTAAATGTGACTATGAACACCTTTGAGCTCAAAGACCAGTAATATCCATGGGGGAAAATAAAATCTAGATACTTAAATAACATACATCCCCCAAAAACTTCTCTAACTACACATTCTGAAAAATTAATTCATGAACTAAGAGGTTAGTAAATTCAGTAAATAAGATCCAGTACTACCACTTCTCATTCTATTACTGTACTCTACATCTTTATTAGATGAAGTTCAGAAAATGTCCCCCAAATTAGGAAATCTGGTAAGCCCAAATAGCTATTAAACCACATACTTGAAATAGGCTGGCAACGCTAAATAAAGAATCCTCAGCAGGAGCACCACTACCACAATCTCACAGGGGAAAAACCCAACAGTATACTCTGACACAAGTTATTTGTCTTCTAACATTACCAGAATGCATATTAAAAAAAAAAGGCAATCTGACACCACAGTACATGGTCTAATGCAGAGTTGTCTTTGCCACAGTATGTTCCTGTTGCCACGTGGCCAGCTGAACTATTCTTTAATTTAGTATATCAACTGAATTTTTAAGACTAACCTCTATCTTTCTTAAGCCCACAGACTTTTTCTGACTATTGACAGCTTCAGTTCCACTTCCATCTGCCACCAGATGGAAGTGGAACTGAAGGACATGGAAGTGAAGAACGTCTCTCAGGTGAAACCCTGACTGGAACCACCATTGTATAACAGAGTTAGAAATTTAACAGAAGCCTGTGAATAAAAGTCTGGTTACACAGGTGTTGCTGACAGGGTACTGTGAAAGTAAACAAGCTGCACAAAGCGCAGATAAGCTAAACTTCAAATACTAATGGTGAGAGAAAAAAAAAAAAAAAAGAACAACAGAAACCATAACAACAAAACAAAAACGGAACAAATTCAACGCAAGCATCAAAAGCCTCAGCGAATCTCTAAGTGTGGTACTAATACTGGCTGCGGCTGAGAAAGGCCACTGGAGAAGCCTTTCAACTTAGGAACGACACAAAATCCACACCGGAGTGAGAAATGCACGGCTAGCGCAGAACGGCCGATGCTGTCACACAGCTGCACTCGAGGACACCACGGCACCCGAGGCCTCACAGCCGCTGGCGGCAGCCTCAGCCCGCCCGCGAGCAGGCCGGGCAGCGCGAAGCGCACACACAGCGAGCCACCGCACCCCCGGGAACTCCGATAAACCCCAACAGGTCACCGGCAGCGGCGGTGCCCTCGTTACGCACCCCTCGCCCCGCGTGATGAGGTGGCAGCGCTGTACCTCCCTCCTCACACCCTTTCCCGAAATATTCCCCCGCCTCAAGACGACACGGGCTGGGGGAGGCGGGGGGGGAATGTGTCCCGCCGCCATGGCAGACACCGCGCAGCCCCGACCGAGAGCCCGGCAGGAGGGACGGAGGGAGGGCTCCCACCCACCACGGCCGCGGGCCCAACCCCGGTGGGCCGCGGACGGGCGCGGCACAGCCCCCCTCTCAACGCACTCCCACAAGGACCCCGACCCGGCTCACCCTGGTACTGTAGGTCGAGGAGCACGAGCAGGAAGGGCAGCGCGGAGCCCAGGCGCCCGGCAGAGGCAGCGGGGGACACCATCTCCTCCTCCTCCGCCGCCGCCCCCCGTCCCGACAGTGGCGGCTCCGGGCCCGACCCAACCGACCGGCAGCTCCAGCTCCTCCGGGGAGGGTCGTGGGCGACGCTGATTGGCCGCGCCGCGCGCGCCCGCCCCCGCCTGGCGCCGGACGTGAGCCCGGTGCCCTCACTAAACATGGCGGCGCGGGCCTTCTTCAGAGATGGCGGCGCCCCGCCCCGGGCCGCCCGCTGAAAGGGCACACTCGGCGTGTGCCTGTCTCCATGTACATTTCATCTCATGTCTCTTTGCCCACTCCCGCTCTGCTCATCTTGACACCCCGAGAGTCAGAAATGGTTAACAATTTGCCCAGAGAATTACGGAGAATGAAAATCGGACTGGGAAATAGTCTTGCCTTATCACAGAAGCACAGAATTTCCTTAGCTAGGAAGGATCCATCAGGATCATTGAGTCTAACTCCTGGCCCGGCACAGGGCATCCCCAAGAGTCACACCATGTGCCTGAGAGCGCTGTCCAAAGGCTTCTTGAACTCTTGTCAGGCTGGTGCTGTGACCACTTTCCTGGGGAGCCTGTTCCAGTGCCCAACCACCCTCTCAGTGAAGAACCTTTTTCCTAATATCCAACCCAAACCTCCCCTGACACAACTTCAGGCCATTCCCTCGGGTCCTGGCACTGGTGATGAGACAGAGAAGAAATCAGTGTTTGCCCCTCCTGTTCCCCTCATGAGGAAGTTGTAGACTGCAATGATGTCTCCCCTCAGTCTCCTCCAGGCTGAACAGACCAAGTGACCTCAGCTGCTCCTCGTATGGCTTCCCCTCAAGGCCCTTCATCCTCATGGCCCTTCTTTGGACACCCTCTAATAGCTTAATGTCTTTCTTAGGTTGTTGCACTCAAAACTGCACATAGCATTCAAGGTGAGGCCACACCACTGCAGAGCAGAGCAGGACAATCACCTCCCCTGCCTAGCTGGTGATGCTCTGCTTGATGCAAAAGGACCACAAGTCCCTGTGCTCTTTGTAATGGAAGGGATTGGTGACAGTTCATGGCCTCTTGAGTCCAGCAGTGGCACATTGTGACCACCCTCAAGTGGCTTTAAACTGAAAGAGAGTAGGCTTATATTAGATATTAAGAAAAAATTCTCTACTGTGAGGGTGACAAGACACTAAAACAAGTTTTCCAGAGATGTTGTGGATGCCTCATCCCTGACAGAGTTCATGGCCAAGCTTGATGGGGCTCTGTGCAACCTGGTCTGGTAGAACATGTCTCTGCCCATGGCAGGGGTGTTGGAACTAGATGGTATTTAAGATCCTTTCCAACCCAGGCTATTCTATGACTGTGGTTTTTTAAACTGAAAGACCATGTAGGACAGCATGCAATCTAACAAATATTTTTGGGGGATTTGTCTTCCTCTTTTTTCATAATGAAATTAGGATGTTCTCAGCTATCACAGTAAATCTAATCCTGTATGTGCCCAGTTGTTCATTGCTTCAAATTATTTCAAATTGTTTCATTTTTGGATAAATAATTCATATTAGGGACTCTCTTGGGGTCACTTTATGATGTTGTATCCCATATCGCTGCTCTATGCCCAGAAATTAATTTTGTGCCTTTCTATGCCTTTAAACTGAGCCTGAAAGGGGAGAGAGAAAAGTGTACTTTTTCAAAGCGGTTTGCAGTTTGTTTTCATGTTCCAAGGACACAGAGATAAAACCTGTCTGCTTCTGCAGTGGCAGGAGCAGGAGGAAGCAGCTTGCTTTCCAGCCAGTGTTTGGCTTTCTTTTTCTCCAGAGAGAGACAGATAGATGAACTTTTGTTTTCATGGGACTTTGTTTTTTCCCTTTTTCTCTGCTGGACTGTTTCAACATCAGAATACATCGGGAGGAATTTCCACCAAGGCCTTGGCCCTGAAGGTGGGCCCACCACCCCGTTCGAGCTCCAAGGAGAGGGAGAGAGAGACTACGGAAGGACTCTGAAATTTTCCCAGGTTTTCTTTCTACAGCGAAAGGTTTCATTATTTAGCATCAGTATCTTTTTCCTGTGTATTTGTTAAATACTTTTATCTCTTTCACTTTCCTCTGAGGAAAATTCTTTTTTTTTTTCTCGAGCCTGGTGGGGGAAGGGATGGTCGTAACCTGCCTTCTCTCAGAGGATATATTTCCAAATTTGCCCAAACCAGCACAAATAATTAGTGGCACCCAACGTGGGGCCAAGGTCTTGGTAGAAATTCCTGCCTTCACCTGGAGGGGTGTGCAGTATACCTGGAACTGACTGCTCCAGGGACAGAAGCACATTTGCCATGGACTGATCCAGACTGCACTGGAAAAGGATGAGGCTCCAGAACATTTACAGTACATTGATGACATCATTGTGTGGGGGAACACTGCAACAGAAGTGTTTGAGAAAGGAGAGAAAATCATCCAAATTCTCCTGGAACCTGGTTTTGCCATCAAGAAGAGCAAAGTCAAAGGACCTGCTCAAGAGATCCAGTTCCTGGGAGTGAAATGGTAAGACAGACGGCATCAGATTCCCACCGAGGTCATCAATAAGATCACAGCAATGTCTCCACTAACCAACAAGAAGGAGATGCAAGCTTTCCTAGGTGCCATAGGTGTTTGGAGGATGCATATTCCTGAGTATAGCCAGATTGTGAGTCCTCTTTACCTGGTTACCCACAAGAAGAATGATTTCCATTGGGGCCCTGAACAGCAACAAGCTTGTACCCAAATCAAGCAGGAAATCACTCACACCGTAGCCCTTGGCCCAGTCAGGACAGGATCTGAAGTGAAGAATGTGCTCTACTCTGCAGCCGGGAGCCATGGTCTGTCCTGGAGCCTCTGGCAGAAAGTGTCTGGTGAGACTTGGGGTCGACCACTGGGATTCTGGAGCCGAAGCTACAGAGGGTCTGAAGCCAACTACACCCCAACAGAGAAGGAAATCTTGGCAGCCTATGAAGGAATCCAAGCTGCCTCAGAGGTAATCGGCACTGAAGCACAACTCCTTCTGCCACCCCAAGTACCGGTGCTGGAGTGGATGTTCAAAGCAAAGGTTCCCTCTACCCACCATGCCACCAATGCCACATGGAGCAAATGGATTGCTCTCATCACACAGCGCGCCTGTATCGGAAAACTGAATCGCCCTGGGATTTTGGAAATAATCACAAATTGGCCTGAAGGTGAAAACTTTGGTCTCAGTGATGAGGAAGAACAAGAACAAGTGACACATGCTGAAGAAGCTCCACTGTAAAACCAACTGCCATCAGAAGACACACGCTATGGTCTTTTCACCAACGGTTCTTGTCGCATCGTAGGGATGAAACGAAAGTGGAAAGCAGCTGTATGGAGTCCCACACGACAGATTGCAGAAGCTACTGAAGGGGAAGGTGGATCAAGCCAACTCGTTGAACTCAAGGCTGTTCAACTAGCCCAGGACATTGCTGAAACAGAAGTGGCCAAAGCTATACCTCTACACTGATTCATGGATGGTAGCCAATGCTCTATGGGGATGGCTGGAAAAGTGGGAAAAAGCTAATTGGCAGTGTAGGGGAAAACCAATCTGGGCTGCTGAAGAGTGGAAAGACATCGCTGCCCGAGTAAGAAAGCTGGTTGTGAAAGTCCACCATGTAGATGCCCATGTCCCCAAGAGTAGGGCTAATGAAGAACACCAAAACAACAAGCAGGTAGATCAGGCTGCAGAGATAGAAGTGTCACAGGTAGACTTAGATTGGAAACACAAGGGAGAGTTGTTCCTAGCTCGATGGGCCCATGATGCCTCAGGTCATCAGGGCAGAGATGCCACCTATAGGTGGGCACGAGATTGAGGGGTGGATCTAACCATGGACAGTATCTCCCAGGTTATCCATGATTGTGAGACATGCGCTGCGATCAAGCAGGCCAAGCGGGTGAAGCCTCTGTGGTACGGTGGGCGATGGTCCAAATACAAGTATGGGGAGGCCTGGCAGATTGATTACATCACACTGCCTCAAACCCGCCAAGGCAAGCGCTATGTGCTCACAATGGTAGAAGCCACCACAGGATGGCTGGAGACCTACCCTGTGCCTCATGCTACAGCCTGGAACACCATCCTGGGCCTGGAAAAGCAAGTCCTGTGGAGGCATGGCACCCCTGAGAGAATCGAGTCTGACAATGGGACTCATTTCAAGAACAGCCTTATAAACACCTGGGCTAGAGAACATGGCATTGAGTGGGTGTACCACATCCCCTACCATGCACCAGCTGCAGGCAAAGTGGAACGGTGCAATGGATTGTTGAAAACCACCTTGAACGCACTAGGTGGGGGAACTTTCAAAAACTGGGAACAGCATTTAGCAAAGGCCACCTGGTTACTTAACACCTGAGGTTCCACCAAGAGAGCTGGTCCAGCCCAATCTGAATCCCTGCATACAGTAGATGGAGGTAAGGTCCCAGTAGTGCATGTCAGAGGTCTGTTAGGAAAGACTGTTTGGATTAATTCTGCCTCGAGTACAGACAAACCCATCCATGGGGTTGTTTTTGCTCAGGGACCTGGTTGCACATGGTGGGTAATGCAGAAAGATGGAACAACACGTTGTGTACCACAGGGAGATCTGATTGTTGTGTGAAAACCATCTGTAATGTGGAATGCTTGTATACCACTGCTTGCTGAGTGTCACTGTCACTGTTTGTACATAGCTGTATATACATATATATATATGTATTGATGTGTGTGTGTAGAGTTAGAATATATTAGTTTGGGCATTGAGCCAACGATATGGGATAAGGGCTGGAATGTCTTGGGGTCACTTTATGATGTTGTATCCCATATCGCTGCTCTATGCCCAGAAATTAATTTTGTGCCTTTCTATGCCTTTAAACTGAGCCTGAAAGGGGAGAGAGAAAAGTGTACTTTTTCAAAGCGGTTTGCAGTTTGTTTTCATGTTCCAAGGACACAGAGATAAAACCTGTCTGCTTCTGCAGCGGCGGGAGCAGGAGGAAGCAGCTTGCTTTCCAGCCAGTGTTTGGCTTTCTTTTTCTCCAGAGAGAGATGGAGAGTTGAACTTTTGTTTTCCTGGGACTTTGTTTTTTCCCTTTTTCTCTGCTGGACTGTTTCAACATCAGAATACATCGGGAGGAATTTCCACCAAGGCCTTGGCCCTGGAGGTGGGCCCACCACCCCGTTCGAGCTCCAAGGAGGGGGAGAGAGAGACTACGGAAGGACTCTGAAATTTTCCCAGGTTTTCTTTCTACAGCGAAAGGTTTCATTATTTAGCATCAGTATCTTTTTCCTGTGTATTTGTTAAATAGTTTTATCTCTTTCACTTTCCTTCAAGGAAAATTCTTTTTTTTTTTTTTCTCAAACCTGGTGGGGGGAGGGATGGTCGTAACCTGCCTTCTCTGCTGAGGAAATAAAATATTTGAGGCTTGAATTCTGATTTGACAACCACAGAAATTTCTTCTTTCATTCTGCAGGCATGGTCACATTATGTTTTAACCCTCGCTGGTGTAATTTACAAGCTTTCTTGAAAGAACAAACTGAAAAAAAAGAAAAGTAGGTTATTCCTCTTGAGCATTTCATTTGGAACATGATGCTTCCAAGGTATCACCAAGAAATTTTACCTGCAGAAGACCTTCAGAAATAAGAACTTGAAATAATATAAGAAATTATAGATGTGGAATTAGTAATTGATAACATTCTAAAGATTTCGGCGTAAGAAACAATGTGGTAACTCTATTTACTGTGGACAAGACAAAATATGAACACCTAAAACTGAACTGAGCAGACAATCACTGTTACCGTAAATTAATTCCTTTGATTTACCTGAAGAAAAAAGTATTAGACCAAAGCCTGATAAAATGAGTATGAAAGGGGAATTTACACCTTCAACCCCATAACATAACTGAAAATAATGCCAAGGATGATGATACACTTAATGGTCCCTTAGAAACAAGATGAGGAGCAAACAAGCTGAAGAAAACTCAGTATTTCATACTGAAATACCAAGGATAAAAGTTCAAGTATCAAATTCCTTAAAGCAAAATTAAAGTCATATGATTAAAGCATCAAGTATTTTTTTGGGTAGATGCTTGACAAGCTCTTGGTCCTTTACCTTGGCCCTGAAATACAGAGCCAAGGTCAATATTTCAGCTGACACAGTAATGTAAAGATAAATGTGTAATGCCACCACTCCAAAATTATCTGCTCAAAGAGAAAGAATTTATCACTGTCACTTTCTGCTATTAGTGCCACCATGTGCACAGAATTACAGTTATTCTTGAAAGAGACCATAAAAACCATGAAAGATATTATTTAGATATTAAGTATAAACATGGGAGAAAAAGTTCTTTACCACATTGTATTGTGTTTGCATGGCCAGGTTTTGGTAGCAGGGATGCTACAGGGGTAGCTTCTGTGAGAAGCTGCCAGAAGCTTCTCCCATGTCTGGCAGACCCAATGCCAGCTGGCTCCAGGACAGATGTGCTGCTGGCCAAGGCTGGGCCAATCAGGAATGGTGGTAGCACCTCTGTGGTAACATGTTAAGGAAGGGGGAAAAAAGTTACTGTGCAGATGTAATTGGGCCAGAGAAGAGTGGAGTGAGAACATGTGAGAGGAACAGCTCTGCAGACACCAAGGTCAGTGCAGAAGAAGGGGCAGGAGGTGCTGCAGGTGCCAGAGCTGAGATTCCCCTGCAGCCCGTGGTACAGACCATGGTGAAGAAGCTGTGTCCCTGCGTGGAAAAGACCCACACCAGAGCAGGTGGATGCCTGAGAAGAGGCTGTGACCCTGGGGGGAGCCTGTGCTGGAGCAGGGTCCTGGCAGGGGCCTGCAGACCTGTGGACAAATGAGCCCACACTGGAGCAGGTTTGCTGGTGGAACTTGTGACCCTATGGGGTACCCACACTGGAGCAGGCTGTTCCTGTACGACTCTACCCCGTGGAAGAGTGGTCCATGTTGCAGCAGTTTAGGGAATACTGTTGCCCATGGGATAGACTCACATTGGAGAAGTTCATGGAGAGCTGCCTCCCGTGGGAGCGACCCCACGCTGGAGCAGCAGTGCGACTCCCCTCCCTGAGCAGCAGCAAAAACAACATTTGATGAACTGACCATGACCCCCATTCCTCATCTTCCTGAACCACTGGGGGGAGGAGGAGGTAGAGTGTGGGAAGGATGGAGGGATGGGGGAGAGGTGTTTATTAAAGTTTATTTCAGTTCTCATTATCCTTCTTTGATTTTGTTAGGAATAAATTCAATTAACATCTCAAATTCAGGTCTGTTTTGCCTGTGGCAGTACTTGATGAGTAGATTTCTCCTATTCCTTATCTCAACCCATGAACCCTTTGTTGTATGTTCTCTCCCTTGTCCACTTGCAAAGGGAGGGATAGAGAGGCTTTAGTGGGTTCCTGGCATCCAGCAAAGGTCAATCTACTACACATGATCCCTCGTGCAATTTCAGAAGCAGAAGAGGAGAAAGACTCAAAGGAACAAACGTCAACGTGGTGACCAGGACCTGAGGGAATGGCATGATGCTGGGTCAGGGAAGGTTTAGGTTGGCTATTGGGAAAAGGTTTTTCACCCAGAAACCTTTTTAACCAGGTTGGGCACTGGAACAGGCTCCCCAGGGAAGAGGTCACATCACCAAGTCTAAACTGGGGAAGCATTTGAACAATACACTTAGGCACAGGGTGTGACCCTTGGCGTTGTCCTGGGCAGGGCCAGGAATTGGACTTCAATGATCCTTCCAGCTCAGGACACTTTATCATTCTGTATTTTGGAATTTGAAAAATAGCAAAGCAATATAGCTGAAATGTAAAAATGCTTTCAAAGGGATTCATAAAAATTAGGCTGGTTTTAGAAACAAGCTTCTTCAGAAGTCTTGAGTTTGGTGGGAGAGGGTGGATGACAAAGACTACACTAATGTTCAAAGTGCTCGAAAGACCAAAAACCAAGGAATTTTTCCCAAGTTACTGCTGGTAATACATAGTAACATCAGAGGGAGGCAATTAGCAAGGAATGACTCTTGAAGCTACTCATTTCTTCAGAGACAGTGAACTGAATAAGGTGACATTTGGTGGAAATAGTTATATATGTGGAGGACCCTGGTATGCTTGGTGATGCAATTTCATTAATAATCTCAATTCCAAAACCACTCTAACAAAAGTTTCTTGACCCAGGAAAAGAAGCAATATAGCAGACTGTTGTGTTACATGCACAGTGTAGCATGAAAAAAAAGGAGGAGGTAAGAGAGGATGATAACCAAGGTAGCACTCCCAGGACTACTTCTTGTAAGAGGTCTCTCAGTCCTTGTACCTTGTTTTTATTCTCACCTATGTACATCCCTGTCAGAAACTTAGCTGTGATAGAGCTGAATGAAATAGTAGTGTACATCTGCTTAACATGGGGTTCTTGTTTATTTAGCCACATCTTTTGGGAATTTCACATTTGGATTGGTGTTCACAGGAGTGAATTGTGGGGAAATCCCTTTTTCTGGGTTCCTTTGCAGTAAATAGAAACAAAAAGGCTCCTACAGCCTACAGTTTAACACAAGAACGTAATTTACATGCTCTAAACTTGCACTTGGAAAAGCTGATCTTTGTCATTGAACTTGAAAAAGACTGTGAGGGTCCAGCCTTGTCTAGGACAAGGGAGCAAAAGATTTCATTTATTATGAAAACATGCCCCTATTAAAACGTGTATTTTATTTTTAGGGCATAGAACATATTTCAATTAAAATGCTACTCTGAAAGTAAAAAAACTTTGCTTCAAACATTGAGATACTGTTATTTTTCTGAAGTAGAGGATTTTGTTTTGAAAATATATGAAAAATGTTAACATTAAGGGCTTCTTCCTGTTTCTTGATTGAAGCCATTTCTGAAATACAGTCTATGCATAACTAGTTTTGATTTCCCTGAAGCTAGTTTTGGTTTACCTATTATTAATTACATATATTTTTCTCAGCTCAACTCCCAAGTTTCAAACCTCTGTGACACCAGCAAGCTGTTTTGTTTCTCTTGAATGTCTCTGATTTTACAAACTGTGAAAAATACCACTGACAAAGTACTGTGCCATCACTGAAGGTGTTGTTTCTTATTTTATGTTGCCAAAACACCAAACAAGCAAAGCTCGCACTTCCAAGAACTTTAACCAGAATTTAGAGCGTGTATGTGTGCAGCCTTACCTCTGCCTGCTCTAGCAGACATCTCCATACTCTTCCGTCCTAAGTGGGTGTTTCCACTCTCAAGACATTATTCATTCAAGCCACTGGCAACAGAACATCCCTCATGAGGAGTTTTACAAGTCCTGTAAGCCATTGGCCTGTGATGCCATCCAGCATCCTCTTTTACACGCCCAACTGCAGGATCAAAAGACTTCATTTACCCTTTAACTGCTAAAGTTCAAAAGACAACAGATTCACCTTGCCGGGGCCGCAACGATGGCCTGAGGAAATGAGGCATCTCGCATCTCTCTTAGAACCAGATATCCAGAGACCAAGCACAGACCATCTATGTCTATACATTACCTCTGCTCAAACTCACAAGTTTGTTCCAGCTAATCCTTCTTGCCACCCAGCACAGCAATCTGCAGACAAGTACAACCTAAGGAAGACAACAAAGAGCTTGTGCAGATTCTGCAGAGTGGCTGCTATGTTGATTAACACTTCATTTCCTTGTTTTCAGAAATAAGAGTTTTGCTGAATGCAGGACTTTGGAAAGTCCTGAGAGGACACCCAGTCCCAAAGCATACCCTTAAATTCTGAGTATCAGAATTGACACTATATGGGGGGGGGGGGGGGGGAAGGTGGAGTAAACATTGCCCTTGCATGCTTTGTGACTTAGGTTCTGAGAGATGGTGGTTTGTTTTCCTTTCTCATAGAGTTTATTTCTTGCCCACAAAAACTATTATAGCCCAGTCAGTGAAAAAGTACAATGTAGCTGTTAGAAAAAGAACAAATATCTAACATATGCCATTAAAAATTCACCTAGAGGTAGCTAAGTCTTAAAATCCAAGTATTTGGTTGTGTGACCTTTCTATTGCTGCAATTGTATCAAGGGTTTCAGTGTCTTTGCAGACATTTCTCTATAGTTAAGTTGAATTCCCTCCAAGTTTGGAAGAAAGGAAGATAAATGAACTGGCCATCTCAGTAAAATCCAGCTAGACTTGTTACAAGAAGAGAAATTTTTAAGAGAAACTATTTTATTTGAAGATAAAAAAGGTTTAATTTGAAAAAAATCTGAAGCACCCGAACTTGAAAATAAAACTTATCAAAATACATGGAGCAGCATCTATTCAAAGTGCTTAATTGTGGCTGGTGGCATTTGTTGGAATAAAGGAGGTGAGACACAAAAGGGTCAGGAGAGTGGTTCATTCTACCTTTCTTTTAAATATTTTGTTTTCCTGTGACAAAAATACATAAATCATTTCCTCAGTGAATGATGGAAAGTTTGAACAAATAGAAGTATTATAGGTATTTGTCATGGTTTAACCCCAGCCAGCAACTAAGCACCACACAGCCACTTGCTTGAAAATTGAAAAATATGCCATGGTAGAAACTGGCAGGAAGGAAAAGATTAAATAAACTAAGAATCTGGCTAGACTCATTATTATACTTGCACCATTCTGATGAAGTCAACTTTCCACCAGAGTTAATGATTACTTGTATGCGTCACTCTGAGAGCGCTGTAGGAGAGAGATTACTGAAGAGTCTGTTTCTCAATTCCCAAGACAGTTTTTCCACTGCCCTCTCTCAAATTAAAACATCTTGTAGCACACGTGTAGTCCTCCTCCATACTACAAAATCCACCAATAACTTTTTCACCTAACGCACCACGTAAGTGTTCTGAGGACACTGTCAGGCTAGGCTGCCGCTGCCCAGCCTCCCCCAGTGCCCAGGGCCCAGGACCCCATGTCAGCCCCTCAGCAACACTGCAGAAGGGTCAGTCTCCAGCTTACCACAGCCCTGCCCTGCCCAGCCTCCCTGAGCCCAGGAGGTGCCCAATGCCTTGGGCTGGGGCTTGCCCTGGTGCCCCCCTGCCCCAGCTGCCCCCCTGCCCCAGCTGCCCTGCTCCTGGCTGGCTGGTGGGATGGGCGGGTGGATGCTAAGTCCTGCCCTGACCAATGCACTGTGCAGCTGACCCACACTGACACCACTGCTACCCAGGACATTTCCCAAATAGCCATTGCCAAGATGTCATCATACTTCACCCCACGATCAGAACACTCTCATTTTTGTGTTCTCCAGTTGCAGGTGCCCTCTATGAGCCTCACAAATACCTTGCAAATGCTCTTGGTCCTCTACTAGTAAATCCACACTTATTTTAGGAGAGTAGTTTTGTCACCAGTGTATATAAGGGTAGAACTCGGCACTAATGTGGGTTAAAGAATACTCACCCTTGCCAAGTGAGGCTATACCACTTACAGCTAGTAATTAAAGATTAATCAAGTTCTGGAACAAATTAAGAGTGAAAGAATTACAGGGTGAGAGACCTCCCCTTCAGCACAGAAATCTTGGTTATAGCTCTCATCCAAGGCCTGCTTGTGTATTTTGTATTAAACAGATACTAGAATAAGCAACCAAAACCCACATGTTTCTGCACACTTCATACACCACTCCCCTCATCAACTGAAGAGCATTTCCAGCATTTTCTCACACAGGTAGCATTTACTTTGATATAAAAACCACTTTCATAGCAAGAGAGATCCTTAGAAGGCATGCTGAACAGCCTGTGGTGCTGCCATTAGGGCATTGTAAGGGCATGGGGTATAAAATTTCTTGGGCACCCAAGGGACTGCATTTGTGCATCTTGCTTTCTGAGTGCTCCAACCATTCACATAAAGCGCTCGCCAACTTGTATTGCATATTTGCCTCTAGGCCTGACCCAGAGAGGCTGTGACTGTCACTGCAGGTTTTCAAAGTCCTCTCTTAATTAAGGTTTACCACACTAAAGCCTTCATAAAGCATCTTATTCTGGCAATGCCTGCTTTAGTAGCCCAACAGACACAGATCTGCAGAAGCAAAAGTCTCTAGTACTGAGGACTGGATGTCCACATTTGACACATGTTCAGGTTTTCCTTCAGACTGGCCTGATCCTCTGGATTGAACACCCATTAGTGACTGGAGTATGCTGAGGTACCCTTGGAGCATCAAAAACAGAAGCACCTGAATGATTACCTCTCTTCTTAAAGCTGGTGTTCACAGCCTATCTGCCCACATGTACACTGTCGCAACAGTTCAGTAAGGTAAATTGGTGTCTCAGTAAGTCTGTGTACTTTGGAGAACACAATGGTGTGTCCCTGGCCAAATGGAATTCCTAAACTAAGATTAGGTGTTGCAAATGTCTAATGATTACCTCCATCACTGAATTTGCCAGCGTAATTTATATTAAATAAAAACTGAAATTTTCTTTGTGGCCACAAAGACTGCACAGCATTTATCACGGAAAAAACACAATTCAAAACCCTTAGAGGGAAGAGGAATAAAAGCAGAAGGATCTGATGTGGTCTGTAGCTGTAGGAATGATTCTACCTGCATGATACAACAGATACTTTCATTGAAAGTAAGAACTTCACCTGACATTAATTCAGTTAAGATACCTGCTGGAAAGCGTACTCCCGGCCTTATCCTTGTACTGGAACATGGTGTTCTCCTGCACACATCAGGAAACTCTCATGAAAGATCCACACCTTCTCCCGTTGGAGTTAGCACTACGCTCAGTCCCTCGGGCTTCCCTCCATCTCGGCAGGCAGGAGAGCCTCTGCAGCCCCTCAAGCTCCCCATCCAGCTCGGTAGGCAGGAGGGCTCCTGCGACCCCCAAGCCCCCCTCCATCTCGGCGGGCAGACGGGACCCTGAAACTCTCCAAACCTCCCATCCATCTTGGCGAGCAGGCGGGCTCCTGCCCCCACCGCACCGCTGCCCTGCCGCGCCGCCCGCCCCGCGCCGGCGGGGACTCCCCATCCCGCTAAGAAGCTCGCTGCTCCACAGGTTTAAACGTGTCGTCTTCGGTGACTGCGTGGCAAAACGTGCCTTGAATTTCCAAAGGCAGCCTTTCCAAAGCTTGTTGTAACTTCCCTTGCATTTTACAAAAAGGAAGAGAGAAGGCTGCTTCTCGGTCGGAGAGGCTCGGAACGGCATCAAGACAAAGGACATCCCGCCTGGGCATTAACATCTGCCGGGCAGGTTTCAAGGAGCGCGACTCGGCGAGCAGCGGGGGAGCCCTCGCCTCCCCGGCCGCCGGCCCCTCCGCAGCCGCCACCCGTGGGCTCGGGGCAGCGGGGCCGGCGCGGGACGGGCCCAGCGGGGGCCGGCGGGGCGCAGCCGCCCGCCCGCCGCGGCACCGCCGCTAACGGCCGGGGCGGGAGCGGCCGCAGCCCCGCCGCCCCTCCGCGCCCGGCGGCGCCCGCCGAGCCCCGCGGAGCTGCAGCCCGAGGTGAGCGCAGGAGTCTCCGCTTCTCCCCCCACCCCGGGCACAGGAGGGTGGCGGAAGGCAGCGCCCGGCGGGGCCTCTCCCCGGGGGCAGGCGGGAGGGAGCGGCCAGGCGGCCGCGCTCCGAAGCGGAGCCGGAGGTTTTGGCAGGCAGATGGAGCCCGGCTCAGGGCCTCCCGCAGGCCCGGCCGTGCTCGGCCGCCTCCCGGAATGCCGGGCCCGGGCCTGGCCCGCGGGCACCGCCGCGGCGAGGCGCCGCTTTTCTCCGGTGCCGCCCGCCCCGGCGGGGAGGGGAGGCCGGGGGAGCAGGCGGCGCCTCCCCTGACCGAGGGGGCCTGGCGGGTGGGTGATGACCCTGAATTCCTCATGGGCACAACTCCCAGAATAGAGTAAATCCGGCAGAAAAAAGGAAAAAGAGATCGAAAAGGGCCGCCTCACTCCTTCCGTACTTTTTCTATCTCCATCGAGATACCTGGGCAGCTTGAGCCTCTTCTCAACTTCGTGGTGCCCCTCCCACCCCTGGCAGTGTTCAAGGCCAGGTTGGATGGGGCTCTGAGTAACCTGGTCTACTAGAAGGTGTCCCTGCCCATGGCAGCTAGTTGGAACTAGATGGTCTTTAAGGTGCCTTCCAACAAAGACCATTGTATGATGTATAGATGATGTACCGCTGCAAGGTCACATTCAGTTAAAGCGGGTTTAGTTGGAGCAGCATGCAAATTGGTATGGATATTCCTGACTAGATATGTTGGTTGAGGAGAATAAGCTGTCCTCAGGCTTGGTTTACTTTGCTGGCTTTAAATAATGTTTGGTTACTTTTTTCTAATTAAACCCATGCATCTGTCAGTGAAAGGCCCATATTTAATGTATGCTTTTTCAGGCTCCTTCTGCTTAACACACAAATTGGTAGCTTGCAAAACTCACTTGTTTTTTATGTAAAGAAATTTCTCCTGTGTCAAATAGATACAGCACATATGAGGCTCAGATCTTTGTGAGTTAGATTTTGTTATGTGTAAATTAACAGTTCCTTTGATTAGAAAAAAATATTCAAATACCTGTTTTTCAAGGTGTTTTAAAGAATTTGAGGCATGAACATTTTAGACAATAGCCAGTATTTCAGCATTTTAAAAGATCTAGCTGCTTATAAATATAAGTGTATTTATACACTAAATCGAAGTGAATCTGTGTTATATTAGAAATAGCTCTGAAGAAGATTAGCAATATATTTTCTTACTTCAGGACTCTGAGCAGTGCAAAGCTCAGTGGTAAACCAGGCAGATCTATATTCGATATATATAAAAAAAAAGTTAAATAGATTTCTTTGAAGGTGGCAATTTGCTGGAGACCCTGTTCATGGAAAAGGAGGTGGCAAAAATGTCATCCTTGCAGGAGAAGACTGCAATGTTGCAAATATCACACAGTATCTTTCTAAATTAAAAACAAGTGGCATGGTAGGTGATGGAAGAATCTGAATGGAACTGAATCTTGGGTATTGCAGTAAAGTGTGACCAGTAAGCTTAAGGTTCAAGGTCCAAAAAGCAACAACCAACATGGAAACTTACATAAAACTAGAAGCTTGTAATTTGTAAGGATGCTTGTGTTGGTGCATGTAGCAACATTATTGGTACTTTCATGGAAGTAGTTCTCTTTGTGCTTAATGGTAGACATGTTACTGTTTATACTGGAGAGAGCAATGTTAAAAATGCAGATGAGAGGTGAGGTTCATTACACATTCCTAGGAGGTGAAGGGAGATATTAAGGGGTAATCTGAACTATGTGGAGGAGCTGAAAGGGAACAGAAGAGGCCTAACAAGATGGTTGGGATCTACAGTACATGATCTGTGAGAAGTTGTTGAGGGAGCTGGGCTTGTTTAGTGTGGTGGAGAGAAGGAAAAGGGACACTCTAGTAGTGGCCTACAGTTACTTGAACAATTGCTGCAAAAATATTCAAACCATTTTTTAATCTTGGTAACAGCAGATACTTAGTGAGATATTAGGAAAAATGTTTTCATCAGGAGGAGAGCACAGACATGCAACAGGTTGTACGGGGAGGTCATGGACTGTCTGTTCATATTAAATGCCACAGGTGATGTGAACTAGTGTCCGGCAGAAATTTGGAGTGGACAATGATCATCAGAGGTCCCTTGAGAACATCTCTGTGAGTCTATAATATATGATGTCGAGGAACCTATGGAATGGAGTGTATGGTCAGATATGTATTGCATGAATGTTCTTGGAGAGATGTGTATCTAGGAATGACCAAGAGGATGAGAAACTGAAATATGTGTGGAAGAGACGGAAAAGTTAGAGAGGTATAAATGGCAGTAATGGTATAAATGGAGGGATACATGGCAGTAAGGCAGATGTAGCATAGGGGACTTGAAATACTAAGAAATGGTAACAGGAAGAGCAAGTTTCTGGAGAAGAGTGGTAAGGATGAGTGAGGAAATAGGGTAATTTTGTATGATGGAGGAGAAAGATGCTCCTGCTTAGAAACAGTGTTTGAAGCAACTGAGCAGGAGCAATGGAAACACCAAACTGGGGAGTACTGGGAATTGTGGTGGGGCAGGGATATAGGCAGTTGGATTGCCTTGAAGAAAGTATTTGGGCCTGGATGGTGAAGTAGATGATGTACACAAGCCGTGAGGTGCTTCATGAGGCTGAAGTGTTTGGGATCAGTAGAATGAGACAGGAATGAGAGATGTGGCAAGGTTGTAGGGTTGTATGGTTGCAAGAGCAGGTCTGGTGTGTGGTGCTAGCAGGCAGAGGTATGTTGATTTGATGAGTGAGGAGAGCATGTGGAAGAAGAATGCAAAGTCTGTGACTGTGTTAAGGTGAGGAAGGTATTCAAAAGCACCCAGCAGGAGGTTGGTGTGTGGGAGGGGTATGGAGTTGCATTGGAGAGATTGCACAGAGCTACCAGCTGAGGGACATGAGGGTGCAGCAGCGTGAAGCAGGTGTACAGAGAAACGACATATGTATGTATGCTGATGGTGGGGAGGTGACAGGTGCCATCACATCTGGGAGAAAGATGAGTAGGCGAGGCTGGAGAAGAGCATAGGACAGCACAGGGGTAGAGGAGTGTAAGTCATGGTGGTGTGTGAAAGGTTTGAGTCAGGAGCAGCACGGAGGAGACACAGGGTGGGGAGGCACGTTGATCCAGTGAACGTGCGAGCAGGGTGCCATGTACAGACTTCACAGAAATGAAGGGAACGTGGAGAGAGAAAGCATACGCTGTGTAGCTGTGTTAAGGGTGCATATACATAAGAGCGGAGCCGAGGAGATGTTTGTTGATGCGAGTAGCGTGTGGAGATGGTAAAGGATACGCTGCGTACGGTGCGCGGGGCAGGGGGAACACCGGGACCGGCGGGAGAGGGCTCCTTAACGCGGCGCTGCCCGGAGACTGTGGAGGCGTCGTGGGAGGAGGATGCCGGGAGGGAGAAGGGGACGGGATTTATGCCGAGCACGGAGCCGAAGGGCCGTGGGGCGGGGAGCGGCGGGGCGGGCGGGAGGGAGGCGGCACAGCGCGGCGTCACTGCCGCCTCCCCCTCGCAGGCCGGGGCTGCTATAGCGACGCGGAGGACGCCGGCGCCGAGCGAAGCCGCAGGGACGGAGCCCGGACATGGTGAGCGCCGTGACGGACGGGCGGGCGGCGGGGCGGGGAGCGCCGGCCCGGGCTGAGCCGTGTCTCTCTCCCGCAGCCCTTCTCCCAGCGCACCTACCACCCGCCGGCGGCCGGGCCCGGCGCAGGACCGGCGGCGTTTCCCGCTTTCCAGTTCCGCGCGCGGCACGAGAACCCGGACTGGCGGCGTCTGAGCACCGTGGACGTGGAGCGGGTGTCGCGGGAGGGGGACGTGGCGGCCCTGCAGGCGCACCTGGAGCATGTCACCTTCTGCAGCGCCGAACGGGAGTGCTGCCCGCACTGCCAGGGCCCCGCGGACCCGCTGCTGCTGAAGCTGCTGCGCCTGGCGCAGCTCTCCACCGAGTACCTGCTGCACTCCCAGGAGTACCTCAGCGCCCAGCTCGGTAGCCTGGAGGAGGCCCTGCGAGAGACACAGGCGCAGCGCGACCAGCTGGGCAAAGAGGTGGCCCAGCGCATGCAGGAAATCCAGGGACTCAAGGAGGAGTGCCGGCGGAGGAAGAAGATGATCAGCACCCAGCAGATGATGCTGGAGGCACGAGCCAACTACCACCAGGTGAGAGGAGAGGGCCTGGTGGCCCAGTCACCCACACCTTGCCAGCTCTGAGCCTGCTGGGATGGGTGGCAGAGCAGCCCCACTCTGCTGGGGTACAGTCGCTTGGTGGGTGAAAGGCTGGAACTGCAAGGACCAGTGACCTTGCAAAGGGAAGTGCCTTGCTTCCACTTGTTTGCCGTCTGTTTCAGAGACTCTTGGGAGAGTGCTACATCATCTTTAACGAATCCTCTTGTTACAAACAAGTGGTCTTTACTTTTGGATTTGCTTTAGATGTATCTGAAATGTCAGATACACACACATACAAAACCTGTGATAAATATATTACTACTTTGTGTTGCTCTGTGTCTTGTCAACTGCATGGTCAGAAAACACACAGGGCAAATACATCAGAACTGATGCTGAGCAGTAATGTACTGTCTGCAAGTAGTCACTGACCTGCACTGATGTTCTTCAGGCATAAAGTTTCTACTGGTATGTGTGACTCAGAGGTGACTCAGGCAAGATGGTAAAGAGCTTCAGTGAGTTAGCTCAGCTCTGATTCCACAACAATCTGTTCCTGAAGGGTCTTCCTTAGGAGCCTTACTACGTAGCTGTTCTGACTGACAGTGTCACGGCACTGTTTTTATTGGGAGGGTTTTTTGTCTCACTACAGTGGTGTGGTAGTTTAAGTATTTTTCAGCTTCAGCATTTTCCAACAGGTTTCAGGAATGCAACTTTCATGTTCAAATGTAATCTGAAATCTAAAGAGTACACTGGACACAGACTTGACATGATTTCAGATTAGCTCTGTATGTTTAAAGTTACAGGCAAAGTTCCAATATTTAAGACATCAACTAAGTTGGCTCAAGGGTTTATGTAATGGAAAAGGTACCTTATGCCCCAGGAGTAGAACTGTACATATGGCAAGGTTCATGCATTCAAGTATTAGTCTCAAGGACAAGCGGCTGAAATGGTATTATTTTAAAAAACCTTTATACAACTTACAAAGCAGTTTGTCTGTCCTGTGTTGCAAAAGAAAACTGATTGCATGTGTCATTTTATGTGTAAATTTAAATAATTCTCATACTGTGATTGCCAAATATTATCAAGTCTTATGGAAATATTTGTAGTGTGCTACTGTCTCTGTGGAAGCTGAAAAACATGGTAGTGAACTTGTCTCATTACTAATCTGTTCAATGGCATTTGCAGTAGAACAGAGATGGAAATCTATTTCCCATTTGTAATTTGATTTCATATAAAGTAAACTTCTGACCTCCCCCCTTTCTTTCTTCTCTGTTAGTAATTTCTTTTCTCTAGAAGTTATTTAAGAAGTTATTTAAGAAAAATGAGTTCAGGGAATGATGTTCAACAATACCTGAAGTTCCTACAGTGTTTTCAGGAGTGTGAATGCTAGAGATAAACTGAACTCTTCCTAGTGTTTGTAAATGCAGGGTAGCAGTGTGATCAGTAAACAGTAGCTCTGTGATACTTATCTGTACCATGATATTGCCTGATCTAGGTTGACAGACAATAAGGGTTTTACTGGTGTTCCTGAGAGGGTAGTTCGGATTCCATCCCCTCAAAGTCCTGGATGTTTTACAAATATGCCTGTTACTTGCCTCTTTTAGTGGAGGTACACTTTATAGTTAATGTAAATTTGTTTAAGAATTCAGATGTGATGCCTTTAATCCATCATCAATATAAGTTTAACCATGAAATGCTACTATAAAATGGTACTGATACCTACAAGTCATAAATTTAAGACTTGTTGGTCACTACCTTCATGTGAGTAATACAAATTTAATTTTAAATAATATTTTTCACTTTTTTGATATTTTGTTCAGAAATCTTACATTCTTATGTACAATGTAGGAATAAAGTGATGTTGTGGTTAACCCTGTGAAAAGTAGTTGCAAGAAGTGTTGCATAATTCAAAACCTAAATATTCCCTGTGTTAATCCTGTCTCCTGCAGTAAGAGTTTGCTTTCACTACCAGCAAGTCAAACTGACATGAAGTTTGTGCTTGAATGGATAACATTATTTCACAGCCAATTTAATTCTGTAAATCATGTGCAGTCTGTTACACTGTAAGCTCCCTCTTGGTTGGCAGTAATGCTTTGCTGCCGTACTACATCACTTTATTTTGGTTTTTTATTAGGTCTTGCATTTGTTCAACAAAATTTGTCTTAATTATTCATGGCTTTAGTGTTTGCTGAAAGGTGTGTTTTATAGGTTACCCAACTTCCAGTGGCAGCATTTTAAATATAATATGAAATCTGGGAATTTCATATAATCACAGAATCATTTAGTTTGGAAAAGACCTCTGAGATCATCAAGTCCAACCTTTGACTGATCATCACCTTTTCAACTAGATCATGGCACTAAGTGCAGTGTTCACTCATTTCTTGAACACCTCCAGGGATGGTGACTCCACCACCTCCCTCAGCAGTCCATTCCAATGTTTAACCACCCTTTTAATGAAGAATTTCCTTCTGATGTCCAACCTGAACCTTCCCTGGCACAGCCTGAGGCTAAGTCCTCTTGTTCTGTCAACAAGAAGAAGAGAAGAGGCTGACCCCTGTGTTATTACAACTTCCTTTCAGGTGGTTGTAGAGTGATAAGGTCTCCCCTGAGCCTCCTTTTCTGCAGGCTAAAACACCCCCAGCTCCCTCAGCTGCTCCTCATAGGTCTTACCCTTAAGACCCTTCACCAACTCTGTTGCCCTGCTCTGGACACACTCCAGCACCTCAATGTCATTCTTGTAGTGAGTGGCCCAGAACTGGACACAGGATTTGAGGTGTGGCCTCACCAATGCTGAGTATAGAGGGACAATCACTGCCCTGGTCCTGCTGGCCACAGTACTGCTGATACAAGCCAGGATGACACTGGCCTTCTTGGCCACCTGGGTACACACTGGCTCGTGTTCAGCAGCTGTTGACCAGCACTCCCTGGTCCTTTACCACTGAGCAGCTTTACAGACACTGCGCCAAGCCTGTAGTACTGCAGGGGATTGTTGTGGCTGAAGTGAAGGACCTGGTGCTTGGTCTTGTTTTACCTCATAAAATTGGCCTCTCTCTGTTGATCCATGCTATCCAGATCCCTCTGCAGAGCCTTCCTGCCCTCTGTAAGATCAACACTGCCATTCAGTTGGTGTTGTCTGCAAATTTACTGAGGGTGCACTCAATCCCCTCATCCAGATCATCAATAAACATTGAACTGGGCTGTCCCCAACAGTGATCCCTGGGAACACAGTTAGTGACCAGATGCCATCTGGATACAACACCACCACAATCTCTGGGTCCGTCCATCCAGCCAGTTCTTAACCCAGCAAAGAGTGCACATCTCCAAGCCACAGGCTGCCAGCTCTTCCAGGAGAATGCCATGGTAGATGTGTTGAAGACTTTGCCGAAGTCCAGGCAGACAATATCCACAGCCTTTCCCTTATCCACTAGGCAGGTCACCTGGTCATAAAAGGATCACGTTGGTCAGGCAGGACCTGCCTTTCCTAAACCCATGCTAGCTAGGTCTGATCCCTTGGTTGTCCTGTATGTGATCACACTGAAGATGATCTGTTCCAGAGCATTGCCAGGCACTGAGGTCAGGCTGGCAGGCCTGTAGTTTCCCAGATCGTCCTTCTGGCATTGATTATGATGACAAGATCTTGAATCTGTTAACTTGGTTTCTTACAGTCATATCACACCGATAAGGAAAAATGACTTATTTGAATGCCTGTGGTTTGTTAAAATGTCTTGATTTGAAAAAAAGTAGAGATAGTGATGCCATGATGATTTTTTGCCTTTTCTTTTATACCCCTTTTATATACCTTCTATAGCTTTTTGTATTCTTAGCATTTTTTAGCCTACATTCTTAGACTTATTTTGTTAAGCTAGGAGATTAACATCTTAGAAGCCTTGTAGTTAGGGATCAGAAAGCCCCAGACACCAAGGTCCTCTCCAGAACACATTTTGTAAACTGAGATAGGACCATCCAGGGGGAGATTCCTTGGGGAGGGGTGCTCACTCGAGCCTCTCACTGGGGAGTCTTTGATAGATGTGCTAATTAGTAAGACCTATAATGTTATACCAGATCTTTTGTGGGTGTGCATTGCAGTGTGCATTTCAGTGCATTCCACCTGGACGTGTGCACCTAAGGATCCTTAAAATAAATACCAAGGTAAAACCCCTTTTTCCATTCTAACCGTGTTTGATTCTTGATTTTAAGACCAGGAAAAGGCATCAACAGAGGTAATGAATGACCCTAAAGTGATGAGGGGCCCTCATGCATAGTCTTGAAGTATGTTACAGAGTTTGTAGATGTAGCTTCTGTTCTTGTACTACCCGTCTATTTTTAATATATTCTGAACATTAGTAGAATGTACTTTGAAGGTGAACAAAAGGGTATTTTAAAAAGGGTGGGATCCAAATTTGACTTAAAATTTAAATTCAAAACTAATAAGTAAATTATAGAAACAGAAATTGAAACAACTTTGTACTTCAGAAGGATGCTAGGTAGCATATTAATGTAGCTATGTACCTTTTCTTACAAAATTGTGTACTGTTACCTCCCCGTGGTTGAAATGTCTGAGTATTTTACATATCCTTTGAATATTGCCATCTTACAACTCATATGCTCAAACCCGTCTTTATTGGTTTTTTTCCAGCTTTGTGGTGCTCTACTTTGTGGTGTTAAATGAATTTTAAGAACACCTGAGCTGCTAGTTGGCTGGAGTCTGTATATTTTGCTGAAGAGGGTTGTCATACCTTTCCCTTATAGTTCTCTACCTACATATATGAGTCCTTGTCTGTGGTTTATATCTGAGTTTGAACTTGCTTGGCCAGAGTCTTTTTTGTTCAGTTTGTACAGTGCCTAGCACAATCAGATTCTTGCTCATGACCATCACTGTGAAACTTTAGATAGCACAAATGTACTGATAACTTTACAGAAATTGGGTACCATGTGAATTTTAGTCCTTATTCTTGTGAGATGGAATTTATTAAAGTTATCTTCTTTTGACATATGAGCAAAATGTAATAACCTGTTAAAAACCTTAACTTTATTTACCAAAAAGATGTTACTAATCTGTTTTTAACTGGCTTTTTTTTTTCTAGTGTCCGTTTTGTGAAAAGGCTTTTATGACGTATTCCTTTTTACAAAGTCACATTCAAAGGCGTCATCCAGGAGAGTCTGAGATCGGTATGTGCTTTAATGTTATCAAAAAAATTAAGAGAGGTAGTTTAGAAAAGTGTAAATATAATGAGGATGTGCAGTCCATGATTTTGTGTAACTTGGAAGAATATTTTTTACTTTCCATTTTTAGGTGGCAGATACCAGTTTGTGTGAATGCAAGTGCCACTGACTGATTAAATGTATTGGGCAACATATGTTTCAGTCTCTGGAAAATAGTTAACAAAAACCTGTGTGCCATATTTGCAGCACCTTTTCGAACTAGCATTTCCGTTGAATACTTCAGCCAGTTGCACAGTTCAGAGCACAATTTCTCTTTAGGCATGTATGTTATAAAGGCGTGGGTAAAATGAACAAGTTGCACTAAGGAAAATAAAATTTGTAGATGTATATGAATTTTTAAAACATAAATAATCCACCCTGCCTGAAATCAGTTTGAATTGGCTCTCCTGAACTAAACTGACTGTAAAATGTAGCAAGAAACTATTAAGAACAGTCTAACTTCATCTATCTATGATACTCAAGGTTGCTTTACCACTAACTTGCATACTTTTTCTCTCTTCACTGGAAGATGTTTGGTTTGAAAAACAATGTTCTCAAAGTTTCTTACATTCATATCTAAATTCTTTCCTTCCTGCTAGGCTGCATACTTATCGCTAAGGAGTAACAAGTATTGACAAGTAACAGCGATTACAAACAAGTTAGGAAAAAAGGATCATTGAGAGGAGAAAAAGTGGGAAGGATCTAATGAGGTCTGAACTGTAGCTTGTCAGCTGAATAAAACAGCAGCAAGAGTGAAAGGGGTCTGAGTAAGCACCTGAGGAAGTGTGAATATACTGGAAGAAGAAAGAAGCTCTTGGGTACCTTACAGTTGATAAAAATGACAGTGGAAGATGCTGCAGAATCAGTTGAAGTAGTTGTTGTATAAAAGGATTAGCCTGAAATGGCTCTCTAGGGGAAATACCCCATGCAGTTATTTCTGGAATAATATTCTGCATTGTGCTCAGATTCCCAGATGATGGGCAAGTAAATACTTGGTAAATTGATGAAATGTTTCACAACTGGAGATTGTTGTGACTTGTGCATATTTTAACATTTTTCGTTTGATATTCCCCCAATTCTTTTCACATAAATAATTCGTTGTATTCCAAGTGGACTCCTTACAAAAGTTATTTAGAATAAATGTAACCTAAAAGAATTGAATAAGTGAGATTCACTTTGTCCTTCATACATTCTTTTTATGACCCTGTGTTGCTTAGATTCCTTTGAAATTAGATTATAGAACACTTTTTCATGTAAATATTTCATAAACTGTTTCACATGTCAGTAGTACAAGTATTTGAGGATAAGTTAGCAGTCCAGAGAATATATGTATTTAAAAGCATCTATGGAGAGTCATGGTAGTGGGAGGGAAAGTGGTCTAAGAAAGTCACACTTCATGAAGATGTTACTGAAACACTAGAAATGTATTTGCAGTAAGTATCACAGTTCCAGAAATTGCAACAAACCTTTTTAAAATCTGTGTTTCTTTCAAACAGAACAGAAGAGGAAAGGAAAGATAGAAAAATTGCAGGATGAGATTGAAAACCTGAAGGAGCAGTTGCAGCTCACCAAGTCCCAGTTAGAGTTTGAACAACAGGCTAATTTGGCCAGGTTGTCTAAGGTAATATGTACTAAGTAATGTGAACGTCTCAAGAGAATTAGCGCTTTGAACTGTGTTCACTCAACCCAGAGAAGTGCTGGATTTCCCTACTTTGAACACTTTCAAGATTCAGCTAGACAAGGATATCCTGGAGGATAATCCCTTCCAACCTGATATTCAATGATTGATGGTGATTTTCTTCCTTGTTTTCAGAGGAAACCCTGATCCTCTGTAAAACATGGAGTGTTTCTTTCCCTGAACTCAGCTTCAGGCTTCTCTTTTTCAGTCCTCTTGTTCCCCCTTTCTTCGAACTGTTCAGCATCCATTTTCAGAAGTACTGAATGACCAAATCAAAAGCTGGTTGAGTTTCACTTAGGAGTGCAGGTACTGTCAGAATAATGGGCCTTGGCCCTATGTGGACATGTGGAAGGTATTCTACTCATTCATTCTGTGCGTAGCTTTTGAGAAGTACATCTATAACATTCCTCCTGCCCCTGAAGCATTGTTTTGTTTATGAGATGGAACTTGGAGTATTCATAAGAGTGCAGTGTAGATTTTTTGGTGCCTTGGGGGCCTCTTTCGAAGTGACTTGTCTTAGCTGAGACTCCTAACTGCAAGGGGGACTACCTGAAATGTCCTGAAGCTACAGTCTGCAGTCTTACACAACAGGAAGCTTTCAAAACTTCTCTTTTTTCTGCAATGTCAGGGAAGATAGAAATGTGAAGTGTGACTGGATACAGTTTGTCTGCCATTACTGACATCCACTGTCAATTTGGGTGTCATAATGTTACTGTCTTTTGATTGAAACAACAGAAGATCTTTCCCATGTTGGGTTTTTCTTAGGAGAACTACTACTGAAGGGAATTTGTATATAAACTGCCATGCTTCCTATTATTGGTCCCTTCTGCTCCTTCATGATGAAAGGATACAGATGATCCTATTCTTCCTAGTTGTACAGTGATTGCATGTTATAGTTAGGGAACAAATTCAGAGTGAATGCTGTGATGCAAGATGTGTTTCCTAAAAAAATATGTATGTCCTGGGCAGTGAAATGCAGAACTTTAAACTATTTGAGATCTATATAAAAATGCATCACTATGTAATGGAATGGTTGAAGCAATCTAACAGATAAAGTGGGGTAAATGTATATGGGGATAAAATGGTTCTAATTGGGTTCTGAGCTGAGTGCTATTACTGAAGGGCAAGATCTAAGCTTGTGATACATAGTCCTATGGAAATATTAGTAGCAGCTAGCAAAGAAAATCAAATATTATCACTTACTCTGAAAAATCCCTGTGCAAGCCACAGCCTAAATACAGTGTATGAGTCTTGTACCTTCATCTCAAAAGAGGATAGGATAGAAATATAAAATTTATGGAGATAGGCTACAAAGATGATCAGTCAGTATTTAGAATGACTGAGTATGCTGAGAGTTGACAGTCTGAAAAAGAGACAACAGGTTAATGAAGATAGAGGGTGAGATACTGATACCTGTGAAGTAATGAATTACACAGAGTAGCAATGAACAATTCCCTCTGTGCTCCAGTTCAGGGCTCAGAATCCATCAAATGTACCTAGCAGGAGCTAGATTCAAACAACAACAAGAAAAGTACTTGGCTCTTCATGCAGCTTGTGGAGCTCATTTGCAAAAGGTGATGCAGCCACAGGGGATGACTGCAAAGTGTATGAAGAGAAATATAGTTAAAGTTATGCAGTTAATGAAGGTCACAGAACTTCAGGCTGAAGTTCACAGAACTATCAGGCTGAAGAAGTCCTCTGAAAACAGTTGGCAACTTGGAGACTGAAGGAGAACATGCACGTTTGCTTGCCCCAATATTAATCTTCTTACTTTCACACTTAATGCCTTTGTGAGAAACAGGATGCTGAACTAAGTGGATCTTTGATATGACCAGGTAAGGTCATTTGTGTTTTATTCAGTGAAAAATAATGAACTGCCAAAACTTTTTGAAGCATACTTGTTTTGCTAGCAAAATATATAGTTTGCTACCCTTGAATACTTGGAAAAACTGGTGTTTTTTATGTTTTTTGATGTCACAATATTTCCCAAATATTGAAAGTGACTGCGTTCCACATGTAGTTTGGGAGCTTGTGTTTGTATTGAATGTGAGGAAAAATAACAAATAATGTTTTTTTAACAATTTCAGGAATGTGAACAGCAAAAATCAAAAGAAGAAGAAATCCTACAATCATTTCATAAATGGAAAGATGAGGAAAGAGAGAAATTGGCTGATCAAATAGAAAAAGTGAAAGAGATGTTTATGAAAGAGCTTAAAGAGTTATATTCAAGAAATTCAACCTTAGAAAACGTAAGCAGTTTAAATTTTCTAACATTTTAAAGCATGAATCCCTTACAGTAGATAGCAGTGAACTTCACGTATTTGAAATGTGATATAATCTTTGTAAAGGTCTTCCTACAGAACTCTAAAAATAATGATTGAATGGTAGCCATAGCTATATCTTTGTGTACTGGTATTTTATTAACATAATTTCGGGTTTGTGCTTTTTGTAATTTAAAGGATTGTTTTGGAAGAATGATTGATCCCTTCAGCAACTGTGTCAGTTTTTCTTTACTCCTCAGCCTTTGAATGCCTGTTTATGGATTAGTAGATATTGTTGTGGTTGCTGCATGTTAGGTATCCTTATGTTAATATTCTCATAAGTGTCATGGAGGAAGCTAACCTCTGCATTATAGTCCTGACAGAATTTGTGTGTTTTCAATACATGCTTTGGAAACGCTTACTAGGAAGGGAACCATAAAACTATGGCTGAGAACAAATCTGCATGGCATTACCAGAGTAGCTTATATTTTGTAGCTGCTAGGTCCTGTGTACTTTTACAAGTCATATTTATGTTCGATGAAGATACTATTAATTATGTGAAATTTGATAAATGCTGAACTCATGAGAAATGGGAGAAGTACCTGATGCAATCTCTGCATAACTGTGTTTAAAGAAAATTTTGTATTCCTCCTTCCTCCTATCAGCAACTGTTAGAATTACAAAAGTCCAATACGCAACAAAAGTCCAATTTAGGAACACTGAAAGACAGCCATGAATTTACAGAGGAGAAACCTCAGCGTCCTCAGGATCATCCAAATGTGGTTAGATTTCTGGACAAACAGGTAACACTGTAACTTA
Source organism: Coloeus monedula (assembly GCF_965178545.1). Classification (NCBI taxonomy): domain Eukaryota; kingdom Metazoa; phylum Chordata; class Aves; order Passeriformes; family Corvidae; genus Coloeus; species Coloeus monedula. The sequence continues at coordinate 78,421,975 of NC_138783.1, read as the reverse complement.
ATGTATTGCTTTTGACAGATTACTTGTGTTCTTTTTATTTTTGTTCATATCTGAGTAGGATATGAAATCCATAAGTAAAATTTTCATTCTTCTCAATGCCAAAAATAGCTGTTTTTAAAAATTTAATACTATTTAATCCTATCCATATAATGGCAAGCAAGGATTTATTTTCTTTATCCTTTATAAATGAAGTAATTGTTATTTATTGATTTTCTCGTATTATGATTAAATATATCTATCTTTGCCAAATATGGAGGCAATTCAATTCCAGAAGTCTCTAATAAAGCATTTATGTCTACTGATCTGTGAGGCCACTTACTGAAAAATTGGAATATTCCATTTCCCAAGATGAAAAAGAAAATTAGGAAACTTTCTGACAGGATTTGCCAACCTGTGTCTTTTTTTTTTTTCATGGTTTTTGGGATGTGAAGGTCTTTGTTTATTGCTGGTATTATACAGAAGTTTGGTCACTTCTGCTCAAAGATGTGCAAAACTTAGTTTTGCTTTATGGGGTTTTTTATTTCATCAAAGAAAATCGGCTTCACTCTAAAACTCATATGTTAATATTGGGGTTTTGTCATTATTACGCAAAATACATTGCTAATGAGTGCTCAAAATTACATTATTTAGAGGGAAAACCCCCTGTTCTTACTACTCTTTTTGTTAATACACAGATTAATGCATGTCAATACATCAAAATGCTTGTGTATTTCTCACTCACTGTGACTGCATATACAAATCAAAGAGCAAATACAGTTTCTAGAGTGATTGGTAGGAAAACCACACTCAGATATATAAATCATGCTGATAACTGTTCTGGGCATTAAGTACTGGGTTACTCAAATTTCATATAATCTGTCATCTTCGTGGTATTTATGCTTTATTTAGAAAAATAAAGCTGCATATATCGAACTAAGTGTGTTGTTAACAAGAATTAACATGGATTTCCTCTATGCAGGAAAAAAAGTGGACATCTTTAGTACAAGCCCTCCGTCATGACCATGAGACAGAAAAGTCCGTGGTAAGTGGCACAGCAAACCACTTACGCCTAAAGGAGACATTTTTCTTATTTTATTGCCCTCTCAGTAGTGCTTGATATGCTCTAGTACATCTGCTAGATATCAAGAGTTTGTAAGAGTGTGTCCTCTTAGCTGTATTTATCATCTCGGTGTTTCATGGTAGGATCTTGGTGTTTCAATTAAGGCCAGGGTGAAACTGAATTTATCATTTCTGAATCTGACAGAAAACTGAAACTGTATCTGTATTTTGAAGAGCTTACAGCTGATTCTGTGACCACTGTATTACACAGTATTTTCCGTGTTACATGGGTAGGCTGAATAGTTGAGATATGACTTGCCAACATGTAGCTTTCATCCACCCTGTACCTGCTGCTACCATGGACCTATGGCATATGTCTCAGTCTTCTTTTTTTCCTCTCTGTCACTTCTCTATTGCTTTTTCTGTTGTAGCTTTCTAATTCAGAATCTGCGCAGCTTTTCCAGGAAAAAACACCATGGCATTTTATTTTGCATCAGTTTATATATTTTACTATACAAAGCTTTATTCCTCAGATTTTTTTTTATGTCGGCATTTCTTTTTAATCTCTTTCCTGCTTTGTTTCTCTTGCTTCTTTTCCTTTCATTTTCCTTTCATCTGCGTGACCATGTAAGAACTGAGCAGATCATAGTGGTCTGACCAATGCTTCTCCTCCTCTGGCAAGAAAACATTGGGGAGAAACCATGGAACAGTCCTCAAAAAGGATGTAGTTAAAGATACACCCACATACAGTGCAAGAATAGAATAAGGGAGGAGTAATGTAAGTATTACTTTTGGGACGGTGCACCTAAATAATATTCCTTTTCTTCCACATTCAGAGTTAATATACTAGGTTTATTATACAAATTCACATATCACCTCCTTAAAGTATCATTATTTGACACTATTTATAATTAAAACTTTTTTATAGGTTTATACACTTTTTCCTGCAATCTTATTTTTAGGCAATCTCAGCAATGTGTTTGTATGTCTTCTTCTTTGTATTGAGATTTAGGTAGTCTTCGTTGTGTAAATTAAAAAGTGATCCAGACAACTGTTTTATAATACATACAGAAAGTGTCTATGTTAAAAGTATCTAAGCGTGACGCTTGCTTCTTTAAACTTTATAGCATTAAAATACTTGGTATAGTATTAATATGATATTACTTTTCTTCTGATTGCTTTCTAGCTACTGTCACAGATTGAGACACTTAAAACATCAGCGAGAGAAGACCTGAACAAAAATAACATCTTTTACAAGAGGAAGATAGAAGAATTGGAGCAGAGGCTTCAGGAGCAGAATGATCTAATTATTAATCAGAAGACTCAGGTCTGTTTTGTGAAACACTCTTGTTTCAGAGAGCACAGGACACAGAGAAACACTACGCTGGCATTTGGTGTTGATGTATCTCTGATTGCATGTTTAATATTCACAGTTTGTAGTAGTATTGCTGGAGTGTTTTGGTTACCCTTTGGAAATCATGTTGAAAAATAAGAGTAGATCTGGAAAAGAGACACAGGAATGTAAACCAGGAATTAAAACACATTTGAGAAAGACAGGCTTAATAAACCAAAAATTTTTTATAGTGAAAAGGATTTAATCTGCCACTAAATAATCATAATGAGATCTAGTGTTTGAAATCTGAAAATACATTACTTCTCACACTAGAAATGAAGTATCATATTCATTACTGTGAAAATAATTATTTAAAATATTACCATGTGAAATATAACAACACCAAGTGCCAGATTCTCCATCTGGGATGGGGTAATCCTGGTTATACCCACAAATTGGGGAACAAGAGGCTGGAGAGAAGTCCTGCAGAAAGAGATGTGGGGGTTTGATGTGGTGTCAAGTTGAATATGAATCAGCAGTGCCCTGGCAGCCAGGAGAGCCAACCTGAGAGTGTCCTGGGGGGCATCAGGCACAGCATCTCCAGCTGGTTGAGGGATGTGATCATCCCACTCTGCTCTGTGCTGCTGCGGCCTCACCTCGAGTCCTGTGTGCAGTTTTGGGTGCCTTAGTATAAAAAGGGCACTAGACTATTTCAGTGCATCCAGAGGAGTGCAAACAAGATGATCAAAGGTCTTGAGGGCAGCTTAGGAGGAGCAGCTGTTGTTACTTGGCTTGGTCAGCTTGGAGAAGACAAGGTTGAGAGGTGATCTTATCACAGCCTCAAGGGGGGCAGTGGAGGAGGAGGTGCTGATTTCTTTGGTGACCAGTGATAGGACATGAGGAAATGGGATGAAGCAGGAGAGGTTCAGACTGGACATTAGGAAAGAGTTCTTCACCCCAAGGGTGGTTGGGCACTGGAACAGGCTCACCAGGGACGTGATCACGGCACTAAGTCTGTCAGAGTTCTTGGAATGCCTGGATGATGTTCTTAGGCTTAAGTTTTAGGTAGTCCTGTGAGGAGCAGGGAATTGGACTTGATCCTTGTAGGTCGCATCCAGCCTGAGACAGTCTATGATTCTATGTTTGGGAATGAATTGTTCTTGCCTAAAATAAGGTTTTGTTGAAACATAACTGTAGATTTTTTTAGGTGATTGGTGGGTGAAGATCTGAATAGTCTGGAGTTTAGACTATGGCACGATTATGTGGCCTATTCCTCTATTAGATGGAGTTCTTTAAGCGTTCTTTGTAATCAACACCTGATTTTACACATTTTGCTTGAGATCAATGTTAAACCTATACTTGAATGCTTAAAGAATGGAAAGATAAATGATAGCTTTTACATCTCCACCTTAACAAATTTGATAGCTGGAGAAATGGACGACTTAATCATAGATGAATTTCCTTCAATAAAGTGACCTTTGAAGGATAAAAATATGACCACAGATGTATAATAGGTTCAGAGGGATCCAAATTTGGTATTTGTGAAATACAGTTGTGCAGATCTACATTCTCAGTTCCTGGAAAATAGAAGGGCTTGAGAAATAGCTAACACTTTTGCAGAATACAAACTTAAAGGACAATAAATAGGAGCACTACTGGCTATAACCAAACTGATAAATAAAAGAGGATCAGAGTTCAAAATCTTGTGCCAACTCCACGTGACACTGACTGTGTGTTTGAATGAATTGTCTTCTTCTCTTTGGGGAACTGGAGTGCAGAATATTGTTTTAATGATATAGGATTCACAAGTTTCCTGTTTTCTTTAGATCACATTACAGCCAGCATGTTTCCTTTACTCTGTCAGTTCAGTGCTTGTACTGGGATGTCAAATACACAAAACAATAAAGCAGAAAGGAGAACTGTTCATGCATTTAAAATCAATGTGTAATTAAACACTCCAGTGTTTCCCCAGAGTGGAAGCTAGGCTTGCAAAATGGAACATGAATTTCTGAGGAAGAAAGTATTGAAACTCTTAAGTGCTAAGTGGCCCATAAGTCTGTTCTCATTTTACTTTTTAACTTGTAATAGCAGGATATACAAAGCATGAGTTCACATTAAGACAAAAAGCATTCATTAAGCATGAACAAAATATACATTGAGCACAGAAATAGTATTTTTCTCTTCAAATCATAACCAATAATTTCTGTTATGGAATGGTACTGAAACTAGGTATTTTATGCTAAATGTTCATTCTAGATATTGATCCTTTGCATTTGTATCTATTAATGTATCTGTGTTTTCTCCTTTAGATAAAAGAATTGTCCACAAAACCATCTCCAAGTGTTAAAACATATGATGGTGAGTACAAACTGTAAGAAAAAACAGACTTAGTTTCTGATTTCTGCAGCCTGGCTGAAACAAATATAGACATGAACTTGACTAACAAAATACTGAAATAAAATCGGTACTGGAAATGTATTTGTTTTTCACAGGGTACCTACCTGTTTCCATGCCACGATTTACAAAGATCATGTTTTGTAGCTGTAGAGACTTCTAATATACAAAGTTGATTGCTTGAGTAGTGAAGAGATGTGAAATAGAAAACTCTATTTTGTATTACATAAAAAACTTCTGGATTTGCTTTATGAAGTGTAATTTTAATCTTTTTTTTTTTTTCATGCTTAGCTGTCCTTAGGCTGCAGAACTCACAAAAGGGAAAATACTGAAAGAGCAGACAAAACTGATTAACTTGTCAGTTAAGACACAGATGTTCAAAGAATGTTAGAACTCTGATATTTTTTGTCTGTGCAATGCTTTAACATCTGAAGTCTATTACAAATAGCTAAACCTGATAATAGTGTTTTAGGATGTTATCCTGCACCACAAATACCCATATAGTTAATGCTGCAGTTGCAGTGACTTGAAGTGAGTTTATTGCAACAGGTGATGACAGGTAAATTCATTCTGATCCCTGTTTGGAAACCATTTTGCTGTACTAACAAGGCACTGGCTTGGACTGATTCAAACAGCAGGGAGTAGGTTTAGTTTGAGGAAGGCATAGTATGAGTGTGGCCATGTGGCTTTTTAACTGTAGCTGGTCATACTCATTCACACAGAAGCACAGACAAGTAAGTCCATGGCACACAGGCAAATTTGCTCCTAACCCCAAGCTGATCTGAGGAATGTAGGATTGAAGTGCTAATTCACTCCAAGGCAACACCCTGTATGTGGTCTACAGATGTATGAGGGTTTGCACTCATTGGTGTCAAGTGTGGATGCTGCAGATCCTCTCTGGGGATTACAAGCCCCAGTCAAGCTGGTCTTGGCTAAGTAGCTTTGGGCCAAGACTTCTCTGTGACACAAAGACAGCATGCACTCATGACCAAAGAGATGATCCCATTCTAGTTCAGTGATGATTTAATTAGTAGTTTCTTTTCCTGATTCTAGAAGTGTTAAAATGGTTAAGCATATATAGAGATGTACTTTTATGTTGTGAAGGAACGGTTTTTACTTCGTAAATATTTTGTTTATTTTTTCCCCATTAATGTAAAAAACCCCTATTTTATAAATATGATTAAATATTGCTACATCTAAGAATCTGTATTTGTTACTGTTTACTATAATACAATTCCATTGGTTTTTTTACTATTGTGCTATTTTAGTGAACACTCCTGTAGAGCGTCTTCAAGAACCTAAACCAAGTCCATCAGTTGCCACACATGGTAAGCTTTTTTTGATAGGTCCAGATCCAGTACTTTCAAATCTAACATTCTCTCTTCTCAGATATGTTGCTTGTCAAATCATAGCTCTAAGAGTAGTTATATTGAAAGATCATAATTTGAATTGCTTTGCTGTATGTCAGTGTTGAGAATTTCTATGAAGTAATTATAAGGATGCACTACTGAGAAGAATAAATGAAAAACAAATAAAAATATTTTGAGAATATTTCCTAGCATGTATATTATTGAAGCACTGAGATGAAATTTACTGGGGAAAAAAAATGTTTTCTAATGGAAAATATGCTTATCTGATATATGCATAAACTGGATACATACATATATCTACTGGAATTCGTATAGGGAAACATGTGGAGATGTTAGTTTAAAAGTCTTGAAATACTGTATTTCCCATGTGATTTCAAAAGGCATGAAGTAAAAATATGGAACAAATAATCAAAATAGACAGTTATCCTGTCCTAATTCTTCCAGAGTATATCTGTGGTTATGTATAGGTCATTATTTAAGTATTCTAACTTGTGACATTGTGGTATCCTTTAGAATGGGAGTGGGGGGTTGGAGCTATATTTACATTGTTTTGTACTTTGTGAAAATAGTTTGGGTTTTTTTAAAGCAGTATGCAAATTAGTGGACAGTGTTGTTACCATACCAATATTCTGCCATCAATTACTTCTTTATTTTCATTGTAAAAGGAAAGTAATGAAAAATGAGCAAGCAAAATGTTTAGAAACAGTTTATTAATTTGAATTATAATTAAATAATGGGTTTTTCTAATTGTTTTTCTTAATTTTTAAACCTTTCGCAGGGAGACTAAATGGAATTTGTCTGTGAAAAATGTAGATAATTTTTCTTTTTTGACAACGACAAAAAGTTCTGAAAATGCATCTGTGGAGAAGGGGCAGTATACATCAAGCTTTCGATGATTTGATGAGGAATGAAAAACTGATGTAGTGCTCATTTCAAAATATTTGTTATGACAAGAATTATTTTAAAAAGGAAAATTGATCATATTATTGCTAATTACTCTATGGTAACATTTTTTCTTTCTAAGCTATGCAAGGTTTAGCAGTTCATTGCTTGTAGCTTTTTAAGCTAAATTATATGGATGAATATTATGTAGACAAAAGTAAGAATATATTAAGTATAGAGAATTAGTAATAGCACTTTAAGCAATTAATTCTTTTTCAATTAAGCCAGCCTCATTACACCAAAACAGTAGTGCTGGTTCTGGCTAAGAAATCTCATGGCATGTAGCTTAGCAATTGCCCTGAATTTAAGAGCTATGTTTTATGAAGATCATTGCTGCTAAGGACTTAGCCCCGAAGTTGGTGAAGCATTACTTACTTGGTGCGTTTGCTTTCATTTGTACTGAGGACAGAAGCAGTCCTGTGAACATTAGTATTTTTTGCACTCTGACAATTTAAATCAGCTCATTCAGATCTTTCATGATTTCTTGCTGCTTCAAATATGAGGTTTATGACATCTTGTGAAACTTCTCAAGATAGAAAAGGCCGCTCCTGCCATTGATACACAGATTCACCATCAGTTTATTATGAAACCTCAAAGAAGGTGTTCCCTTCAGATTCCTTTGCTGATTACTATTTTATTTATCTCTGCAGGTCTCTCTGTCTGTCCCTTTTCTTCCCTTCTGGATTTTTTTTAAACTTGCCCTACCTAATTTTCTGGAGGTTAGCAGAAGTTATGGTGTCTTTCCCGAAGTTTTCAGGACTCCTCAAGGGATTGACTTACTGAATTAAGACATCATGGCTGCATCTCATGCCTTTATGAAAATGAAAGCACTTCCTGGTAACTCCTGTAGACAAATTTATTTAGCACAGATCATCTTATAATTGCCTGCATATAAAATATCTTCATTCTTTTTTTAAAATTAATTCTAGAAAAGGCTCTCTAATGAGAACTTAAGTACACTTTTCAAAGCCACTCAGAAGCTTTTGCATCCTAATATTTGTTCTGCACATCTTAAATCTGTGTTATGAAAAGATACCCAAGTTACAAATGTGAGTTATCTTAGGTGTAAAGTAAGAGAATAACTATGTTAGTCTGGTGTTTTTGTGTTAACATTCCTGACTTGTGAGAGCTGGTAGAGCTCCTTGAATGCCATCCTGGCAGACCATTCTTCTGTCCATTTCTGGGCTATCAGTAGGGCTTTGTGCAGATACAATTTAGGTTTTACTTTCAGAGATTACTTCAGTCTCACAAAAAGGCAACAGATTAATTATGATTTAGTTTTTTGGATTATATTTTTAAATTAGGTTTTGGCTCCTATATTACTCTTGAAATGTTGATACTTGTTCAATATTTAATCTTTATTAGGTGAATGATATTCAGTGGAATTGAAGATGTAGTTAAAAAGCAAAGCTACCAATTAGATTGTCCATTAAAACCTGTATCTCAGTCTACAAACATGGTGTGGACCAAGGCTCAGCTACCACTAGGGACATAGCTGAAGCATGTGAGGAAAACTTAGTCAAAGTACTTACTCCTCCTAGACAGTAAACAGAGGAAAGGGGCACCTTCAGTGTTTGGTTCAGGTGAATTAAGATCTGAATGCTCTTTGAAGTTGCCTGTATCTCTTCGATGACTGTAGAAGGAGTCTGAGGTGACTAGGCTCCTAACTTAGAGGCCTCAGGTAAGTGTCCAAAAAATATCATTCTTAGGAATATTGGTTTAAAATTAGTATTTCTGCTGCTTATGTGCAGTATGTGGCTTTATATTGATTAGTTAGGAAAATAAAACACATGAAGTGCATTAATTCAAAAATAATGGTCCAAATTACAGGTATCATAGATTAAATCTGGCAGCTCTTTGTATGTGTAATTTGAGTGTAAATTAAAGGAGTATATAATGAGTGTAGCCATGGCTTACATTCCTTACACCTTCAAGAAATGCAGTAGTTTACAAAAAACAAATTTTACATTTTTTCCTAAGTTTCTACCTTGCAAGTGCAAAGTGCTTACTGTAGATGACACTGCACCATAGATTATTTTAATGCTTCTGTTCAGGCTAAAAGTTCTTTAGCATTTCATATTTCAAAATAAATGGATGGGATTTGTTCTTTAAATGTTGGCCAGAAGACTGCTTTCCCAATAGCACTGTCAGAATATTGGGCAGTTTTTTAACTAGTAGATAAGAACAGAAAAATAATACATTATGTGCATGAAATATACACAGTCTGAATCCTTCATTATTGTTAAATATATTTTCCTATTCCACCTGCATAGAAATTGTCTTCAAATACATTTTAAAACAGGTATTTAGTTACTTCTGAAAGTATGCTGGGCACATTATTTTTCAGTAGTATAATTATCCACTAAGATGTTAAGGTAACCTGTACATCCCGTCTGTGTCTCTACACATACTAGCTGGCAGAAGAGATACTCTGGAAGATGTGGGATGATAGACATGCCACTGCTGGCCTCAATGGTGGCTAGAATTAATATGGCTGATCAGATGGCCAGAAGAAGCACATCTCTGGTAAACATAAGGAGAGGACTCCTTAAGGGGGGGGGTCATCTCCACACCTGTCTATAAACCAGAGTAATGTTTTCTCTTACCTGTGATTCCAACATGAGATTTAGTAGATACCTCTTAGAATATGTGTACAGTGAAGAGAAAGAAAAGGCCTGCTTATGTCAGAGAAGTTGGTGTTTTCAGGTGTTGTACTCCCTCATGCCTTAGCATTTGATCTCCTCTGTTACCATGCACTGAACAGCAGTACTACATGTAACAGTAGTGCATTTCTGAGAGGGTCTGCTCTTGCAAATGTTCTTAGTAATTACTGGTTTTTCATTTCCTCTGTTTCTGGTACACTGAGGAAGAGGAGCATGCACCTTTATGCCAGATCAGCAGACTATTTTCAGGTCTGAGTTCTGGGGACTGGACTTTTCCTGTTACATTAAGTCACTTGGCAAGGGTTTGTGCAGAGATGAGTCAGCCCCTTTAAGCAGAGAGCATTTGAGTAAAGTACAGGTAAAACAAGAGTAGATTCAATCCAACTACACAGCAACTGCCTTACTGACCAGTAAGTCCAGCCAAGAAACTTGGCAGCCTTGGTGCCCATGGAGCTAAATTAAATCCTCTCAGAACATTCCGTCTGTGCTTCAGGCTCTGTCCTTCTAAACAGATGCATTTCAGGCACTTGGGAAAGATTCCAAACTGTGTCTGAAAATTGTTTTGGAGAATCTTAGCTGCTGAAGAGCAGCAATGTGCCAGGAGCAGTAGTGTGGAGGATTGCGTTCCAGTACCTAGAAATTCTCTGGCCACTGATAAATTTTACAGCTTTAGAGATTGAAAAACCAGAAGCCCATTTGTCTCTCAGAGTTTTTCCTAAGATATCTTGATATTTGCATCTTGTTATCACTTGTGATGGTATAAGAGGCATTTTTTTAGAACTTCTTATTTAGTAGAAGTTCTGCAGGAGCAAATCTTGAGTCTGGTAACTGGCTTGGAAAAGCAGGTGAGGAGCTGAATATCACCACAGGTGTGGAAAGCATGGAGGGAGCAGCTCCCATAACCAAGCATTTATGCCACCAGTTTTAATCCCCTTCTCTTGGGGAATATTTGAGATGTGGCAGTGTCATTAGTTCCAAAAGCTTGTTTCACTGCGATTACCTGTCACAGTGCATCCATGTTTGTACCTGGAGTACAAGGAGTGCCAAAGAGCATCTTCACTGCAGCATCACGTCCTCTGCCTCTACCCATACAGTGTAACAACCATTTATAGTGCAAGAGTTTTTTTGTGAAGGATAGGGCAAATGCATGTAGGCCCAAAATACTGACCAACAAATTGTTTTCTCTTACAATGCCTGTAATTGAATGCTGAAAGTACAGTTTGTGTATCTGTTTTTATTGTGAACCCTAGAAGGCACTCAAGCTCTAGTTTTTCATTGGTACCAATTAATTTGTAGAAGGTGAATATTAACATTTTAAAAACCTGAATGTTTATTGGTCTGCATATAATGATTTTCAAGCATGTCTTATATCTGAAGTTTATGAAGTTGTAAATAAACTGTACTCTGGCTTCACTTTTGTGAAGCAAATTGTACCTGACAGCCTATAGCATGATAAATTCAGTGTGTTTAGGAAGCTGTTTTCAGCAGAGACATTTCAAGAATTCTTTAAAACACACAATAGTACTGAAGCTGACTCAGCTGGAGTGATTAAAGATTTTAAAAATTGGTTTTATTGGGAATTGTTGTATATATGTATAAAATCTCTATCTTGCACATATGAACTCAGTACTTAATAATTCTCAGGAATACTGAGTTAATATATTTTTCCATATATTTTTGAGGTTTACTTTGTCCATTTCACTTGTCTTTTTTAAACTTTTAGTATAAAATTGCACATAGACAATATTCAAAAATCTTTAAAAATTGCTTTTTATGAGAAAAGAAGAACAATATCGATTTACATAACCCTGGGCAGCCCTGTCATTGTAGATGTCTAAAAATACCCCACCCGACTTAACTGCTGCCATTCCAGAAGTTGTGTGGCACATCAGTCAACCTTGCACTGATGGCTTAAAGTTTTGGTGTATCTGGGATGACACCATACACCTCTGTTTGGACAACAGAATCACTCCTTAAGTGATGTGCTGGTTTGGCCAAATCTAGAAATACATCCTCTGAGAGAAGGTAGGCTATAACCACTCCTCCCCCACCAGGTTCGGGAAAAAATAAATTTTCCTCGAAGGAAAGTGAAAGAGATAAAAACTATTTATTGAACAAACACACAGGAAAAGGAAAATAACGCTAAATAATAAAATCTCCCGCTCTGAGAGAAACCTGGGAAAATTTCAGAGTCCTTCCGTAGTCTCTCTCTCCCCCTCCTTGGAGCTGGGATGGGGTGGTGGGCCCACCTCCAGGGCCAAGGCCTTGGTGGAAATTCCTCCCGATGTATTCTGATGTTGAAACAGTCCAGCAGAGAGAAAAGGGAAAAAATGAAGTCCCAAGAAAGCAGAAGTTCAACTCTCCGAAGGAAGAGGAGATGAGGAAAAAAAAACTGCCAAAAGCTGGCTGGAAAGAAAAGCAAAACCGGGTGCTTCCCTTCCCTCCCGCTCTCCTGCTGCAGTTGGGAAAAAAAAAAAAAAAAAAAAAATTATCTCTGTGTGACCTTGAACAAGCTGCAAACTGCTTTGAAAAAGTTTTGCTCAGTTTAAAGGCACAGAAAGGCATAAAATTAATTCCTGGGCATGGGGCAGTGATAGGGTATACACATCACAAAGTCACCCCAAGACAAGTGACTATTGTATTAGAGTCTCCTCTACAAAAATGTACCCCCAAGGCAGTAAAGAGTCATGTTGTAGTGGGTTTGTGATTGTTAAGCAGGTTGTCAGCAGTCAAGAAAGTTGACATCAGTGTGGTGGTTTTTTTCCTGACTTTCCCTCTCTGGACCTTGACCTTCTTCTGTCCTTTTTGTCTGGTGTTCCTGTTCTTCCTCATTATTAGAGCAGGCACCCTTGGTGCATATGCTGGAGCCCATAGAGGAGCTTTCAGAAGAGGAAAAAGGTAATGATTGATTCAGCTCAAAATATACTGGCATGTGTTTCTTGAAAACAAAAGATACTATTTGATATCTAAAGTATTTTTCATTGTATTTCAGTATATTTGTGTGATTTGGGTGAGAACATTGCTTGTGTCAGTCTCTGCTTTGCTATTGCTTGTAAATATTATTATTTCCTTATCCAAGTTCAATGTTTTCGTGAAAATCTAGCTAATTTCTTCAAAGCAGGCACATTCCATATGTCTAAAGGCACTTGAACTAAGCAGAGCAAAAATGTTTGATGGGGGAAAGCCCATCACTAGGAGATTTTTAGTGCTGACACTATTGCAATATGTGCTCACTTCCTTTTTAAACTCTGCCTGAGAGGATGAAGAGTTCAGGTAAAAAAAGTTGGCGGTGGAGATTGGAGCTGCCAGCTTTCATAAATGCATCACAGATACTTTTACAAGTAATCTGAGTTACACCTACCCATAAGCAGCCACAGCTTCAGCCACTGTTGTGCAATTCAGAGTAAAGTTACATAGCCCAGCATTGGCAGCTGTTGTGCCTCATCCAAGGAGAACTTGAAGAAGGCCACATTTACACTGACAGAACAGAAAGCACTGGTTCATCCTGCATGGTATTCTTCTCCTGGAGGCAGCTAGCAGTACCTTAGGCGAAACACCAAATAGCTGAATAACAAAAAGCTCTTCGTGTGTGAAAATCAAAATCAGTTTTGAACCTTACAGCCAGTGAGTTTAAATTTCAAAGGAATGATGCTGTTTTGAAAACAAAATTGTTGTTTGAATACATTTGTGGGTTGGGAGGTTTCCCCAGGGAAAATCCAGTGACTCTGAACAATCTGAAATAAAGACTGCTTGCATTTTTGCCATTCCTTCTGTTATTTCTCTTGCTTGCCATCTTCTCTCTTGATGGATTGTCTTTGTTTCTTCTGCTGTGCCTAAAGGCATGGCCTGAAGTGCAGAAGAGAAAAAGAAAGAATGCAGTCTGAAAAGATAGACCAAGATTTTTTTGGTTTTGATGGCCGTCATTTGTAAGGGAGAGTGTGAAAATTCGTGACTTGGAACATTATTTTCTAGGATTATGTAGGAGCTGAGACAGTGGACCAGATGAAAGGTCCCTTGTCTCAAAAGTTGTTAAATCTAGTATTTAGGGATGAATAACAGAACAGTTCCTTAAATAATTGCTCTGGCAAAGAGGATTTGTCTTGAGTTAATTAGAAAGAATGAATATTGTCATTAATTAGGATAATGCTGGATAGTCTTGTTCCCCTTATTAGTATGTAGTAATTAGGAATTTTAAAGTGATTTTAAATGTATCTATTTTATTATAAGGATTAACTTTGGAGAGAGACAGGATTTTCAGAAGGCTCCTGGGAGCCTTCCACTTTAAAATGTCTCATGTATGGCTTTCTGGGAGGATTTTGTTCTGTATAATGCCATCTCATCCTGATTTGGGATAGTCAGATAGCCCTGCATTTCCTCGAGACCAGTTGTTTGCCTCTTCTAGAACTCGGTTCTTCAGACAAATCAGTTTTAATTCCATCTCTGTCAGGGACTGAGTTGTCCACACAGTACCCAGAACCAGATGAGATTTCAGCCTGATTATGTCCTCTTCAAGACAGATCTAATACTATGGCAGCTGGACTCTCTTTCAGTTTTCATTACCTATAGTTATTTCCAGGACCCCATGGGAAGCCAGTTCCTCAAAACCGCCTAATATGTCACTTGTGCATCTTGAGGCTTTTTTGTCTGCTCTTTAGGGTGCTTGTCTTTCCCTTAAAGAAAAATGAAAAGTAAGAGGAGCTGCTTTCTAATAAGCTGTCATTGTTTACAAATACAAAAAGTGGCACATTTGTTTCAAAATAAAATGCGAATTATGCCTTCATTCCTGTCCTTGTCTGTTGGCTGGTAGATGACTCTGGTGTCCTGTAAGGCATACTGGGAAAAGACAAAGTCCTGCCCAAGATTTACCTGTTATTTCAGGGGAGTTGGGAGTGTGGTTTACAGCATGCTTTCCTGGGATGTTTTATACCCTTTGCCAGCTTTGCTGACCACTGCCAGACAGAAGCAACCATCATGGTTCCACAGATTATTGCTTCATTTACTTTAAGTGGCATTCAGTAAAATTTTAAAATAGACAAGTTCCAAATGGGTGTGTTTTGCTTCTTTACTCCCTGTAATACTTTGGCCTAACTTAAATGTCAGTCTTCATTTTAGATGGAAGAATCTGTCTAGATGGTTCTTTATTTCTTGCATAAGAGTTCTTTATTGACATAAGAGTCATTATTGACACTTAAAGCAAGGGAAAGAGATAGGAACTTCTTTGTCTGCTTTTAAGTATGTATGATGTCATAGACTTGCATAGAAGAAAACCCGACACTGAACTTTGTCCTTGAAAGATTTTTAAAGATGATTATTATCCATCATGTATTTTCTGTGAAACAGTCTGCCCCAGACTAAGGTTTTGTCTTTACCAAGACTTTTGAAAGAGTTACAACTTTGCAAAGATTTAATTTCAGTAGATGATTTTATCAGAGAACATCATCATGTTGCTTGAAGCTTTTCTTGAGAAAAAGTTTGTAGTATTCTTGTTCTGATTTCTGCTAGAATTCAGCTTTTATTTGAAATACCACTTTTAGAGAACTTAAGTATCAGAAGATAGTCTTTCTTCATCAGAAGTTGTCAAGTACAATGCTAAGAATAAAGATCTTTGTTGCTAAATATTCAGCAACGTATCTTCACAATGATTCTGTAACAAGAACAATAAAATATACTTTTGATGGTGAGTACAAGGTGTTGAGGTACAGTTTCCAAGTGAGCTGGCTTTTGTAAACTAGCCCAAGATTTTGAAAATCATGCAACTCCATATAGATAAAAAGTGCGCATATATGTCTACGCTGTTTCTAAAGAATGCATGCTTCAGTGCAGTTTTTAATTGTCTCATGTACTGTGGATTTTTTAAATATCTCTTAAAAGCATTTTTCCTTCTTATTTCAGAAACTGAGAAAAGTGATCATAAACCAGGTAGAAGTAACCACTATTTAATAAATGCTCTGAAGTCTGATCCTTCTTTAACTAAAGAGTTGCGAGTTGTTTTGGAGCAAGCCCTGGAGGAGAAGCTGGAATCCTTGGGAATTAAAGCAGTAAGATGATATTGAATTATTTAAAAGAAGAATGATCTTTGTACCACTTTTCTTCTTTTCTCTTTCACTCCTGTACTACAGTTCTCAACCTATAAAATCCAAGGCTAAATTTCTGTGTTTTAAATAAGTGTAATTCCTCAACTGCTAACCCAAGAGGATGGCCATCAAATTACAGCTGTGGAGGATGTGGCTACACTTGTGATCAGTGTTACCAACTTCTGTGATTTTTGTACAAGCTTTGTGGTATCTGAACTCTAAAAGAGTTTACAATACAATTTGTTTCCTTAGGGTGTTCGTGGAATATCAAGTGATCGCTTAAATAAAATTTTGCGAGCTATTGAATATGCCAGAGAACGCAAAGAGAAGCAAGAGCCCACCATTCACGGAATTCGAGAGCATCTTGAACGTCAAGTTAGCTTTCAGGCTGAAGAGAAATCATTATCTTCTAGCAGACCTGCTTCCTGTGTTCAGCTTCCTGGTGAAGGTAACAGTGGATTTTGGGGTTTATTTCATTGTCTTACATTTTATAACTGCTACTTAAGGTTACATTTCTGTAAAGCTGCTTTCCTGCTTTTCCATATCGATGTTCTATATAGTTATGGGCAACTAAACTGTTTTCTTTAAAGGGTTCTTGACATGGTGTTTAACTGCAAATATCTTAGCTCCTATATTGGCAAGATAGATGGTGTTGTGTTGGGAGTGTAACACTTTGGCAGCAAATAAACCCCCTTGCTTTCCAGATGATCCTCACAGATCTGGAGGGCTGGGTATGGCTGGGCTTAAGTTCTGATTTTAGCCAATTCAGCACTGTAAGTCTGGTCATGTTCCCAGGTGCACCAATGGTGTGGGCTACACTCTGAGTCTGGTCTCATTTTGTGATCACAGATTTGCCAATAGTGACACCTTAGCATCAATCCCTCTTCCCCCTGGCGGACTGCAGTGATAAGAGTCATCCAGCCTCCGCCTGATAACCTACCAGCCCCTCAGCATGCCATCATGGCCACATAATCCCTTAGCTACACATCTCATGCCATATCTCATGGAAATCCCTTCATCATATATCTCATGGCTGTAGGCCTCATTCCTACACTATCCACACCATGCCTACAGTCACACATTCAATTTGGTGCCCCTATCACACCTGTTTAATGGATTTTTGGGGGGGTCTCTGTGGGGCAATTGCTCATACCTCTCCCCCACACCTTTCATTATACCATACCCAGACCTTACGTGTTTCTGACAGATCATTATCCAGGTTTTTATATACATGTCTATGATCAGAGCAAAACATATTAGAGTCAGGATTAACATAGCAGCAACTGGGTGAAGTAGTTTATTGAAAGTTCCTGTAGCTGTGGGTGACCATCTGAAGAGGGGGTCTGACCAGTGATGCTGTCCATTTTATTTCTTACTGTATTCTTAACAAGGTCATAAGTAAAATTGATTAGATGCCACCAGGATTGAAATTCCCTTTTAAATTCAGTGGCATTCAGGTTACCTTTCTAATTTCAATGGGCTAAGTGCCCTCATCTCCTTCCCTTATAATTGCTGCCACAGTAAATTTCACAAGTGAGAAGTGTGGGTGGTGCAGAATGTGCTATAGTTACCATATTTATTAGCTTCTATGGATGGAAGAAGTGAGGGTCTCCACCCTGCAAGTTGAGCTTGTTGATATGTGAATCAAATTTGGTTCGTGATGGCAGTAGTTGCTCCTACAACAAGGATAAGCAGTCCTTAGATGGTTAACTTGATCTTCGGTGAAGATGCACTGGCATCATTCCCAGTATCATTCCTGGAAAGGGAAGACAATACAGGTTTCATCAGGGTTTGTCCAGACAGGTTATCCGTTAGTGGCTCAACTTGTTTAACTGCTTGGACTAATGGTTAAAGTCCCTTTTCCAACTCAGAATATTTCTGTTCTGGGTCTTTCAATGCAGTGGGGCTCAATCTCTCTGATCCATAAGGGCCAGTGTGAAACCAGTTGCAGTAAGTGCTATATTCTCAACAGAACCCCATTCTGCTCTAGTAGGGCCAATGGGGGGGTGTGGGACCGAGCTGTTGGAACTGCTTCATGGCTTGCTCAGTCCACTCCCATGATTTTCCCTTTTTGAGCAAACTGTATAAGGGATAGGCAATAATAGAGAAACCAGGGATGTTTGCACCAATATCCTAAAGTTCCCATTAACTGTTGTAATTCTTTAAGACTAGAGAGATTCTGGCCATGCACTATTTTTCCAAGGTGTCAGAAGCGGCTCCTTTAATCCATCAGTCTCTGAAGAACTTAACCACCTTTGGGCCCTTGACACTTGGATGTAGGAATGTCTAAGCCTAAGTTTATTAACCCATTCTTCCCATTTTCTGTTGCACGCATAACCTCTGTGGGGTCTTCTCCACCTGTTACCTGTGTAACTACAAAAAAACCGTGTAACTACAGGCCCCACACCAGGTGCTTGAAGAGTCCATTAACCCTAGGTCTGGCCACATTCTAAAGAGCCAGCCTATTAAATGCAACATACATGTTTCTTTTGGATTGCCAGAAATATATATATACACATTTTATCTATCTTTCTATCTATCTAAACATTAACTGCAGAGTAGCTGTTCATAGCACTAACAATACAATTGTAATCACAGAAAGCAAGGGAGTTTATTTTCTGCCAAATTGCCACACTTTTTAACCCAACGCATGGTAACTCTGAACAGCTTGGAAGAAGAGAATTACTTTTTTTCTTCTTTTTTTGTAAAACTATAGCCTGCAGCAGAGACATCTCTAATTGTAGAAATTAAATATGAAAGATACCAAACACTGTTTGCAAGAATGACATAGATAACTTTCCTTGTAGAAAGACACAAGTTCAATCAATTGGGAGTTTCCTCATCTGCCGCACCACAAAAGCCAACAAAGTTTTCTCCATCAGCTCTCCACCCACCTGGACAAAGACCAATCATCCCTGAGTATGTTTCTAAACCAAAGTAAGAGATGCCATTCTAAAAACACTTATACCTCAGATAACAGTCCTGTGGGTTTGGGTTTTTTGTGGCTGATGTGAACTTTTTCTCAATTGTAAGAATTGAGGAAAGAATTCACATAACTTCTATATAAACTTTATGCTTGCTTAGTGGACTGTCAGTCTTGAAATAACTTGTCTCATTATTTTTAGATCCAGGAAGATTCTTGGAAGAGGAATTTCCAGAAGGACGCCTAGCATCACGTATGTTTTGTTCCCTTGCCTTTTTGAAGAAGACATTTTTGGTGACTGAATATTCATGTTTGCCACACAAAAACTATTATTAAGCTAAAATCATAAACACTCTCTGGGCTGCATATTTCATGTTTTGGTTTAAAGTATTACTCCATTTGAGTGTCTTATAATCCCTGAAAGATAACATGGTTTTTTTTCAGCATATGTATTCTTTGTTGTGATCGAGAAAGAGATATTCAGTAAGATCAGTAACTTCTTTTAGTTTCTTTCTTAGATGCTTTTTCTGAGTTAAAAGCATTTAAAGACTTTGATGACCTAATTTTTTCAGTTTATTGCTATTTTCATACTGCAACCAAAATTAAATACAATATGCCATGTTCCATTCACATCAGGTACATTACTTTGCAACTGCCTGCAAAGAAAAATTCCCACATTATTTTCATTTAACTGATGTCACAACAGACCTTTTGTGGCACAGATTCCTTGACCCTGAAATTTGCTTTACCTGCTGATCCATGAAAGCCTATCTGTGTTTGCCTGGCAAGACTTGTTTTATATTGGTCTCTTGTTTTGTAAAGATGGTTGCGTAAATGGAACAAGTTGTGTGTATAAGAGACCATTTTGGGATAACTTTCTGAGTTTAATTAGCAGTGTCATTTTTCTTTTAAATTGTTTTTTTTTTTTTTTTGGACAGTTAGAATTTAGGGGAGATTCTGGTTTTTTTCAGTAAGCAAAATGCACTTTGTTAGAAAAGAAAATACAAGGAAGCTTAAACGTGTGTGGTGATGCACCCCTGAAGCCCAGTAAGTGCTCATGTTGTATGTGCTTTTGCTTAGAACACCACCATTCAGTTCAGAGGAAGAAGCTGATGAAGATGACATTAAACAGCCTTATAGAACACCAGAGATACTACAAAAGCAGTCAAAACCATCAAGCAGCACAGTCCATGCTTTTCAGAAGACTTCTGGCAAAAGCCATGCGAATGGGATGGAGGAAAACAAAACTGAAGAAACTGTAACACTTGCCAAAACTTCTAAAGGTTTTTACTGCATTTGTATATGGATGTTTCAACAAGTGTGCATGGTTTTGCATTTCATGGTAATATTTCTGTGTTAGAAAACATAATGAAGGCAGACTACCTAGTCTTGAGTGTATATATATATATATATATATATAAGTGTACACTTTATGTTTTTGCTAATGTGTTTCTATTAGTGTATTACTTAGAGATGTGTATCATGCTCTTCTATATAAATGCAGGAAAAGAGACAATCTTTGTCTCAGAGAGACTTCTTTTACTCATTTTTACTTTGGGGAAGATTTCTAGGGCGTTTATAATAAAGTCCCTCCTTGTGAATGGAAACTGTCAATTTAATTTTTTTCTGAATTTTAGGAACATTTATTCAAAAACTGGCCAAACAAGTTGGAGAGACTCTTTCTAACCATGGAAATAAGAACAAACCGGCTGGAGGAATTAATGTTGCACAGGCATTTATTAAGAAAGAAGAGGTGAAAGAACTGAAGGTATCACTTTTAGTATGCAGCATTATTACATTAAGTAATTGAACTATATGTATGTTACTTTTTCTTTTCATGCTGAAATCATCTTGATGCAGCAAAGAACTTAATTCTCCGAGACAGTTTTGGAATTACAGCTAAGTAGTCTTTTTGGGTACATCTGCACTGGTGTACAGAAAAGTGCTAGCAAGTGACCAGTGGCAAGTGACTTCATCCACACTGCTTATTTAGCTGATGCCTTGATTGTTTTGGATCTCTACAGCTCAAAGTTTGGGCACAATCAGTACCATTCTTATCTTCTATTCTAGCAGCATAGAGAGCCCTTCTTTACTTGTTTTCCTAGTGTCTTGTTTTGATGGAGGAATAAAGGAATTTGTATATCTAACATTTAAAAACATTATTTCTAGAGCTTTATCTAATATGGATCTCATAAATACATTTTAATGAGAGGAGAAATTCCATTGGTCTTCTGCATCAATCCACAATCACCTGCTGCTTTCAGACTACTTCAAATCTGTTGCTGTCCATTGAGTATGGCCTATGTTCACCAACAGAATACTAACACAATGTATTCTTCACCCCTCAGGCTCCTAAGGTCCCCATCTTCTCCTCAGTTTAGAGTTCTGTAATTGGTGAAGCATTTTGCCACAATTTGGTGTCTTTGCCTGAAAAATTTCTAAAAGGAACAAAAGTTACTCCAAATGCAAAGTCAACAGCAGCTAGTGATTTTATTTCACTCGGAGTAATTGTTAGTAGATTGAAGTAGACAGACAGGTACTAGTTCTAGCATTCAATACAACATTTTTTCACTAAATTAGCAAATAATAATTACTGAGAATCCTGTTATCCATAATAAAACTGATACCTTAGGGCTTCCTGACTGTGAGTTAAATCTGAAATTCATCACTCCCCCCAAAAACAGTGACACTTCTATTTCAGTTTCCAGAAAAGAGTGATTGTCTTAATTAACTTTGGCAGTGAGGGTAGCATAATCACATTTAGCCTGTGTCCTTGTAATTGACATTGATGACACCTACGTTGTCCATTGACTGTGTGGGAGCTGCAAATCACACCAGACTCAAAATTATCAATTCAGACATGACTATTACAGTGCAATTTTCTATCCAGTGTTACTTCCAAATTCTTTGTAATGTCAGATTTTATAAGACTGTAAAATGTTCACAGTTAAATTGGCCGGATTTTGTGAAGATCTTTAGATGGTGGGCCATTGTGTTAAGGAATTTGGGCTTCAAGAGAAAAGACCTGTAGCAAAATAAGCCTTAAAATCTATGTTTTAAAAATGCTCTGGTTTTCACTGATAATCTCCCTTCCCACATCTTTCAAACCCCTGAACCTTAGCAGAAGTATTGGGGGAATGAAATCCCTCCTATTGTGGTAGAAGGTCGAGTTTGAGACCCCCAGAGAAGCCTGAACTTACGTAAGTCCATGAGACCCAGTGAGATGCTTCCCAGGGTCCTAAGGAAATTGGTTGATATAGTCACCAAGCCACTTTTCCATGATAATTGAAAAGTCATCACAGTTGGGTGTAATCTCTGACTGAAAAAACAAAAATAAACCTATTTTTTAAGAAAGAAAGAGGACCCTGGGAACTACTGACCTGTTAGTCTCACTTCTGTGCCTGGAAAGATCATGGAACAGATCCCTCTGGACAGAAAATTAGACTATCATGAAAAGACAGTAGGTTTAGATTAGATATTAGGAAGAAATTCTTTACTGTGAGGGTGGTGAGGCACTGGAACAGGTTGCCCAAAGAAACTGTGGATGCCCCATCCCTGAAAGTGTTCAAGGCCAGGTTGAAGGGGGCTTTGAAAAGCCTGGTCTAGTGGAAGGTGTCCCTACCCATGGTGAGGGAGTTCAACTGGATGATCTTTTGAGGTCCCTTCCAACCTGAACCTTTCTATCATTTTATGAAAAATGTTGTTGCTGTAATTAATTTAGAATACATTGTGTCCCTGATGTATCCTGTATGGAGATAATGAGTTTAGAATAAGTTCATGAAACCAGGGCAGGCATTGCTACTTTGTTTCTGGACTCTTCCTGGAAGAACATACCATCTTGTATGCTTTGGTAATTATATATGCATATATCTATGCCCATATTTATATGTTTAAATGTAGACATCTTTATATAAGTATTTGAGTTATTTAGCACTTTTATATTTGAGTATTTAGCACTTTTGATTGGTGCTGTGTATTTACACTCGATCAAAACTGAACTTTGTTTGAAGTTGACTTATCTCTGTTTTTTACTTTAAAAATAATTAGGGACTTTGTGAATGTTGAAGGAAACTCTTCCTCCAGCATTTCTCAATATATGTGACTCTGACTTTCCCATTACAACACCCTCCAAATGCAGATAATTTGAAACTGCACAATAATGAATCCTGGTATGTTAATAATACAGCACACTGAGCAGATCTGTCAGTTTTTGAAAAACAGTTTGCAGTGTTAAAATGGAATTATGTTGCAAGATAAAGCATTACTTCAGTCTCTTCCCTTCTTTCAAGACATGCAACATGTTCATATTTGTTGATTTTTCTCTAGCGTGTACATACCTTACATTGTTTTCTAGTAGCATCTGAACCTTCCTTCTGTGCAATGGAAGCACCGTGTAGATCCTTCCTCTAATACTGGGAGACTCCAGTGAAATAAGGTTTTAGCTTTGTGAGAAACCATCGTTCACTTTCCACATTTAAACTCTCTAAAAATAGCTAAAATTCATCAAGCCACATCTGATTGACAAATAGGGAAATGGTGTAGCTCTTCTTTCTGAAGCTGAATAAAGATACTTAGTTCTCAGACAGATAAGAAGGACCATGGACTCATTGCCTTCAGGTTCATCTGTTCGAATGGACTCTCATTTTGTGAACTTAATATACAAATCCACCACTTAATTAAAATGTTTGTACATGCTGACACTGAATCTTGAGGAGAATGTATATTTAAAGTTTGAGCACCATGTGGTTTTTTTAATTTTCCTTGGTTCATTTTCTCTTTAAGTAAATTAGTTTTAAATTAAAAAGGCCTTTACCAAATTATTTTTTCCTCGTTTGACTACAGAATGCTTGTAAACTGCCACCTTGCATATCATATCTTTATTTTCATGTAAGTAATACACATTCTAATGCTTAAAGGATTTTCATCTCACTGGAATATCCCAGAAAAGATAATCCTTTTTTAAGGCTGGCACGTAATACATGAAAAAGAGGTTTATGCCAGATAAAGAACTGGCAGAACTTCAAATGTTTGCAGTTCCTGACTTTAGAAAAAAAAAAACCAAACTATTTTTAGTTTTGGAATGGTAACAGTGAATTAATATCATTTAGGTAGTTGAATTAATGTGGATTTTAAAAGTGTGGTGATAGATGTCATAAAGGCCATGTGCCAGTGCATTTTTCTTTAGCAGTTTCACATAGTTGAGTTTAGGAAAGATCTCAGCGCAGCTTGAACAGACAGAGGAAAAATGCCTGTTTTTTCTTGTCCTGGTTAGCTCACAGAACCTGATGAAGATGATTGGGATATATCATCAGTAGAGGAAGACATTTTATTGATGAAAGATGATAGAAGTCAGAAGGCATTGACAGTTCAGAAAAATGAGCCCAATGCTGCGTCTGTGGTACATGCATGGGGTCTTCCCAAGAAGAGTTCACCAAAGGAGGAAGGTAACATATTCACAAGTGACTGACCCACCTAGAGGAGGATTAAGTACAGTTTATTATACATTGTAATCCAATAGATGGTGTTTTGTAAGAAAAGAATAAATAAGAAAAACTCTGTGTTTGGTTTTTTGCCATATAAATATCATACTTTTATGATACTTAGTGATAGGTAAACCACATACACGTAAATATACAGAGATGCCAACTTAAATTTGAGATTTTAAAACATAATATTATCAGAGTTCAACCTCAGCTTAAAAATAAATCATTCGGGAATTTTTTTCTTCCCAAATTCAAGGGAAAAGGGAACTTGCTTTGTCTTGAGAATAATAACAACATTTCAAGTTTGTTCAAGATACCTAGCTGACCTACCAGGCTGAGATAAATATTTGAACTAGTGCTGAAGTAAAAGCCTCAATCTTACATAAAATTTATATAGTAGTTTCTAACCCCAACGTTTCAATGTATGTAAAGGTTAAAGCTGTGTCAGTCACATAAAGATACTGCTGGTTATTTTTGAATGGAAAGTAAGGTTGACACTGACTGCTTGTACTGTGCTTTATATTCTGTGAGAGAAACTGTCTACATATTATCAACACCTGTCATTTCCTCGCTGGTTGAAATTTGGGACTTCCTGAAGTCCACAGGTGTTTGCTCACGTAGCATGTCATTTTGTCTCATAGACAAAGTAAAAGTATCCCCAAAAGAGTATTAATAACTATTAATTTTTTTGTCTCTTTGTTTTAACAGGCCTTCATGAAGCTGATAATACAAGCACGTTAAAAAGCAGCTTAGTCACTGTAACAGACTGGAGTGATTCTTCAGATATATGATTGTTCCACTCCTGATGGGACATCCTGCTTTTGCCTCTGCTGGGTTTCAAAATGCAGGCAAAAACATCAAGTGTTTCCCAGTAATTTTTCTCATTGGTCCTGTAATAACAAGGAATACTCTATACAGAGCTCGTGTCTTTCAGTCTGACTCTGAAAAAGAATATTGAAATATGCATTACTGGCCATGTCTACTCGGAAACAAAGTGACAAGCTTCTTTCTCTTTGTGGTGGTTTAACCCAGCCAAACCCCACACAGCTGCTCACTCACTCCCTCGTGAGTGGAACTGGGGAGAGGCTTAAAGGAGTAAAAGTGAGGAAACCTGTGGGTTGAGATCAAGGCAGTTCAAAAAGGAAAGCAAAAGCCATGCACACAAGCAAAGCAAAACAAGGAATTAATTCACTGCTCCCCATGGGCAGGCAGGTGTTCAGCCACCTCCAGGAGAGCAGGGCCCCATCACATGTAATGGGGACTTGAGAAGACAAAACTATCACTCCAAATGTCTTCTCTTCCTCCTTCTTCCCCCATTGTATATACAGAGCATGATGTCATATGGTCTGGAATATCCCTTTGGTCTGTTTGGGTCACCTGTCCCACCTCTGTCCCCTCCAAACCTCCCATGCACCCCCAATATCCTCACCAGTGTGGAGGTATGAAAAACAGAAAAGGCTCTGTGCAAGCCCAGCTCAGCAATAACAAAAACATCTCTTTTTTATCAACTCTGTGTCCAGCACAAATCCAAGACACAGCCCCATACCAGCCACGGTGAAGAAAATTAACTCTACCCCAGCCCAAACCAGCACACTCATGAGTTCAGTGGTGAAAGTCTCTCTCATTTCACTGAGGTGAAGATTTTGCCTCTAATGTTTACATTAAAGATTGAAACTGGTCTTGCAAGAAAGCCTGTTAACCAATGAACAGAATATTCTGCAGAGTATTACTTTATACAATTTTTAATGCATATTTTCTTGTATTTTATCATGAACTTTATAGAAAATTGCCAACATTTTAAAGAAAATATGTCCATGTATTAAACTGTTAAGCTTCTACCATGGTTTACAATAAACACCAAATGAAAATAAAAAAGCCTCAGCTTTAAAACTGATCATCATTAAATGCCTCCTGTATGGGGAAGTTAGTTTGTTGGGGTTTTCTTTGTATTGAAGTTGAGTTTTTTTTAGTATAAAAGGACAATTGGAAAAAAAATTAAATGTCAAGCCACAGTAAGGAAAGTACTGATCTGCCATTACAGAAGTACTTGATATTTCTGGTTTGTCCATATTGGCTGCCTTCTTAAAAAAACACAATAGTGTTTCAACTGAAATGAAGTACAAAAATAATGTAAAACAAAAAGAACCTTGAGAGACTTTTTAGTTCGTATGTAATTTAGATAACATCAGATACAAAATTTTTTCTTTACTGTGTCATTATAAATAGGTCTATTCATTTTTTATATTTCCAGTGTTGCCCCAAAATAACCAATTTTTATTGAAACTCCAAAGATCCATCAGTTAAACTTCACAACAAACCTGCGTTTGTGTCTGGTTTTAGGGACTCGGTCTAGAAAGCATTTTGTGGTTATTTGTAATCTGTTCTCTTTCATAGACTTGTACAAATACTCCCTCAAAAGCCATCACATTTCTATGGACAGACAAAGCAAAAATACTACATGAATTTTTGAACTGTTGTAATTCAATCTGGATTATCTAAAATTGTGCTGTTCAGTATTGCCGGCTTTTATTCGGTCAGCCCTTCAGGAATGCCATTGACAGAGCTGACCCGCTGGAATTGCGTGGGGTTTTTCCTTCCCTTTTGCAAGTCAGTGCTTTGAGATGTTTTGTAGCCGAAGGTGTCCCAGCAGCCTGCCCGCGGGAGGGAAGGAAAACAACCCCTGGAGGTGCCTTGTCACCAGCAGGGCGTATCATCGTCCTTTTCAGCACAGGCTCTGCTGAGGCCATCCGAGACCCTCCCGTGTGACAGGTTTGGTTTTGTTAACAATTGACTCCGACTACGATCAGTACTTTCTCCTGCTTCCCCAAATCCCATACTTATTTTCATGCAGTCTCTTCTTACTCTTCTTCTTATTCCAACTGACTGTTCTGTCCAGCACTGAACCCATGTCAGAAATTCCTGCAGTATGCCAATATGATGTGTGTGATGCCCTTCCTATAAGCAGCTGACATGACAGACTGAATTAGTAAATACATCATTTATTTTTTTTCAAGAATGCAACATCAGCTCATGATTTCCAGGTATAAACTTTACAAGACCAACATCAATCTTAAAATATTATATAATAAAATTTACATCAATATGTAAAAAGCTGGAAGTTAATATTTTTAAAAGTCATTGACTTAGTGGTAAGTACATTGGGGTTGGGGTGGGGAGAATCACTCTGAATGAAACGTACAAAATCATGTTTAAAACGCTTTGAGTCTTCCAAGAGTGCAACTAAACATAAGCGTTCTTGTCAAAGTGCTTGGGTGGGGTTTTGTCAGGGACACTGTTGTGGACCTTTGTACGAGATGACATCACAGATGTGGCTCCATTATAGGCATACCCCCTCCTGAAGAGAAAAAAAACAACCATTTACGGCTCATCCCACAGACAAGTGACATCTCTGCATCCAGGCATTATAGTAATAAAGCTAGAAGAAATGTATGTGAATGTACCTGCAAATCTCAGAGGAGGGGGCACATACCTAGTCTGTGTGCTCCCATTCTAGTTTGACATGGCCACTCCAGCCATCTGTCTTTGCAATATCCCTCGTTCACAGCTAAGTAAATTAGGGCACAATCATGAAAGAATTAAAGCTGTGGCAGATCCTAGGTGAATAGTTACTCCCTGCAGCTGTTCCTCTTTGTTATTACCCCTCATCAGCTGCTGGAGGGCCCACTGCCACCACTGCTCACTTTTGATATGATGATTTGAGATCAAAGAAACTTGTCTATTCATGCCTCTAAAGTGACCTGACCACTTTTCCTACATCAGTGAATGCACTGTTTTCCAGCTGTAGTAAATTTATGAAATATATATATATATCACAAGTATTTGTTCTGAGTCAATATCTCTTCTTAATTACATTAATGATGGACAGAGCATTATCCTTAAATCCCCTTCCTTTCTTTTATCCACACAATCTCTTTCTGAATCTCATTACAAAGTGTTTTGGAACAGTAATCAAACTGCATACACATAGCAGGTACAAATGCATAGGTATTGATTTCTTTCAGTAAGTACAACTTGTGTTTTACCTTGCAGAATTACTGTTTTCAGCTATTGAGAAGCAGAATATAATGCCACCAATTATGCAGAGTGAAGCTCCAGCCCATCCAATGAACAAAGCTGCTCCTAATTCATACCTACAAGAAGTCAATAAATATATTTAACAAAAGAGAGCATGCATTTAACAGGGTTATTTCCAGAATACAATAAGTAAATATTTTATTTTTCTCTAAGAACTTTCCATTGACACATACATTATCCACCACAAAATCGGCAGCTCTGCCATTCACCCACGTTCTTGTCATTATTTCCCTCTGACTCGGGAGGCAGACTCTGTCCCTGCAGTATGCTTGGGCAATGCTTCTCTCCCTGCACAGCCAGGGTTAGGGTCAGGGGTTAGGGTTAGGGAAAGGCCTGGCCTTTGCACATCTCCTCCTGGATTGCTCTGCTGTGGGGTTACATCTTTCTTTGGCCTGTTTACAGCACCAGCTCCTCCGTTTCAGTTTTGTTCCTGTTGGCTCCCAAGCCAAGCTGGACTGGGGCTTTTGCTGATCCAGAGACTACAAATTCTGCCTACAACTCTCCTTAAGTTTCCCTCTCAGGATCTGTTTGACTCCCTCCCTCGTTATCCACACACCAGCCTGCTTGAAACATGAGGATTTTATACGTACACATAATAAGCATATGCAATATATATGCACATATGTGCAATATATGAATATACATACGCAGGTGTGTCTGGTACAAGCATATGCACACACAGGTTCCAGCATCTTTCTCCTTCTCCAGTCCCTGTGGCTGGATTCTATCTGGAAGAAACTGCTCCCCCACATGTCTGTGGGCAGAGCTCCCTGTCACCAGCAATGGTCCCCTCTGCTGCCTGAGCCAGCCACAAATTGTTTGCTGCCAGGAACTCCTCTTTGTCTCTGAGAGGAGACAGTGGTGCTTTGGGAGCATTATCCCACGAAGCTAAGTCCACATTTCTAAAGCAACAGTAGTAAACGAAGGGAAAGAAGGGCATCAGGAAGAGATTCTTTTCTTTCCCCTTAACGCTGGAGCTTCAAGATGTGCAGCAAACCATGGCTGCCCCTTGTCTGCCTCATTCCCCAGCTCTTTGCCTGAGTACCACTCTTAAAGCACTTTTAGGATAACCCACATTAGGCTGCAGCCCAACAGTCTCCAGAGTCTCTTATGCTTCACCTTTAGGACACACAGTGTGTCTCTTGCTCTTTCTCTGCTGCAGTTTCCCCTTAAGGAGACCTTTATCTGCTCCAGACTTCTGGATCCTGCACGGAAAACACAGGCCCCTGTCCCCCATCCATCCACTGTTATCAAACAGGTGTCCATACTGTTTGAGCAGATGCTACTAAATTGATTTGTTGTGAACTGTGGTGAGGCAGCCAATTAAAAGCTTGCCTGTGCAACCGCAAGACTGTGTAGTTTCGCTTCTCAGCTAGTTCTGAACATTTCCATGTTCATGCACAGGCCCCAGTTCCACATTACCATAATATCTAACTGAAAATACCTCAGCTGTTCTGAAAAACTTGTATCTTTACAAAATGGCACTGCAGAAACACTCAAAAATTGCCCAGACACCCAAAAAATGACACAGTGATTTATATAATAGGTCACAAGAGGGTGAGCAGTGGCTGAGGAACTATAAAATCACTTTCCCATGTTTTCTTGAGAGCCTAGCCAGAGGTAAAGCACAGACTTTGGAAAAAAAGAAATAGTCACACAGGGACAAAAATCTACACTTATGATATCTTTGCTACATGCTATGGGCACCCAGGCTTGAGTAATTTGTGACCCAGGGGTTTAGTGCCAAAAAGCAATAGAAACATTGGAGCTCAGAGGTAGAACACTCCATGGGACTTGCACCTGACTCTTCATGGCCTCACTACTGCTTCAGCTTCTAGGCTCTTTTTTCCTTTTCTGTTCACATCATTGAAATAGAGCTTTTATTTATTATCCTTTGCTAAAAAAAAGGATTTGATTCCCCCAAATATTCTCCATACCCAGCTATTGGGGATTAAATTAAGTTTACTTATAGAATATTAGAAATTAATTGTGTAGGCTTAAGTTTAATTGTAATTTGCTTACAGCTCAGCATGAAGTGTGCCCTGTTCACAAAAAGTAGGTGAACTTTAAATGAACTGTTTGTCAGCAGGAAAGGCCAAGCAGGGGAATAAACAGAGAAAACCCTTATCTGAAGATAACCAGGCTGACATTGGAGGGCCCCAAGGCTGGCCCAAGCTGGAAGATAAGAACAACGAATGGTCTGCCCACATGGACATGGAGAAAGAATCCAGTGAGGTGTTAGAAGACCCCAGACCATAAATCACCAGTGGACCAAGAGGCACATGCAAGATTCGTGAAGAGCACATGAGGATCAGGTGCACAGACTGTGAGGGGATAAAGGCCCAGGGATTTCTTTGTTCGGGCTTCCTTTTTGGAGACACCAAGCTTAAGCTGAAACTGACTCTGCCTCAGAACCTTTCCTCAACATCAGCGTGGGGCTTATGGACCCAAACCCCAACTTAAACTACTGGGAACCATAGCTCCTTTCACCCTGGAAAACCCTGCACCCAGTCCTGTTTCACTTCAAAATCTGCCAAAGCCCTAAAGCTTTAATTCTACCTATGCTCAAATTTCCAACCATGTGCTACAGTTTTTACATTATTCAAGATTTCTGTCTGTCCAAGTACAGGGGTTTCTCTGATTAGAAGCAGAGATCTGCATCAGAGCTCATCACCCAAGATCCCATTATAGTCAACATATCAGAAATACACACAAAGTGCACTTCTGAAACACCTTCCAGGCACCTCTTTTATTGATCTGCAAAGGCAGATCAAAGGGACTAGCTCAGTGTGAGGTAAGCCCCATCCTGGGGATCCCTCCATCCCTACAGGACTGCCAGAGCACACCTAAGCTGTGTGGACCAGGATTAGGCTCCCCACAGAAGTCGATGCAGATCACCACAGTGCTGGAGAACAGAGCTGGACCAAGGTCCAGGAAGGCTGTTGCAGTAACAGCTTATTTGCCAAGACCATTTGCCTAGAAAGTGAGAAACACAAGTTTCCACATTTTTATCTAACAACACTAAATGGTTGGCCAGAGGCTGAGGGATTTAAGGAGACAAAGCTCCATCTTCCCTTCCTGAAGCTCTTCAGTCATACAGAAAAGAAAGCAAGACTAGATTTGATAGAATTGGGTAGAAAAGGGGTACCTGACTGGTGCCTACTAGTTGAGACAGAAGACCTGGGATTCGGCCTTTGTAGTTGGTATTGTTTGACCTTTTGAAGCAACATTTTTTACTGTACCATGATTAAACAGATTGTGTATACGACCTGTCTTGGGTGACTGCCAGGACAATGAGTTGCAGAGCTGACCTAACTGGTCTTTCCTCCACATCTTCAAATAGAGAAAACAACCCTTCTGATATTTATACTGGTACTTAGGAGGAAAACCCAAGATTCTAAATTGAGTATCAACATCTGTATGGCTCCCTGGGTTTTATCCAACCTGTCTTTTGACTCCTGTTAAAACCGACATGTCACAAGTACACTTCCCCAGCAATTAATATTGAACCTAACACTATTAAAAATCTTTGCAAGTGATCTGGATGATGGGATCAAGTGTATCCTTGATGGAGTTTTCCGATGATACCAAAGTGAGTGGGGAAGGGGACACTTCAGAAGGGAGAGCCACCCTGCAGGAACACCTGGGTAGATGATCAAGAAGAGATCAAGAAATCATTATCCCACTGTCTTGGGGTGAAGTCACCCCAAGACACCCACTCTACTCAGTGCTTGTCAGTCCACACCTGGAATATTGTGCTCAGTTTTGGTCTCTGCTGTGCAAAATAGATGTGGACAAGCTGGAGAGAGTCCAGAGAGGGGCCACAAAGATGACTGGGAAGCCTGTCATGTGGGAAAAGCCAGAGAGCACTGGGTTTCTTCAACCTTGAGAAAGGAAGACTTAGGGAAGATCTTATCATCATGTTTCCATATTTGAACAGTGGCTAAAAAGGAAATGGAGACTCCATTCTACAAGTAGTCACATGGAAAAGGTATGGGGTAATGGGTACAGGTTACCCCTGGGGATTTCAACTGGACACATAAGGACAATTTTTCACAGTGAGAACAATCAGCCATTGGAATAACCTCCCCAGGGAAGTGGTGGATTCTGTAACACTGGATGTTTTTAAGATCTGCCTGTACAGGGTGCTGGGCCATCTTATCTAGACTGTGCTGTGGCCAAGAAAGACTGGATCTGATGCTCCCTGAGCTCACTTCCAAGCTGGCATCCCCTGATTCTGTGATCTTCTCAGCATTTAAAAAGCCAAAGCAAACCGCCCACCAAAATCTAATACGTAAAAAAACCTTACCCTACAAAAAAACCCTTATAAACATTGGTACCTCCAGAAAAAGAGAAAAAGGAGAAGATAGGCTTTTTTAGAAAAAATTTCTGCACTTGCTGTTTCCCCTTTCCCCCTTTATCATGGAAAACTTTGCAGGAAACATACTCCTCTAGTCTTAAAACTCTAGGCTGCAAGAACCAAAGCCGTCACTGTCTGAAGTCTGTGGCTGCATATCCACTGTCTCCAGTCTGTGAAATCCATCTGACTGGAGATCACTGGCAGCTCAGGCGGGAGTGAGAAGTTGATGAAGAGGCTTTGAGGTGGTGACCACTCAGGACCATGTGAATTCAGCTGCAGAGAACTGAAAGCCACCTTCAACTGCATTAACCAAGCAGGCTAAAAGAAGATATTCTTCCCAAATCTGGGGAGGCATAATTCAGTGAAAGAACTGAAGTACAATATCAGTACAGAAGAAAAATATTCTAGTTGTCACACACATTAAGACCATGAAGTAAACTTCCAAGCAAACCAGTGGAAGCTTCATCAGCTGACTGGATATCAGCTTACATAAAGAGCAGACCTTCATACCTTCCTTCCAAATCAGTACAAATACCCAGGGGAAATGAACACTTTGATTGTCTGATTCTTACAATCCTTTGAAAATAAAGAACAGATTCAAATCTATCAAAATGGAGACTCTGTGAACTATGCACCATCAATTCAGGGACAAGAAAGCTGAAGGTAAGCAATTCTCTATAAGAGACAATGG
This sequence comes from Coloeus monedula, assembly GCF_965178545.1. Lineage (NCBI taxonomy): Eukaryota > Metazoa > Chordata > Aves > Passeriformes > Corvidae > Coloeus > Coloeus monedula. The sequence continues at coordinate 78,388,609 of NC_138783.1, read as the reverse complement.
GAAATTGGTCAGATAATTTGGATAAACAACGCCATTTATCAATAAGAATGATCATGATTATGTGAGTTCAAACTGTGGCAAGGGACAAAAATGATAAAGACTGTAAGAGTTAGTGTTTTATTAATTAAAAGTAGTAAAGAAGGCTGGAGGGAAATCCTGATGGCTGAAACAAGATGCTGAACATCTTGTGTCATTTGTTTCCCACCAACAGTATCTCAAGCCTGTCTTTGACACTGCCAGAATAACTTCAGGAGAGAAATGTGCAGTAAAAGGCAAAAGGCCGAAATCCTCTCTCAGTGAAGAGACAATACCAAATTTCCATAATATACCAGCAAAGCATATTAAATGCTCCTGCAATGTGTAACAAAGTAAGGGTTCACAGATGGCAACAAAAAGGAAATTTTACATTGGTTGAGAGAGGAAGGAGCTGAATGCCATCATTAGCTCAGTCTGATGCAAGGTCATGGCATGAGCTACATGCATTGTGCACAACTCAAATTAAAACTTTAGATTTCCTCTCTGCCTTTATCTTTGCAGTCATGATTATGTCTGCCCACAGCTGAGTTGTGCTGGTTTTCCAGAAAAAAAAGGTAGTTTCTGGAGAGGATGCTTTACTACCATTATTTCAATATTTAAACTGGATTTCTCATTCCTTCACAGTAAAATTCCACTGTGAGGTCTGCCTGCTTTTTTGCAGCAAACAAGTGTAGGAATACAGTGTAGGAAAAGGACTTTCTGGCAACAACCATGGTATTTTTCACTAAGAACAGTAAGCCTGATGAATAATTAACTTCTGTCTATATAGCCAGGCTCCATTTTCTTCACAGAGCTTCACATCCTTCTTTCTTTTGGAGCCCTTTTGATCCTCTCTTCACTGTATCAAATAAACAGAAACGATAGGAGAATTATGGAGAAAATGAATACAAACTTGTTTTCAACACAGGAAAAGCAGTGTCAACCCTACTGCAAATGTAGATCCCTTTAGTGTTATTTATTAGGACTATTTTCTTTCTTTATTTATTCAGATTATTTTCTTTCTATCGAAGAGAAACATAAAGGCTCAGGGTTCCTTTCTGATCCCTTACTCGGGTTTCAGGGAAACGTATACCCAGTGTTTGACATATACTGGAATCACTGCCAAGAAAACTTGAAAATCCTTGCCTTTAAAGAAGAGTTTCCATCATGTATGAAGGTAAAACAGGAAAGTCTATGATGCTATAATTTACAGCCAACATTTTCAGACTTGTTAGTTAAGATGTCAATCCAAAATGCAAGTGCTGGTTTGTGGATTGCTTCCTTTGCAGGTCCTGAGAATTTGCACAGCTTTAAAGGGAGTCTTTAGGGATGCTCATTATTTTTGATATGGATCCTAAAATTCTATAAATATTCACTCCCTTAAATTTAATTGCAAGTGTAGGCAAAGCATTTATGTTCGTGCTTATAAGAGCATGGGTTCTGATAATGTTTATGATCCAAATTTCAGTCACCTGGATTTGAAAATCTGCCAGCAAAATTCCACCAAGCCTGCAGAAACCTCTCCTCCTGAGGAATCAAGATTGCGCAGTGCTTGACACCTTTATGGAAACCACTTCTATCAAAGGCTCAAGGAAATACTTTTCTCCCTTCCCTATCAAATGATGCACCTAATGAGCCCCTCTGTCTTGTGCAATCCTTTTGCTGCACCTCTGGCATCCAGGCAGGCTTCACTCCCAATTAACCCCAGCTGCCCTGCCAGCCTGCAGTAGAGCTGGGCACACGGATTGCAGAGCAGTCACTGCACAGCAAAGTGTTTGTTCATTGAATTTCAGCACCTGGTTACTCCAGTTAGAAATTGTGATTAAGTAAAACTGCAGCCTACTCTCCTCCTCTCCCCAAGGGAAGAAGCAGCTGCTCTCTACCTAAACAGGCTCTGGTGCACAGTAGGAAATGTAAGGTCTACTTGTTTGAAAGATTTACGGTATAGGAAAGTACTTACTTTTGTGCAACAAAAGAAGGGTCAAAGAACTCAGATGTAATCCTGTTTGCATACAGGGAACAACTAGTCATAGAGCACAGCCCTGAAAAGCATAAGACAAATCATTCAGTGGAGCTGGCAGCAGAGGTTTGGGCCTGACCCTGAAGTCAACGAAGTCATGGAGGATTGTGCACGGGTTTCTGCGGAAAAGAAGCGGCTCCAGTATGACTTCAAATATGCAAACTGATAGAAATAAAGTATATTTACCAGAGAGTATGAAAATCAGTCCAGCTAAACAAGCTATTTTTGCTTTAGTCTGATCAGAGCCTCCGACTTTTGTACATTTCATCCCAACCAGTCCAAAAACGGCACCGAAGAAGCCCAGGCAGACAGCAGAGATCATCAACCCTCTGCAGGCTTGGATGTAACCTGTGAGAGAAAGAGCAAGGCTAATATGAGAACTGGGACCATGATGGGTTTTGCTATAGTTCCCCTTTCTCTGTGCAGCATCAGGCACTCACTATTGTAAATGGAATCAGACTTTGGCTGGAACAGTATCACTGTACCACTGGGTGTGTTCTTCTAGGTGATGTGTGCCCTTCACAGGGCATCATCACCTGAGCCCAGCTTGTAAGAAACATACTATGACACTCAGGGCTCCAAAATATAATCCCATGACACCGAGTGTAGCATCTGCAAGAGGTTGTACCCATGAGGTTTAGAAGAGAAACTCCACATGGTCTGATGAGGGGCTGTCACAGGTTGCAGAGCCACCCTGTGCACACAAAGCAAGACTTACATCAGCCCTGTTGTGCATGTGTGCTGCAGATATAATATGACTGGCCTTGAGGCTGGCAGCAGTGACCCTGGCTGGGGTCCTGGGCCTTCCTGGGCTTGTCTGGATGTGCCACTGATTTGATCTGGATGTGCCAAGAAGGCCCTCATTCTGCAAGGAAGTCAGCCATGCACTCAGCTCCATGGACAGCAGTAGTCCCTTGGGATAAAGCAAATCACTGACATATTTAAACCTGGACAAAGGGCTTGCACCTGGCTTCAGCCACAAACAATTTGGCTGTGCTGCCCGAGACCGCCCCCAGAGGGACCTCCCAGGGCAGGGCTGTTCAACGGGACAATGGGCTGCTTGGCCTCTTCTCCCTTCCGGGAATATCTTGTAGTTGAAAGACTGTGATAATCTCATATCGCTGCTTACAGGGTGGAACGCTGCAATCTTACACAGCTGAATAACCATCACAAGATGTTTTTCTTCATAACTTGTTGTTACATCTCAGTTAAAATGAAAGTGAACTCCCACTATTAGGGTATTCATTCTTTTTGCTTTGATCTCCAGTGGGTGGAAATGTTGAGAGCTAAACCACACTGTCATTGCCTATTACACCAAATTTTATGTAATAATAAATAAACAAAAAACCCCCACCAAACCCTGCATAAAAGTTTTAATATGTAAGAAAACAATATATTAAAGCAGGAACTAGAGGACATCTAATGAAAACAGAAGGCAGAGATTCAAAACAAAAGGTGTGCTTGTTTGTAAAATGAAGATGTGGAACTCCCTTCAACAGGATGTGTGGACACTAAGGGTTTACAGAGACACAAAAAGAGATTGGATACGTTCATGACAGAGAAATCTGTGTCTGCCTGGCAGGGCTTTGCTTTGAGATGCAGATGGCTACCACAGACACTTGGCCACCTTTTGCTATCCTTACTGCCACCTCCTTTAGCCACTGCTGAAGGCATATCAGCTACAGGACGACTGCCCCATGCTTGAACAATGTTTTAAATCCCCCACTGATTCACAGCTTTGTGCAACAAAGCAATTTGTAGCACACAACACTCCATTTTAGCAGGCCTACTGAACCTGTGAGCTACGGTGCCCATCTGTGAACACAACCTACTGCATTTATCTACATCTGCTGGCACACAGGTGGACTTCTTTCATTTGCAACATGCTTCTGTAGCCCACCTGCTAAAGAAATACACAGTCAATGAAATAAGTGTGACTGTCATATGGCTCACACGTTGGAATGTAAGAGAGAGAGGAATTTGTGTGAGACCCAGGTTTGAAGACAGCAGCCTTGCTTTGTTAGTTTTTGCTATAGGCATGGAAAAGTTGGCTTATGCTGCTTTAGGTGGTGTGTAATGTATTTCTTGTAGCAGACAGGTAAAGCACGAGATGAAAACTGGAAAGGAAGCTATTATTTTTGACAGGTCCAATTTATTGACAGTGTTAGTTAGCTAATTGACACATTAAAGTGCTGAACCATGAACGTGTTTACCCGGAGGTCCTCCAAACTTTTATTTATGTCTGAGCCTCCTAGGAAAACCAGTAAATATTCACCCCAACCAAAATATCCAGCATTTGCAAGTAACCACAGGGCTGAAATTCAGTTTTTCCTGAAGGTCAATACACAGTTTTAAAATAGGTAGAGGGTAGTGAGACAGCAAGAAATAATTAACTTGCTCACTCAGAAATCATTTTCAATTATAAACAGCATGAACTGGAGGACTGCTCAGTTCTGCTGAATGAATAACCTTTCTCACTAAATAATTCACCAAATTCGGCAGGCCAGCTACAGCACAGCTTGTTTCAGTTCACACAGCAATCAGCCAACTGGCACACACTTTTAAAACAAAATATAGGGGAAAAAACCTCACAGTTTACACTAGTACTGTGGAAAAGCAAAAGGCTCTATTAGTCCCATTAGGTTGACAGGAGCATTAGGAAGCATGAAAAGTTGAAATCAACATTTTCACCAAATCTAACCTCCTATTGCTTAGATCCTAGATTCAAACTCTGTATAACATTTGCCTGTAGGAGGAACTAAACCTCTTTCCTGCTTTCAAGAAAGCAAGATTATATTGGTCACCAAGACCTGTAGGACTTGTCCAGCTTGAAGAAGAAAAGGATCTGGGGACACCTTATAGCAGCCTTCCAGAACCTAAAGTGGGCCTACAGGAAAACTGGAGAAGGACTTTTTACAAGAGTGTGTAGTGACAGGACAAGGGGAAATGCCTTTAAACTGAAAAAGGGGAGATTTAGATTAGATATTAGGAAGAAATTCTTTACTGTGAGGGTGGTGAGACACTGGGACAGGTTGTCCAGAGAAGGTGTGGATGCCCCATCCCTGGCAGTGTTGAAGGCTGGATGTGGCTTTGAGCAACGTTTGTAGTAGGAGGTATCCCTGCCCATGGCAGGGGAGTTGGAACTAGATGGTCTTTAAGGTCCCTTCCAACCCAAACCACTCTGTGATTCTATGATAATGAAGAGGACTGTAAAAGGGATTTCTTCACAGTCCTCCACTCAAGACTAAAACCTGTCCTTTATTGACTGTATTTGCACCAGCTCCTGCAGGAAACTTGTCATGTACATACCAACCACCCAAATGAAGCTCCCAACCAGCTAAAAGCCATGTGTTTTAAACAGACAAGCAGACAAACATGCATTACTCATAAAGTCATGTTTAGCAGCATTCCAAGAGAAACCTATTTCAAGGTGGGTTGTTTTTTTTTTTTAAACAAATGTGTTTTGTCTTGCATTCAAATTAATCTTGTTAGAGCTTCATCTTTCTTGCCTCACTGCTCTCACACTTGCCTCATGCTTACAAAGAGTTAGGAGGCATTCATATACTCATATCATATGACACAATGCAAAAAAATATATATGCAAAGTTATGGGGACTGCCACTTTCACAATAAATGCCTCTGGTGGCATTTTGCAGTCTGCATCACGTGAAGTGTAAGAGGTTGCCTTACAGATACAGCACAGATTCCTTCCAAAAGTACACACCCATTGCTTTTGTATGTCTTTCTAAGCTCTAATACCCTCTTTTAGCTCATAATTGAATTTTTGTTCAGCTCTGATCTTGCAAAAGGTCATCAGATCCACTGTTGGAAACATGGAAACTGATAGGTCCTCTTTTGGGGAGGTGGTTTCATCAGTAAATTTCCACCTATGAACAGTGGCACAAAAAATAGACCCGAAATGACTTTAAGTCCCATGGACAGGAAGAGCATTTTTGCTTGCATACAGAATGTGGGGCTTAGCACTTAATGACAGCTGGCCAAATTGATTTCTTCTACAGGAGTGCATAAAGGTGGAAGGGGACCACAATTAATTTTCTCTGGACACTGTTCATGTGGAGTGATGGCCTAAAAGCCATCAGGGCAGCCCTACTGCTGTGCCATGCCACAGCAATCTGGGGAGGACAGCCCAAGCCCACTCCATGATACAAACCAAAACAAGGGTAAAGAAGAGCTATCTCCTGAGCACCCCTGACCTGAACTATGACACTGCTTCTGAAGAACGAAGGACTTCTCCTGCACTCCACAGGAGAACTCCAGCAACTGGCATAGAATCACAGAGCCATCAGGTGGTTTGGGTTGGGAGGGACCTCAGAGGTCATTTAGTTCCTAACCCCTGCCATGGGAAAGGACACCTTGCATAGACAGGGTTGCTCAAAGCACAGTGACACCCTGATTTGTTTCCCCCTCATTTTGCCTCTGATCCTCTGGAAGACCTGAGCAGTCTCTGTGGATAAGAAGTCCAGCAACACTTGTAGGTTTCTGATTTGACCAAAAAAAATATTTCCGTAGAAGAGGAACTGCTCTGTGAGGCACATCCTCTCCATCTGTGTGAGGGAGAAGTGGAACAGAGCCACATTTCCGTGGGAGAACAGAAATATTTTTAGTAATTTCCCAGTCATGCTCTACCATTTTGAGGAGAGCAACAGATTGTCACTACATGTATCTTTATAGGGTTATTGTTTCTGTTCACAAACACTTCACTGAAAACAGGAAACCAGATCTGCCGTTTTGTGTCTTCTGAGTTCCCCACCTGAGGATGGAGTCAGGAAATTCCCACATTCCCAAACACAGGGAATGAGATCCACCTTAGACATGTAAGTCTGGGCAAAGAGGAAGAGCAGCGAAGGGAGAGGCTAGACAAGGGCTGAGGAAGATTCGTCTACTTGTTGAGACAGAAATTCTTTAAGCCACGAGTGACACACTGCAGTCCTGAAGTGCACTCCCCCACAGGGGAAGGTTTAGGGTGAAGAGGGGACATACACACCCACAGTCAGCTGCTAACAGGTTCCCTGCAGAGCTGTAACCACAAGGAGGGGAGTCTGGGCTAGGCTACCTACTGAAAGCACCCCTGACTGCAGCGGCTGCCCCTCTGACCCAACCCAGCGTGCCTGGTCTGTGCTGGGGGGTACATCACCCTCCCTCCAGCCTGCCTTTCATTCACTTTGTGCCTGGGTACCAGAATCTGGCCCCATAGCATTTAGAGATGCTATTGAGAAACACTGAAGCTGAGAACTTTCCACTACTGATAAACAACCTAGCCAGAAGGATTGAGACAGGGCTCTTCCAGATGTGCATTTCAGATTCACTTCTGTCCAAAATGACCTGATGGCTCTTTCACTGTGCACAAGGCACCTTGAAAACTCATTCCTTGGCCAAGTGGAACATGCTACCCAACACACAAAGTTTCAATGCACAAGCATTTGGGGGAATGGGTGGTAAGGACCTTGCTGTCAAGTGTCGTTGTCTTCTTGATAATTTAAATGTTCCCAATTCTGCATACTTTGTAACTATGCTTTTCTTACTCTGAAAACAGATTCAACCAGACCTAAAAGAACAGCTAAACAATAGATTCAAGGGATCCAAACGGTTTCGCACCAATGATCACTCCATGCCTGCCTGCACAGAGACCACAGCTCCTTGCCCAGTCCTGGAAACTACATTCTCAGCTGCTACACTTGGCCACAGAGTGACTGATGTCAATGGAGGCCAGCCAGCTCTCCTATCCCTTTGGAGGAACTGGCAAATCCCTCTGCCTCCATGGGGCTGGGTCAAAAGAAGGTCTGGGGAACGGCACTTCACCCAAGTGAAACATCCTGCAATAGTGATGCTTAAGGGTTGCCTGTGTTACCTCTTTTTGGTATCTTGACATCTTTCAGCCCTTTCTACATACAGAGGTTAAAGGTTTTCTGATATTGGTATTAACGTCATGTTCATATTAATCCCCATTACAATAGTATTAATCTCTGTTAGTGATTAGATTAACAGACCTTCCGTTCCTCTTAATCAGAGCTTTTAACACCAAAATACCTTCTCAGACTCCAGTGCAAAGGGGATGTCTTGCCAAACTGTGAACAGCAGGCATGATCTTTTGTGAGTATCAAAGCCACTGGAACACTGCATATTGCATTAATTTATAACTAAAAAACTTAGAAAAGGTGCCATAATTTTAGAAACCTTTCTCCCTTTCTTTACAGTCACTGCTGAACCTATAAACTGATGACATACACACTTTTCCTGTTTCTACCAGCCATAATCGATGTGCATTTATCAACTAAATGTTTAATTGTAAAGATTTCCTGCAGTGAACCAGTTTCTCAGTACAGCTTCCTTAAAGGGCAAAAATGTTTCCCCTTAATCAGGGAAGAAATGCAGCACCAACTCAATCTTTGGTTTCAAGCCCTATAGCAAAACTCTTAGCTTTGCTTCAAAATAATACTGCCCTAAAGCTGAGCAAAGCTATGCATCCCTTCTGCATACTTTTGCATCCCTGACTGCCCCGAGCTTTTACACTGTCATTTATCAATGAAGCAATTACATCTGAGTTAATAACCGCTTAGCAAAACCAGCAAAGGAACATTAATTAAAACAAAACTACGCCAAGGCTTGTTCTTCTCCACTGACCGTTGCATGGCTGGCAAAACCATAAAAAAGAGGAATGTCACGACAGTCGGAAAATAAATCGGCAAGAAAAATTTGCCTGCATTCTTCTCGTGTCAAATCCACACACACACTCTTCTGATGGGGACAAAAAGGCAGGTAGTGACAGCACGAGAGGCCAAAACGGACACTTGGGCACAAATCTCAACCAGTAGGTTTTTGGGAGGAAAAAACCCCACTTCCACAGGTGTGCACAAGCAGCACGCTGCCACCTGCCTGGGGACACGGGGCACCTGCCCATGAGCCCGCGGGGGAGCCGCCTCCGTCAGGGTCCCCGCCGCCCCCCGGCCCCGCTCGGCGCACCCCGAACCCCTCTGCCCGCCCGCCCCGCCGAGGCCGGCCCGGGAGCGGCCCCGGGAGCTCCCGCACAGGGGACACCGGGGAGGTGTCGGAGTGGGGGTCAGCGGGAGCCTGACCGTCCAGCGCCAGCATGGATGGGAAGTCCTTGCAGTTGGAGACGCCGGTGGAGTCGGTCACGCAGGTCTTCCAGAGGTTGGCCCAAAAGGTGGCGGTGGTGATGACCGTGCCATCGATGGTGGACACCTTCCAGTAGTCGGTGGGCAGCGTGGAGGAGACCAGCACCCATCCCGAGATGGTCAGCAGGAACGCGATGATCTCCGCCGACGTGCTCGCCATGGGCCCGGCAGCAGGCGGCGGGCGGCGCGGAGCCGCGGCGGATCCCGGCGAGCCCGGGGGCGGGGGATCCCGGCAGCAGCGGGCGGAGCGGGGCCGAGCCGAGCCGAGCGCGGCGGGGCGGGGGCCGCGGCCGTGCAGCCCAATCAGCACCGGCAGCTCCCGGCATCGCCCCGGGGCCGCCCCCGCCCCGCCCGGCCCCGGCATCGCCCCGGGGTCCCCGGAGCGGACCCCAGCACGGCCCGGCGGGGCGCTCCCCGGGGTGGCGATATGAACCAGACCCGAAAACAAACAAACAAACAGCGGCGTGACCTGTAATTTGGGGTTAGATTCCCCTTCCCCTGCAGGTGCTCGTGCGGGGGTCGGGAGGGGGTGGCAGCAGCGGGAAAGGTGCGTCCTTAGCATCTCCTCCCTAGCTGCAGGTTTGCATCTGTTTCCGTATGGCCCCCCGCCATCCTCCCCACAAACAGCCTTGCCAGGGGGGTGTCTTTGAGGAATGCTTGCAGAATACAGGTGTGCCGACCGTGAGCGCTCCATATTCCTACAGGGACGTAAGATTCAGAAATGCATTGCAAGGTTTTTTAATCCTCTGAATTTCAGTTGACCCCCTGATATTATCCAGCCATAGGTGATACAGCATTTGATACCTGTTTTTGCAATGTGAGGTGATGAACTTGGGATTTTCTACCTCAGTTTTAATGCAGTGGCATTTGAGCCTGCAGCTCACAGGTCGAGAGAGTTATCCACAGTGGTTTCTCCTCTTGTTTGAAGCTGTTTGCTTTCCACATCAGTAGTATATTTGCCATTGATGTGGAAAGTACACTGCCGGTCTTTACTTTCCTCCTATTTATTTCAAAACTATTGTTACATTTTCTAAAACTTTTTGCCAGATGGGCAATCACTGGAGGATAAGAAGCCATATTTGCATCATTATTCTTCTGATGAATGGTCTTTGGTTTTGCCGTGTGGACACAAACCCGGATGTAATCACCTTACAGACCTATATTGAAAAAAAAAAAGGAAAAAATCCTCAGAGTTAGGTGTACCCTTGGATGTGTGTCAGAGCTCACACACATCCAAGGTGTGAACAGGGTGTTTGTTGATCTGTTAATACTCCAGCAGGATAAAAGGGGGGTCCACAGATGCATTTACTGACGTAGTGGTTCTCTGCCTGCCCTCTGGCTCCTTGGTACTCTCTGACCTGCAGGTGACGCACAGCAGCATTGGCAGGGAAGAGGGAGAGGGGAAAGCAGGCAGGAGGCTTGTTTGCACAGCAGCATTGGGCATGGAGCGTGCTACAGCTCCATTCAACCTCCGTGCCAAGATGCCCTCTTCTCTCCCCAGGAGGGCAAAGAAGCAGGGTCATGAAGTAGGTGAGCCACCCTCCAGTGCGGTGTCAGGCTGTAGCCAGAGCTCACTTTGGAACACCAGGATGACCATAGATCCAAGTCCCATCTCAATGATGTTATAGTCCAGATATCGTGGGGCATGGCAGCAGAAGGGAAAAAGAAAAGAAAGATTTTTTGAATATTTTCTCCCATCATCTCACTTTGATATCTTGCAGACTGGAATTATGTTGGTGGTGGTAAAGTAGATCAATCCAAGCTATCAACTAGTATCTAATCAAGTTTGAGGCAGGAGACTCGAGTCCAAACCTGGGTCATCGTGTTTTCTTGACATAGGAAGCTCACCTATTCTTTTGTTGATAACACTGCTTTGCTTGGTGAATCCAGGGAGTAGCATTTGGGCAAATTTTGACCAGGGCCCATCAGAACTTTTTGATGTGCTGCCATGCAATAACCAGAAGGCTGGAGTGAGTGTCGAAGGATAGGAACATATCCAGGATACCTCTAGGCCTGAGTCTGAGCCTCTGATTCTGAGCCTCTGAGTCTGGGAAGGAGAGGAAGAGAATCTTCCTGAAGAGCATAGGCACCGCTTCCCAGAGGGCCAGCAGAAGTGGCAGGCTGGTGAGTGCCCCCGCTGAGGGTGGGTAGTCCTGCTGAAGCTGCTGTAGCCTCTGGCTGTGATGTCCAACAACAATTTGTGCTGTCCCAGACCATGCTGCTTTCAACAGAGCCTGACTTGGCTGCCACGTGCATTGTGGATCCACATCTCTCTGATGGCTACCTGTCTGCTGCCAGGGACTTCAGGGGGAGCCCATGCAGGTGGCTTAAGACAGATGAAGTTATTTCAACCTCAAACCCACTCTCTGCTTGTCCATAAGGACCCTTCAAGCAGGGCTAATTTATACATTAATTCCCTTGTAAAACCCTGTTCTATCCAGGATGTTGAAAAGTGGCCTCAGTGTACATGAGTACCAAACTTGTGTTAGCTTCAGGAAAAGGCTCTTCCTTTCATCCCCTGACACTGTTGCTTTTGAGGATGTTTTATGTTACTAGTCCAGTTGTTACCGTCTTTCTCATGTAAAATCAAAGCAAGATGTTGCACTTCTGATCTCATCTTTGGTGACGTAAACCCAAAATGACATAATGCACAGCTGAGTGTTCACCCCAGGCTGAAGAGTAAGGGAAGTTGCAAGAGATACTCTTCCCCTGTGGCATTTTCTTCATGCTGGCTGGAATCTGCAGGGATAAGACATTGGACAACATTCACCTGTGAGGCTGTCTAATTTTTTCGGCTTCTTTCTCTTGTGCCACTGCAAGTCCCTTTACCGTGAGCTTAACTAATACATCTTCCAATTTTCCAGGATACAATAGTCTCTTTTCTCCCTGTTGTTGTGGTAGGAACTTTAACATCCATATGAAGACATTTCTGTATCTCACTTCAACCTCTGTCTTCCTGCCACCATAGCTCTGCCTTTGGATTTGTGTGAAAGACTTGGCCTTTGCTTTGCTTTTTTGTTGTTTGTTTTGATTTTTTTTTTTTTTTTTTTTTTTTGGTCCCTGTGTTTTGGGACAAGTTATGGCTTCGGAAGCTTTTGAAAGTTTCTCAGACCACTGTCAGACTGATTTCCATTTTCTTCTGTTCATAAGTTGATCAGGTCAATGCAATAGCACAGTTTTGTGCTGGGTCATTTGGCTGAGTATGGGGTTTATTCCCTTGGACTTAAGAAAGGTGCTCCTGTCTTTTTTTAATAAAAACAACCCCTGCGGTTCATTTTTTGTGGCAAGTTTCATTGACTCGTGGGCATAAATATGGCATTCAGGGGAGAAATATTAGTATGTGTTTAGAATAGGCTATTTCAGTTGGAAGGGACCTGTTATGATCATCTAGTCCAACTGCCTGACACTTCAGAACTGACCCAAAGTTAAAGCATGGTACTAAGGGTATGTTCAAATACCTCTTAAACACTGACAGGCTTGGGGCATCAACCACCTCTCTAGGAAGCCTCTTCCAGGGTTTGACCATGCTCTCAGTAGAGAAATGCTTCCTAATACTCAGTCTGAACCTTCCCTGGTGCAGCTTTGAACCATTCCCACACATCCTATTGCTGGATCCCAGTGAGAAGAGATCAGCACATCCATCTCCTTTCCCCCCCTCCTCAGGAAGCTGCAAAGAGCAACGAGATCACTCCTCAGCCTCTTTTTCTCCAAACTAGACAAGCCAAGAGTAGTCTGCCACTCCTCACTGGACATGGCTTCCAGCCCTTGCACCAGCTGTTGCCTTCCTCTGGATGCATTCAAAGATGTCAACCTCGGTCTTAAGTTGTGGGGCCCAGCACTGCACGCAGCGCTCTGGGTGAAGCTGCACCAATGCTGGATACAGAGGGATAATCCCGTCTTTTAACAGGCTGATGATGCTGCTTTTGATGCACACCAGGATGGGATTTGCCCTCCTGGCTGCCAGGACACACGGCTGACTCACACTGATCCTGCTGCCAACCAGCAACCCCAGACCCCTTTCTGCAGAGCTGCTCTCCAGCCTCTGTTCTCCCAGTTTATTCTTGTTCCCAGCATTACTCTGTCCTAGGTACAGAATCCAGCATATCGACTTGTTAAATTTCATCCCATTAGTCATAGTCCAATGCTCCAACGTATCCAGAATCACTCTGCAAAACCTTTTGTCCCTCAAGAGTGTGAACAGCACCTCGCGGGTTGGTGTCATCAGCAAGCTTGGTAATTGTGTGTTCAAGTCCTGCATCCAGATTGCTGATATTGAACAGATCTGGCCCTCAGGACTGAGGAGTATAGAACACCACTGGTGACTGTTCACCAGCCAGATGTAGCCCCATTCACTACAAGCCTTTGGACTCTGTCCTTCAGCCAGCACAACATGAATCCATTCATCCCACAGCTAGACAACTTGTGTGGAAGGATGCTGTGAAGAACAGTACGAAAACCCTGACTGAAATCCAGAAGAACTCCATCCCCACCTTCCCTTCATCCACTAGGTGGGTGACCTTATTGTAGAAGGATACGAAATTAGTTAAACAGGATTTTCCCTCTGTGAGCCCATGTTGACTGTGCCTGGGGATTGCATTGTTCTTTAAAGCCTTTTGACAGTACTCAGTGTGACCTTCTCTGCAACTTTTCCAGGAACTGAAGTTAGACTAACAGGTCTGTAGTTCCCTGGGTCTTCCCTCACATCCTTCTTGTAGATTGGAATAACACTGGCTAGCTTCCAGTCAGCAGGGACCAACCTCAAGCTAGTGAGATTTTTGAACTACATACATTTTACAAATCAGGATAGAATATTAATAAATACCTGAGTTTTTATAATGTACAAACTTTTATTATAGTGCCATGTACAGAAGAACTCTTCAGAGAGGGTTCTGTGCTCAAGTCTGAAATACAGGATATTATTTTAGCTCTTGCAGGATCAAACTCACAAGTAATCTTTATTGCCTCATAAGTTAAACACCAGATGACAACAGCATTTGTTCTGCAGCCAGGATAAGCAGGCTAGGGTCGTCATGCCTTTGTCCTGGAGTAATTTTTCTTGTAATTTTACCATGCACAGGTTGGGCAACTTGAGACTCTTTCCTGGCTTTGCCATGTTATGATTTCCAGGGTGCCTAGAGCACTTGTGCAAAAGGAAAAAGCCCCAACTTAATTTTTCTTAGGCTGAAGGACAACTTCCTTGTTTGCTAGGGTTCCCCTGAGGATCTGAATATTGAAGAAGTAAGGCAGGCATGGGGAGAACATAGACAGGCTCATAAGAACGTCATCACCTGGGCAAGGTCAGGTCTGTTGGCAGTGCTAGGTCTGGGGAAGGCACCCCAAACGGGCACGTACACTCGAGGAGATTAACACAGCTGTAAGTGAGGAGCTTGCATGGTGCTCTGCATTGTGCAGAACAAAGTGCCACCTAAAAAATGAGCAACCAGATCCTCTTCTTCAAAAGAGAGTAAACAAAGGAACATTTCAGTCTCACCTAAAAAAAAAAATCCATCATACTGGGAACATCAGTTAATAATCACCAGTCCTTGCTGGGGTTGCCATCGTTGATTTTCTTAAGTGGTGGGAAAAGGAATTAAATTAAATTACTGCATGTCTTTTGTAAACTGCCAGGACAAGAATGATTTTTAGCTATGCAGTTCATATCTTACATAACAAAAAGTAAAAAATTAATAGGAACTGACAATCCAGAGCATTTTAAAGGAGTGAAAAATTGCATTCTGCAAGCCAATAAACTTTCCCCTCTCCCTCTCTCTGTTCAGTGCATTTGGACATTACAGACTTTGTTTCTTGACACTGTGATTAATGTATTGTTTCTTTTTTTTCTCCAGCTCACCACAATTTTGTTGAGAAAAGCCTGTGTTGTCCCTGAAAGTTTGTAATACAATGCTTTCAGAAATAGATATAACCTGTTTAACAAACTCAGCAGGAAATGTGAAGAAGTGAATCTCCTACTTTCCTGGAGGTGCATTCCTCCTGGCCAACAGCACAGGTGCAGCTCTTGTCACTCAGAAGTGGCCTCCACATCAAATTAAGTTTCGCTAAGCACAGGCAGTTGCTGTGAAAACGCAGGAGACCTCCGGGTGGATTTTTAGAACATGAGGCCCTATGTAATGTAATTTAGAAAGTTTGCAAAATTTTAGAAAGCTTTCAAAATAAAACCGTATTGTATCTAATGGAATTTAAAAGGATTTAACTGAGGTGGGAGGCAGAGAGGCAAATGCCTTTCCAGAGCGGTCAGTATTCAGAAGTGATTCTTGCCAGTGAGCCATAAAGACAAAGAAGTTGAGTCCTGACCAGTGTCTGAGCAGCAGGAGAGTGTTTGGATACTGGTGTTCCTGAAGTGGGAATGCTTTCCCACTGCGTGTCCTCTGCCAATGTGTGCCACGGCTGGCCTCTGCTGTTTCCTGAGCATCTAGATCCAGGCGTGAGGAGTCTGTCATTTTTTACAGGCATCAGGATAGTTCCTGGACGGAGGACACGCAGAAGCAGGAGCTGACCCTCTGGGGGGAGCACAGCAACAGGACAAGGGGCACGAGTCGGAAGGCAGACAATTCCCATTAGGTATTAGGAACAAATTGTTTCCCAGGAGGATGGTCAAGCACTGGGAGCGGGCTGCCCAGAGAGGCATCTCCCTCCCTGGAGGTGCTCAAGACTTAACTGCCATGGCCCTGAACAAGCCCATCTGATTAGATGTGTTTTGGACTAGATGACCCCTGGAGGTCCCTCCTAACCTGGCTTACTCTACTACCCTGTGATTTTGTTACCTCGCTGGAACAGATAGAGTAGCACTGGGCTGCATTTGGCTTATTATAGCTCTAAGTGGCGCCCAGGTGCTCTAATGATCACAGATTATATGTTAAGCCCAGAACATGATTCCATGTGGTCCCTGCTACCCTGTTATTTAGCACACATGCTGAAATCTTCTTTTCACAGATATGCGTATTTCAGTTCATTACAGCAGTACATTTAACTACTTTATCAGCTGTTTACTCATAGGGAAATTTTTCCATGGCCATCCTCTTCTTTTAGTTTTTTTTTTAGGATGCCTCTGGATATGCTAAAGAAAACCCCAAGAGGGGCACGCCACAGAGACCTTTAGCTCTGCCAGTGTAATACCCTTCCTGAGACATCAGAGCAGGGATGAGAAGAAGAGATGAGCTTCTGGGAAAGAGGGACTCGTTTCCCAAGTGGATGCAGGAGCAAAGCTGTTCAGTGTGTGCTTCAGCAAACAGGGGGTGAGCGGTTGAAGAGATGTGAGGTGACTGGCAAAGACCCTGGAGGAGGAAGAAATAAGCTGCAGCAGAGCATGAGTGAGGTGTGATAATTTACTTTCTAGGCTCTTTGTACCTAGCCCTGCTTCGGTGCAGCCTGGCCCTCAACACACATTTGTGCCAGTTTCCAATTTGAAGGAAGGGGAGACAGGTGAAGATGAGCGTCTGCCTTATACCTTCCCACCAGCGTGTCTATCTGCAAGGAAGCTCTTCCACATGCCTTCCTCTGGTTTATCTCCCCAGTTCCCACAGGGCTCCTTATTTACTCAGGGAATGGTTGTGCCATGAAGAGGGGGTTGTGGTTTGCTGTCCCTGGCCCCACTGTTTGTCAAGCACCGGTTGTCTCAGCTGGTGGGACAAATAGAAAGATTTAATTTAACTGAGACCATGAAAACCACAACCTAGAGCAAAGCAGCTTTTGTAGTGTAACTTAATTTGAGAGCAAATGGACTAGGATCAAAAAAGGTCATGGTGACAAAGCAGAGTTAAAAGCTGTCTTAGATCAACATGCTCAAGCAATTCAGAAACAAAGGGAATAAGGAAATAATATGTGACAGATTCAAAAAATCAATAAACCGGTTGTGGTTAGTGTGCATTTGATCCATCATCAATACTACTTCTTTTGATCCTTCAGGTTTGATTTGGTTTCTGACGTGGTGTGTGTATTTGAAAGAGAAGTGGTCAAAACCCTCCAGTAAAATGGGGGATTGCCTCCACGTGTAGAGGCTCTTGGATAAAGAGAACAGATTTAAAATCCAATTTAAATTTTCTGATCTTAAGAAATCACAAATAAAAGTGGCAGTATTGAGATATGAGCATAAAAAAATATCCTAAAACATAGGTGTCAATGTCAGCACATTTGTGCTGAGGGACACAATCAAGTTCTCCTTGTCTTCCCATCTACTGAAACCACTGCATTCTCAAAAATCAAATGGATCAAAAGTACTTGGAAGTTTTCTAGAGCACCAAGCAACACTTCAGCTCATTTTTGTGTGCAATCTGGGTCCAGCACAGGGTTTTCCTATTTGTTCAGTGCAATGTTCGGTCAGCCTCCATGCTGACTCTTGAGGAAACAGTCCACTACTGCGTGTAGTAAATGAAGCAATATATTACCTAGGAAAAAATTCATTTGGACTGCTTATTTTTGCTGGGTCACAGTCCAGAGTAGCCAACAAGACATTTGCCAAGGGCAGGACATAATGTGCTTTGCCTGTTATGTTAATGTTTTCATGGTCCCATACGGAAAGTATTTTTCTTTCATTACTTTGCAGTAGTTCTACCTTGTCATTGCCCTTGCAAAGAAATAAAGCCTTTTCCACTGATAATAGAGATCCAGGTATGCACTGTGGGGTTTTCTTCTGTTTTCCTCTTTGTTTTCCTCTTTGTTCAAGTGTCTTTTCTTAGCTGATTGTTGATTTTACTGGCTCATTTATGTGCTCATTGCAGCTTTTTAATTCACTTTAGCTGCAAACTGGGTGAAGAAGGGCAGAAACACTTTTGCAAATTTGGCATTAGAACTATGTAAAATCTCTTTTTTTCATACCAGAAATGCATTTTGTCTTTTAGAAAAGGAGAAATTCTTAAACAGTTTTGGCTTAAGTTGCAGTTTATGAGGAAAGTTTGCAGCACTGGATGGTGCCTCATGCCGATGGTGGGAAACTGATCATGTTTCTGATTTTGGTGGTTTTATATGGATTTAAATATTGCACTACACTCTTTGTTTTCAAAAAAGTTGTATAGTGGTTGAAAATGGGATAATGCAGCAATCTCTTTACTTGGTGCTAGCTCTGGGAAAATTCAGTTTCCTTTTCTTTTCCAATGTTTGGTGTAGTTATTTTATGTAGACAGGAATCAGAAAATCTTTCAACAGCAAATTAATGTTTCAGAAGTCTCCAGTTAACAAAGTGGTGGATTTTGATTGTAAATTGCTTGACAAATACCAGCAAAATAAAAATGCCAGCAGATGCCAAACACTGAGACTGGAGACACCAGTATGTTCGGTTTTTTAATGACTGCTCTTTGTTTTTCTGCTGGATGGTGCACTATTGACAAAAATTACTTCCAGTAATGTCTGAGGATTAAGGATCTATTTGGAAAGATGGCCCAGAGCATTTTGTTCATGTGGTATTCTGGGAACTGTTAACTTTTCTAAATACACACAAGAAAACCTGATTTTGTAAGACAGAGTTAGGACATGGCATGCAAAAGCTACAGGCTTGCTGCATCCATTAGAGAACTGAACACAAATGTTAAAATTTAGCTGGAGGAAGTGTTTGTGCTATTGCTGGATATACTGTTCATGTGAAGTTTTGTGCTTTAGTATACAATGAAAAATACAAAAATGAAATTCTATTGCCAGTCAAAAATCCCACCCTACCCCCTCCAGTCCCATTAAATACAGGGCAGACTTGGGAAGTGTGCAGATCTGTGGGAGGAATTTTCCTGCCCATAAAGGAAACCTAGAGCCATCAGCTCCTAGATGCCTGTGTGCAGCCTGGTCAGTGGCAGAGTGCACTGGAGCCGTGTGGAGCTGCAGTTTTGTGCCAGCCATTGTCCTCACCAGGCACCTTCCAGTGACACGTCACATGCCCTGAGCTGTGAAAATATTGATTTTGGGATCACATGCCTGAGCAAGTTTCAATTTTCTTCCCATCCCAAACAGGATCTAAACTCGAGCTGGGATCCTTGTTGAGCAGGTGTATGCCCCGGAGGCTGCTCTAAATCCTTTGCCTGCCTACACTTTGCAGGAGGTTTTACCCACCTCTGCCACAACTGTTCTCCAGTTCTGGCAGCACAAGCCTCAGTGCTGGACATTTCTGCAGGCTGAGGTTGGCTTAAGTAAGACCAAAGGCACAAGCGCCGCTCTCCTGCTTGCAGGCTCTCTCTATGTCAATCCACTCTTTCTGTGGGAATGATGGCCAAAGGTTGTCAGCTTCAGGCATGTGTGACTCTCCAGCTTTACACAGGGTGACCAGAGAAATGGAAGACGTGATGGGTTTTGAGGGCTGAGTTTAAAGCATTGAAATAAAAAGACACAGTTAAATCAAAGGGAAAGTGCAATCCTCCCCTGTGTTCAACAAAAATTAATTCTGTGTTTTTTCAGCAAAAAATTTCTCTCATGCCTGGAGAGCTGACTGAGCAGCCTCTGCTCGCCCGCTTCACCAGCCCAATATTGTCCTGGGTTCTTCAAGGCCTTCCACCTAACTTGCACACATTGGCTGCCTGTTCTCATCACAGTGAGTCATGGTATGAGTGGCTCAGCATATGGGCATCCTCGGGTTTGAAGCACTCAGCCCTCTGCCCCTCTCACATCTTCCTCAGTGGCTCCACCAGCAATTGTCTTGTGCAAGCAGAAGCTGCCCAGTTGCCCTAAGAACCTCACAAGTGCTGATGTGTTTCTTGGAGTTCGGCAGGGAGCAGCAGCATCCTTGGATGCGTGCCTGTCAGCTAACAGGCTCCTTGCCCAGATGCATTTCAGTGATTAACCCGCTGCCTCTGTCAGCTTAGGGGTTTCTATGCCACACGAGAAAAGATAGGAAGGTTAGATTTCCTTGAGCTTGCTGGGACTGGTATGATGTCCCAAGGGTGGGCACCCATCTGGATATTCAGCTTGGTATCTACCATGTGGTTGGAGCGATACAGAGCGCTGTAAATAAAGGCACGTAACAGCTTGTGTTGCAGACGTGCTCTCCAAACAAGGTGTGGAGAAGCCAAGGGGCTGTGTTTTCCAAGGCAGGACTGTAAGAGGTCACTCTCCTGCTTGTGCTGCCCCTGAACTCGACCTCTCTTCAGTGAGACATTTCTTGGCATGCTGGTGGTCTATTGACTTGTGGGAATGGCCCCTGCCAAGTTCTTCAGGCGTGGAATAGGTCGTTCCCTTCTCATTTGTAAAGTGTTGTGGTTAATTTCTAATCAGAAGTGCCTTTGAACTTCTGAACTTTGAACTCAGCGGAGGAAGCCTTTCCTTAAGTACATCAAAGCTTGTACCTGTGCTTAGGGAAAGATTTATGCCACATACTCATCATGCCAAGAAATTATCGCAAGTCCTTTATGTGGCACAGGCATCACTGAAGACATTAATATGCACAAGTAAATAAAATAGAGCCATTAGACTAGGATGAACATCTCTGAGAGCAGAATTTGCACTGCAGGTTTTCAAACAGGCTGAAACACCAGCCACTGGTCTTTCACAAAGAAAATCTCATGTGTTAGAACACAGCAAACAAGAACACTCTCATATATATTTATTAATTTATATTGAAAGGATCTGATACAAATACTTTTATATATCCCTGCCTTATACTAAGTCTCAGAAGAGATCAGGCTCTTATCAAAACTCCTATTTTCTAGATACTGGAGAAAAATTGTATGGCAACAACCCCACCAGTCACAGTTTCATGTTTTCTTAATGATATTAAACACATACACATGTCTATACATAAGCATTACTGCTACAAACTGATGAAACCAATTCATAAAACAGCAAGAGAGAAATAAGGGTTTAGGGTAAGCAGAGACTAAAATAACCCAGCACATACACCCTCCCTCCCCTTAGCAGATGAAATTGTTCTTTTCCCTTTCCTTACAGAAATCTACAACAGAACACTACTCAAGGTGTCTATGACAGGGCTTCTCTTTATCCCCAGAATTTCTTCTGCAATAGATAATCTTGCATACTACTTTCCACTACCTGTGTATCCCTAGGAAAATTCATTACTAGAAGTGGGATGAGCACGTAATAATTACAGATATTCATTAGCCTTATCAGGAATTATCTAGATTTACTTGCAAAATAGAGAGGTACTTCCTTTGTAATCCCTTTATAGCTTTGCTTTGCAGGCCTGAAAATGCCCACCAGGACAAAAATTTCATTAGGATTTTGTTTTTCATCCTTTTTTTTTCTTCCACGCTGTTTGTGTTTAGAACTTGCTTCAGTGTGTAATCCATGACAGAAGATTTCCCAAACGAGCTGGCTGGGAATTGCAGGTTGCTATCTTTTGTCAGCTTCACTCAAACAGTGGTTTACAAAGAAGTATGATGTTCTGTGTTGGTTTGTTTGTGCAACAGCTGAGATTTTTGCAATAGGGAAGTAAGGTACTTGAGTCATGTCCATTTGTATTTGATAGGGCTGCAGTAGCCCTGAACAGAGAGGAGTTTCTGAGGTTTTTTTCCCTGATGACTTACAGCATTTGAAGCCGATTTCACTTCTTTTCTTGTAAGGCAGCAGTCAGCCTGGTGAGATAAGTCATCTCAAGCCCTTCCTGATCCTCAGATGAGCACTGAGGGTAGTGTTTAGCATTTCTGTGGGCATACTCTGTGCTGTTGCAACACAATACTTTTCACTTTAGTGTTCCATCACCTTGAGATACTTGGCTCTATTATTCCAATATATTTGCAAGCTAGGGAATAGCCAGAGCTTTGATGGTGGCCCTGTATAATCACCCTCTCAGACGATTACTTTTGGAGTAATTTGTACTCATCAGTAGAGCTTGCCAGATTTTCTATTAGAAGGATGATGTTGCCAGCTTATGTCAGCGTGCTCTAGTCCTGTTCTGCCTAGTGTCTTCCTTCAGAACAGCCAGGTGCTTGTTTGCACAATTATTTCTGCACTGTGCATCCAGAAACTTGCAGTCTTATTTAGATTATGTCTGCTCATGACCAGCTTCCTAAATAGTTCACATCCAAAACCAACTGCCAGTAGTATTTTCTTCACAAGAGGAAGTGGAGGAGCAGACACTGATCTCTTCTGTCTCTTGACCAGTGCCAGAACCTGAGGGAATGGCCTGAAGTTGTGTCAGGGGAGGTTTGGGTTGGATATTAGGAAAAAGGTTCTTCACTGAGAGGGTGGCTGGGCACTGAACAGGCTCCCCAGGAAAGTGGTCACAGCACCAGCCTGACAAGAGTTCAAGAAGCCTTTGGCCAGCGCTCCCAGGCACATGGTGTGACTCTTGGGGATGGCTCTGTGCAGAGCCAGAAGATGGACTTGATAATCCTGATGGGTCCCTTCCAACTCAGAATATTTCATGATTCTATGATTCTTTGATTCTTTGATTCTATGATTATGAGCTCAGTCCTGGTGGGTTTTATTATTTTTATGGGAGCAGTGAAGGATCAGCACCAGAAGAGGCAAGTCAATGAGAGATTTACTTTCTTAATGGTGGAGTATTTTATTGAAGGTGTGAAGAAGATGTGAACTTTGTTTCTCCAGCTCCCAAACAATTTTCTGATGCCTATGTCATAAAGGATCTCTAAATGCTGATGGTGAGGTTTGACCCTGCCTTTCTTTGGACTCCTGTTGCTTCTTAAATTAAGACAATACTACTGGCAGCAAGGGGGAGGCTGAGATGCCTTTGTGCCTGGGAAGCAATCTTCAAATCAGAGACTCCAGAGAAATGCAAAATTTGTAGGTTGAGACAATGGAGGGCTCACTGTGTAACCTCCCCATTTGGCTGAACCATGGCTAGAAATGTGACACTGGCTTTGCACCTGAGCATGCAGAGACACTTTAACAGAAGTGGTTTTGTGTGACAACTGTTTCATATATGCTTAAGGGGCAGGGTTACATCTTCGAGCTGAAAGCAACTCTTTGTGAGTGCATAAATCACAGAAGAACTGTGTTTGAAGATTGTATCATATCCAGTGGAGGTGATACAAACTCCACAGCATTTGCATCTTAGAAATGAGTCATTATTTTGAATAATGATCCATGCTTGTTCATTTTCATGTGAACAATTATGAGGAAAACTTAGCAAGAAAGATTTACTTCATGTTTCAAACCCTTCCTCAAGATCCACTGGTCTGTGAAGTTTAAAGATCACTGACTAAGGCCATGGGAAATGGTAACAAGGATTGATGACACTTGAATAAACAAAGTTATTGATCTGTGTGACAGCTGGCATCGGTAACAATGTGGTCTAACTACAGTGACACCTCTGTTCCTCTCCCTTCCCTTGCCAGCCAAGACTTCTTCAATGCAAATGACCCTTCATTCTGCTCTGCATTGCAACATTGATAGTAGCCCCACAAACAAAGTAATCATAACTTCACACAAGTTCATTTAAATTTGAAGTGAACATGATGCAATATGACAAGTAGTGCTTGGCAATAAGCACATTATAGGTAACCCTGTTCCACACTGTCACTGTAGAGCATTTCCTGGCAAATGCAAGAGGTGGGATTCTGTTTAACTTGGATGGCCAAAGTGCAGATGTCCATATCTGGGCTAGTCATTGGAGCTCCATGCACCATAGTCAAAGGAGTCTAGAGAGCTACTCAGCTGACAAATATAGGAGGAAATGGGAGAACTGTGTCCCTGAGTGCCTGTTTCATTTTACTGATGGTAAAAGGAAACAAAATTGACAGATTCTTATGGAGTCATCTATATTACAAATGTCATGGGATGGGATTTTTTACTGTCAAATATTTTAATGTCGAATCCCATATTTACAAATGAAGATAGAAACAGTCAGAAAAGGTTTTGTCATTTACAAATACAGGCTGGCAGGAACGTAGTGCTTTTGTATTGCTGGAGATGAATTTTGCACCCTCTACTGGAAAATAAGTTTGGTACATATAAAATATGGAGAAAGGACATTTGTACAGTGAAGTCCTCTCCTCACTGCCCTAGAGCACTGCCCTATGCTGACTAATCCTTCATTTCTGATCACTTACAAGTACTGGAACATGTGGTTCTTGATTTGTGAATTTACTGCAGACTGTGGCCTCTTGTGAAATATGATTTCCAAGTGAATACACTGAAGCTTAAGGAAAATAAAGACTTCTATTATTTTTCAAATTTACATTGGTATCTATTCACCTGGAAAGTCCAGAGCAGAAAACAACATGGGAAGTCCAAATATAAGCTCAATTATGGCAGTTTTACACTGACATTTCTCGATTACTGTTAAGATTCATGCAGCTCTGAGTTCACAATCAGACCCTCTGCCCAGTCACAGGAAAGCAAACAGCAATTATTATTTCACTTGTGAGAAGAAAAAGCTCTTTTCAGGGTTACATCACATGCCTTATCTCCCTGCACAAGCAAATGTGGCAGGCGGATAATGCAAGTGAAAAAAATTATTGGACCCAGAGAGTCTGACCTTGGAAGAACGGTAATTTCGGCTATCAAAAAAGAGAGAGCTCATAGTTTGCCCTCTATATGAGAGGTTCATTGTCTGAAACGTGAAATGTGTGAAAAGGAGGAGAAAGGAGTGTGGACAGCTTTCCAGGTGGGGTGTGCACATTCCTGTCTCTGAATTGTCTCATCCAATTCAGCTGAATGACATTTCTTCCGATCTTCTAATTTAAGCAGGGTACAGTAAAAAAGAGCAGGTAGTTACCAGAGTCTGATATAATGAGTCTGTACAATCTGAGCAGAAGTGTTTGCAGGAAATCTGCTTTCCACTGATATGACATGGTCACATGTGGAGATGTGTGATCACTCAGGAGCTCACTGGATGCTGGCTAGGTATCAGTAAGTGAATAGCACATAAAGACTTACACCATCAGATGGATTTTCTGTGTTAAAATTGCAAAGATCACAAACTACTCTTTCCACTGCTGACAGACCAAGAATATGTATTAACCCTGGTCATAACATCTTTGACAGAGTCTTGGCCAATGGTGTGAAAAGGATCACCGGAATAATCAGTTCCCTCCAGGCATTCTGAGCCTCAGAAAGAAAAGGTGCTTTGCCAGGAATAGAAAATGAGATCTGTTTTGTGAAATGAGCTGTTCTTCAGGCCAGTTCTCCTCCCCAGCTTGGATAAGGTACTGACAGCTAGCCTTGCTTTGCTGAGCTGTCAGGTGTTACCTTTGCTAACTGTCCTTGAAAAGGGAGGAGCAATGGAGCAGCACATGGATATGAAAAGATGTAGACCCAACATATCATTTGGCAGAAAGGACTGTGGGGTATGCCCAGCCACTGCCCTGGAGGAACCTCTGCTGAGATAAGGAGATTGAGCAATCACCCAACAGGACTCCCTGGAAAGGCAACCACTTCTTTGCTCACTGCGAGGAAAGGCAGACCCACAATCCTTTGGGAGACCCTATGCAGGTCATTCTGTAACCCATTGGTCTGTCCCAGATCCTCTGTAATCCATTGGTCCCTTGCTGATTCACTGTATCCCTATAAAAGCAAGCTCAGTGGGCCCCTGTGGCTCAGAGAGGGTTCTCATCCCTGGCTCTGCCCTTCGCCGGAGTACGGACCCACAATAAAGCTACCTTCCATGCGGAACCAGCCACACGAACCTCTCGTCTCTCTGGTCTGGCCTGGAGGCTGCCCTGCAGAGCTGAGCTGGAATCACAAGCTGATATCACTAAAGAGCTGACAGCTTCTGCAAGCGCTCCCCTGCCAGCAGCTGAGGGAAGACTGGACCTCGGGAAGGCGATTCCTTTTGGGACCATCTCCCCGGACTGGTCATCTCTTCCTGGGTCAGAGCGGCTGACCCCCATCACCCAGCTGTAATAAAGGACTAACACTGGAATAAAATATAAACATTTTGTGTCCAACCCTTTTGCCATTCCACAAAGAGCAGGCTGAGTCTGAGCTGCTCTTACTCACAACTACACAAAAATAACTATAGATATGCCCAATTTTTTTGCATCAGTAAAAGCTGGGGTCCTATATGCAGGTCCTGCTCAGTGCTGGGTATTACAGCAACCACCAGCATTCCACGTGTGATGCACTGAATAAGACAAGAGTTAACAGAGCTCCAATAGCCCCCACTATCCATAGAAGCATCTTTTGTTCCCCTGAAATGGAGAGCTTGCAGATCTGCCTGTGCTCTACATCCAGGGAGCCTTGACTGCTCCTCACTCCCAGCCATGCCTGTGCAAACTAGTGGTGGGACCCACCTCCTGCCAATTTGAAAGGCAGTGTGGCCTCCTGCACTCTAGATGATCTTGGAAGTGAACACATTTTGCTACTGGGATCTTGCAGCAACAGGGCACGTAGGCTTTCTAAGGACGGGAAAAATCTGTTCTTTGGGGACTGAATTTCCTGTGAGTTCCCAAACTCTGCACAGTGGCAGAGGAATAGGTCTGTTACACTCCAATACTCCATGCAAGCAACATGAAGGCATGGGGATGCACAGGCTGCAACAGGAGTGGATGGTGAAAAAAGTGAGAAAACAGAAGAGAGGAACAAACCTGTCTCAAACCTGGAGGAAAGGAATCTGTCTCCTGTGGACCCAAGAGATATGGAAATGTCTGGCACTACAGAATATGCTGCCTGTGGGCATGGAAAATACAGACATGAGAAGTAGTAACAAGCTCTGAGGAAGAACCTCTCAGCTCTTAGGAGTGTTTTGGCATGAAGGCAGGAAGGCACAGCAAAATGAGATATATGGTCATTTTATAAGAGAGACTTACTCTTCAGTAACAGGGCTATGGATAGGGAGGAATCCATGAAGAAATTTAGTACAAACATGGGTCTCACCTATGAACCACAAGCCTGAGCCACCATTTTGAATGGGATCTCTCTGTCTTAGCATCATTGTCTCAGGTCTAGGAATTAGCCTAAGTCACTGACTCTAAACTCCATGTCTGGTAGAT
Source organism: Coloeus monedula (assembly GCF_965178545.1). Taxonomy (NCBI): domain Eukaryota; kingdom Metazoa; phylum Chordata; class Aves; order Passeriformes; family Corvidae; genus Coloeus; species Coloeus monedula. Next base: position 78,361,577 of record NC_138783.1, on the reverse strand, counting down.
GGATGCTTCCAGAGGGTGATCCAGTCCATTGACCTCATACAGATTTCTCTGGGAATCCCTGTCTCTTTTCACTTATCACAGAAGGAGTTTGAGATTATTACCTTAGTCTCCTCTAAGATTACCTCTGATCCTCTTTAGACTGCTAAAATTAGTGACGTGAGCCCCACCTTCTAAACATTGTTCAACTCAAGAGGTAGTTGAAATGAGCGACTGGCTGTGCACCTCTGGAAAAGCAACTTTCTAGACCAGTGGTGAACTGCACATACTACCCACAGTTTGGCAACTGCCTGCATCATCTCCTATCTGTGAACAGCCCCAGTGGCCACTCTCCTCTTAGGTGATGCCTGTTTCATCCATGGATGGTTGAACCTGATTGCTGACAAACAAGGTAGAGACACAAACAAAAAAATCTGCTTTCATCATACCAAGTGGGTTGGCTTTCATGCCTGTGGTAGGGTATGGCCTCAAATTATGGTGAAATCGAGTTATCATACTGTGCACAGCTAGAACACAGTGAGAAGGTCACATCAGGAAAGAGGAAGGCATATACCTTTGTTCATTGTCTTCCCAGGTATTTATGCACTGTGTGTGCCCTGACAGCCAGAGTGCATGGCTTTTAAAGCATCCTTCTTTACTCCAGAGGCAGCATGTGGGATGAGTGGATAACGTTGTCATCCTTGCTGCAGGAATCCATCTGATCTGCCTTTCAGGGCTAAGAAGCAGCAGTGATACGTTTCCTCCATGTCTGCTCTTTAAAGAAAAGGTTGTGTCTGACCAGTACCTTGGGAAATGCAACATTCACATTTACTGTGTTATTTATGATAGGGTGAAATTTCACACGGTGTTGCAAGTCACCTGGAATGTGTTTGCCTTGGCATGTCCTTTTACTGCCCTCAACTGAATTACAGGCATCTCTTCAGGTATCTATTCAGGCAGCTCTTGTTCACTGAATCATTTACTATCCTTGGGAGGCAGAGCTGGTGGGATGATGCCACTCTGGTCTGTGGTACTGGGCTGTTCACACTTGGCAGGTGGTGAGGGAGGCAGGTGAGTGAGAACTTTACTGCTCAGCACTTGCAGAACTGGGAGCTAATTAACACTTACTTCTAACGTGCCCACTGGGAGTAGCTCTGGATCTGTTCTTGTTACAAGACTGCTATGTTTTAGTGTGTGGAATGGAAGGAGTTGGTCAGAATTTTTTGAGACAAACATATTCCGTCCAAAGTGATCTGTATGGAAATGTCTGTTCTGTTCTGTTCTGTTCTTTGGCATTTGGTGGGGTAGTAGGGAAGTTCCAGTGTGAATGGTTTTGTCCTAAAGGTAATGCTTTTCCCAGGCAAGGTCTACTGCAAATTTGCCATGTGAGTAGGCCTCAGCATTTGTTGGTCAAACCATGATGGTGCTCTTGAGCTATCTGATGGGCTTTTACACGTATTCGTTTGCATTTCATGGCATCTCTGTGGGGCAGGGAGAGGTTTTTCACCTGCTTAACTTCCTACCTAAAATCCTTTGCTACGCTTTACTCTTCTGCCATCACTTTTGTTTTCTTGCATATTATTTTCTTTCCTTTTCACAGGCCGAAGTAAAAAAAAATGGATCACTTCTTCCCCCTTTACTGACTCATTCAACTTTGTCCCACCCACTTACTCTTCATTTTTTCTCTTTTAGATACCTCAGCTATCTCTGTGTTGTGTTGAAGAGTTTCAGATGTTATGGGGCAAATTAAATGTCCCCTCTAATAGTTCACCTTCTATTTCAAGGAACAGTGTTTTCTTCTTTAAGGATTCACATCTCTCAACAGCGCCACAATTGTAAATTACTGCAGGAGATTTTTGGGTATGGGGATTCATTCCCATTTTGATGAGAGGGAGGAACACAGGAGCAAACGTGCTGGCAAGAGCATAAAATGGCCATCTGCCTCACTCTCACAAGGTCCCATAAAGCTGTCCTTCCTAAGGCAAGTTCCATTCCCACTGACAGTCAGTAGTGCATTGCTTCCTGGGCAGGAGCTACATGTTTGCTCTTTCAGGTTAGAGACCGGGGTATGTGAGAGATCTTCTGCCACTTTTTCCATGCCTTTATAAAAAAATGAGCCAACACAGTACTGATTTGTTACACATGCTCACTTTTCCCTATGGATTTGCCTGATCTCCTTGATGGTACACTGTAAACTCCACTTGTATTATTTAGAATTGCGGAATGAGTCTACTTGACTTTCCAAGCATCAGCCCTCCAGATACTATTAAATTTTCAGCCTTTCAGGAGAACTAAATGTAAATCAAAGTCAGCGACCTGGTTGGTGGTGCTTTACAGTACATGAAAGCATTTGTTTTCCTCATACAATATAATTTTGTTTTTCACATCTGAACCTTGCAATGGTAGTTGTATAGGTTTTATAGCTTTGAGCTGACCTCGGAAAGAGTGAGATACATGGCAGTACTCTTGTTTACAGCAGGCATCAAGCAGAATATTGCAGGGCAGGCTGCACGGATACATGAAGGAGAGGTGAGCTGCCTTAAGAAACACTAAAACTGGGTTTAGGATCAGCTTGAAGATGAAAAAAGGGTGTTGTCTATTGGAAAAGCTAATCTGTGGAGCTTGCTGTCCTCAGAAACACATGCCAGTTTATATTTTGGTCAAATGAATTAATTACCTCCAAAACAAATGCTGTAAGTCAAATAACTTACACAGAGTGGACAACGATGGCAAGGTTGATGAAGGGCCTGATGAAGACCCAGCCAGTTGGCAAAGGTACCTGGACACTTCAGTCTCTAAAAACCTGACCTCAGATAGCTGGGAGCCACCTGAATTCATATTACACCTGGAGCGGGCTAAAACACTAATAAGGAGCCTGTCCTGGGTTGCAGTGTATTCTATTACCATCCTCATGAGCTGTTGAAATCAGGTGGGGCAGTGTTTCCTTGCCTCCTCCCCCCAGACTATCTTGCTGTTAATGGCCCATCATTGTCCTGCCACATGACTCAGAGATAACTCCCTCCGGACCATCTTCTGTTAATGAGCCTAATCAACACCTGGCCTCGTGACTCATTACCCCATTGTGAGATGCTCCACCCAGAGGGAGGAACCAAGCATTCCATCGTGGATATAATCTGAGACTGAACAGCGGAGGTAACTTTTCCACTGGATTTCCAGAGGGTAGGAGCTACACAGCCACCACTGGACCTTCTGAGGAAGAGCAGACCCTTTTTTCTACAGGATCACCACTTCAGAGGACTGCAGCCACCATTCTACCAGACTGCTACCACCACCCTGCCTAACAGGGACTCAGGTTGTATCTTGACTCTGTCAGTTTGAACCAGTGTTTTCTTTTAGGTTTTTTTTCCTTTTCTTTAATTTCCCCACTAAATTGTTATTCTGACTTGGTGCCTCCCACTGGTTTGTTTTCAAATTAGTACAGAGCCCTACTACTATTTCTTTATAACAGGGCAGGATGCAGCTTAGCCAGCTTTAGTGAAAAGATTTGCCTCAAATTTGTTGTGCAGGTTCTTACAGCTTGCAGAGAGAGAAGAGGCAGTCCTAAAGGATAATTTCTTCTCTGGTAGGGCAAGTACAGTAGACAAAACAGCTAATGATAATTCAGGTACATAATCATATAAGGCTAGTGCCATTTTAATTGTCCTAAAGCACCTCCCAGTGCCCTGACAGGGGGATGTGTGTCTTCTCTACCATATTTGCCAGGCCTGCAGAAGTTTCAGGTATTTTAAGGAGTTTTAAGATGTCCTATGTTTAAATACCTCAATTCTTCCCTTCTGCTTAAGTTGTATGAACCTTTCTTCAGGGCCCTGATTAATTCAATTTAATTCAGGAGTGTAACTTCCTGTGCTCCCTCTGCAGAGAGGACTGGAGACATTTACTCCAGTTACCTAAAATTTGATCCTCTCCTCTCCAGAGATGACTATACAGTGCTTAAGCTGTGTAAAAATGCTGGTTGACAATGATTATTACTCAGATTACTAGTATACTTAGGGATTGTCCTGTTTCCCACGATCTGCCCAAATAACAAACAGGTATACTTTAAACATATCTTTTCTTTTTTTTTTTTTTCCCTTAACTGAGCAGGCAAAATGACCAATTTCTTAGCATGCCACTCCAGCTTGGGATTCTCTTTACCCACGGAGCTCAATGGAAGTCCAACACCTCAATTAAAGGTCTCAGATTTCATGGCACATCTGAACCTCTCAGCTGAAGGAGAAATTCACCTTTTAATATAAGACATAGTCTGCCCAAGCTCTACTACATGACAAAATTCCTTATGTGAAATCACATGAAGCTGCAGCAATACTGCAGCTATGCCCGAGAGGTCACATGCCTCAGCCCATCTGGAAAGAAGCACTTCTCTGAGCATGGGATGGGGAGCAAGGATGGCCAGATCCCAGTTGCTGCCTGGGACAAACCAGTTCACTTTTGCAGTTCACTTTTCTGTGTAGTAAAGGACTACAAAAGCATGTATGCTTGACACTCATTTTTTAGGTAGATTTTATCATTAAAACCTCTGCTTGCTGATATAAATCTGTCTTTGCTTATGCATTATTTCTTTTTTGCTGTCTTACAACAAGAAACAACCCTGAAAGTATTTCTTTCTCTCCTTCATAGAGCTCAAACACCTTTCCAGATAAGGAATACATCTGAGAATTGATTTCACATTAAGACTTGATATTCAGGACAATACAATAATTCACTGAATGGCCTTTAGAGGGAAGCAGATTCAAAGAATCCATGGAGAGATCAAGAGCAAGCTTTTAGCAAAAACAAGCTGCCAGATCTTATTAAACAAAACCTGAAGCTGAGTGAGTTGGCTCGTTCTCTATGTCTCTATGCAGTACTGGGTATGATTTGAACATCACTCACATTATTCCAGTCTGAAACCTCTCATACAGTGAAGGATACCAGGGCTATTTTGTCTTAATCTGCTCATGTCTGGAGACCTTGCTGCTTTGTTTTCTAGGGAGTCTTCCTTTAGTCTTCAAAAGTTATCGTGCAAGTAGGAGTTGGGCATGAAAGAGGACCACGGGAGCATCTGGGGCAGTATGCAAGAGGTATTCAGCAAGTCTGGAAAGAGAGACCTTTCTATCTGATGTTATAAGCTATGAGTAAAAGTAAATATGTGACCTGATGGTTCCTGACTTCTGTCTGCTCTCTTGTGAGGGATCAGGCAAAAATGTTGTCTGAGAAATACCTACATACAGGCATAGAGCCAAAATCTCAGAGGGTGATTTCTAAATACTACATATTTGAAGGGCTGTGGTATGTGTGACCGTGTAATTCCACCTGTTTGCAGCATTCTTTTCACACTAAAAAGTGTTTTAAAGGCAGAAAATTATTTTAAAGGTCTTTGGAGATCAGAAATGGCAGCAAAATCTCTATGGGTAAAGTTCTCTGCCCTTGCTACGTTCTCTGTATCTTGGGGGCACGTTGATGGGGCAGGAATTATTCAGTGGGCAACTTGCCAAGGCAGCTTGCTCATGTGCTGCACTTCTGGCAGACCAGAGATGTTGTTTTATGAGGACAAGGCAGATGTCCTATATACAGCTTGGAATGAGATAATGAGCTTGAAGTAGTCTTAAAGAAGTTAATGCCATTTTCAGCATGTGCATACCTCTCTGTAAAGAGGGTCCGAGCAATGACCTCAGGCATTGGACCTTGGTTGCCAGTTGTAAAACTTTATGGCTCAGTTTGAGACCAACTGTCTCTCCCCAGCACGTATCTGCTCTGGAGTGTGCCCTGAGCAATCCTGATCACCAGCCTGCCCTGCTCTATTTTGTGCCACAGATGGAGCCTTCACAGGTTCATGGAGGATTTTTAGATGGCAGAAGTATAGAGAAAGACAAATAGGGCCAAATGTTTTAAAAAAATCCCAAAACACCAAGCACCAATGATTGGATTTTTTTTTAACAGGTAGTGAAATTAACTATTTGTAAGTACCTTTAAAACAATGATGAGATGTGTAAATCAGTACAGATTAGCTATGTCAAATCAATCTAATTTCTTTCCTAAAAGATTAGAAGGACAGTTAGGTAGAAAGGTGTACTTTAATGTTGTATAACGTGAGTTTTCACACTCAGTAAAAACAATACGAGGTTTGCTGAAAACACCCGAAGGCAGGATGCCAAATACTCACTGAATCATCAGTACCTTCCTGGCCACAATGCCCTCAGAGTGGTCTGCAGGGATCTGTGCTGAACCTGCTGCTTTTCATCCTTCGTTAGCACAGCAAGCAAATAGGAACCCTGTTATTGCTAGCAGAGCTACAGCACAAGCTATTGAAACAATGTGCATGTAAATTAAACTATTCCCAATTCTGTCACATTATTTGTAAGATGATTTTTATATTTACACCTAGCTCCTTGGCAGCCCCTGTGTGCCCTTCTGAGAGCAGGTGCTACCCCAGACATGATGGGTCACAGTGCTCCAAGGAAGGCTCCCCTGGAGTTCCCAGGCATATAAAGGGAGGTGCATTGCCCTTTTAAATGAGATGTTATACTCCAAACTTACATAAACATGGTTAATTATATCAGGTATATATCAGTGTATACCTTTTCACTTATATTGCTGAGGGAAGCTACAAGCAGATTAAAGAGTGCTGAGTGTAAGTTTAAACTTCAATCACATACATTAACATCCAAGGGTTGTGCAAGGTAGCATTTCAAATGAAACATGGAAAGAAACCTTCATAATGTTTTATGTGTTGTGGAAACCTTACCAGGTTTGTATACTCTTACATGTCTCAGTCATAATTGGATGGAATATCCTAATAATATGATTTTAGGTTTTTACCAGTGATGTTTTGAATCACTAGAAATAGGAATAATTCCATGGAAAAAAACCCCACAGATAAACAAGGTTCTTAGGCATTTCAAGGACAAAAAGGATTAGCCACTGTAAAACCACTCCTCTTTCCAAATAAAGTCCAATTGATCATGCCAGCATAAACAGCAAAGGGAACAGGAGAAAGAAGATACACCTGTGCCTGAGTAAAGTGACACTTCCCTCTCCTTTTTCTCTGTAGGTGAGAAAGATTTGATTTTCTGTGTGGACAGTAATTTTTGGATCCCCAAATGAAATTTTTAGGAATGTTTATCCTAGAGGACCACATCAAACTTTTTAATCCTTCCAGGAGGCCAATTCTTGATGTATTTACATAAAGTTCTTCCCCTAATAGTTGTTTCTTGGACCCTAGTTTCTGATGTAACTGGCTATATAAGAGCTTCTGTCATACACATGTAATGGATGATGATAAAAGTTGAAGATTGAACTTGACAATCATGGAGTACTTTTCCAACCTCAATAATTCTATGATACTATAAATTAATTATTAGTAGAAAGGCAACATACAAGCTCAAAGAAATTATCTGTCTCTTCCTAGGTATAACACAGAAGCTTGGATAAGTGGCCAGCTCATCTCATTCCTGTTCAGATAATTAGGACCAGAGCAGTGTCTACATCAAAACATACTTTCCAAAAAAGAAAAGAACAGTGTGAAATGCATGAACTGTACCAAAGGGGAAAATCCAAATTGTTTTATGGTATAGAGGTCTCAAATTATGCAATTAAGAGCGTGTTACTAATGAGGACAACTACCTTCACCATTTCCCCAGTTGTATCAACTGACAACCTCCCAAAAAATTTTGGAAGGGACAGCATATGAAGAATCTCCTCCACTGAGACTTTTTGCCTTTGTGATAGTTACTGAGAATTTGTATGATCAAGATGCTAGTTTTTATACAGTTATAAAAATGTTCCCTGCACATGTTCTTCTCAACCTTGAATTTGTTGTTTGAATAGAATAAAATTTAAAGACATCTTTCTCCCAGAAAATCTCTGTTGTCTAATGTCCTCTCCTCAAGAAGTTCACCATAAAGAATTTCTTCTTTAGATATATATCTAAACCTGCCCTCAATCGGCTTAAAGCCATTCCCTTTTTTCCTATCACTTCATGCTCTTATGAAAAGTCCCTCTCCAGCTTTCCTGTAGGCCTCCTTTAGGTACTGGAAAGCTCCTGTAACGCCTCCCTGGAACCTTCCCTTCTCCAGGCTGAACAACCTCAACCACCAGCCAACCACCACACAGTCCTCTGATCAGCTTAGTGGCTGGCCTTTCTCTGGACTCCTTCCAGTAGGTCCACAAGTCCTGTGGGCACTGGAGAGAAGGGGGTTTCACCAAGCCCCCAGCTGCTGCAGTCACAGCTGTGATTTGCTATCCTGTGGTCCGGCTGTGGCAAAGGATTCTGGCTTCTGCCTCATTTCTGAGTGAAGTCTAACTGGATATTTTCATCCTTTTCTTCAAGATAACAAAGAGCAATAAGCCATAAAACGTTTCAAGAGGAGAGGAGGGGTGCTGTACCTTCTTGATTTTGACAGAAATTTTTCCAAGGCAAGAGATGCATCAGTGACTGGTGGAGTAACTCCCAGTGCCCTGGAGGAACAGCCTTACAACAAGCCTACAAACCCCAACAATCCTAAAGAATTTTTTTCTTTTGCTTTTTGTGAAGCACTGTGATCAAACAAGCTTGATCCTCTTCTTCTACCTCCTTCCTCCTCCTCCATTATGGCATAAACCTACCAATTTCTTTTGAAGTTTGCTCCCTAGATTATAAATACTCTGGGACAGAGCTGTTTTGTGCTCTGTGTTTGCACAGTGTCAATTACAGGACGTAGCCCTAGAAGCCAATAATATGTAATCAGCTTTTGTTCAGGTTTCAGTGGTTCCTGATAAGTGCAAATAAAGCACAATGCCTCTGGTTGGTTCCTTTGCAGAACACTGCATCAGAGAGATGTATTGCCCCAAATATGTGAATACAGCTGACAGCAGAGCAGTGAAAATATCTCAGGAAGCAGAATCAGATTCATAAATGTCCTAAGCACCCTACAGAGCTGTATTTTCCTTCTAGTCCTTGTCAGTTGTAAAATCTCTGTGGTTTATGGCAAAAATGAGAGTGGCATAGACTTTCCAATGTAAATATGATTTTGTCCTTCAAGAGACAGAATGTAATTTTATTGCTGGCATTAAAACCTAGATATGGAATTCAATAGTATATGAATTACTCTAAAAAAGAAGCCATTAAGAACTACTACTGGTCCCATTGCTAGATCTCAGTGCAGACATCTGAAGCCCATGAGAATTGAATCCTCTATACACAAGGCCAGCAATGCTTACTTATCTGAAATTAAGCACCCAAACTGTAGTATATTGGGCTGAAAAGCTTTCTCACAACATTTTTAACTTTCTCAAGACAATTAAAAGCAGTGCTTCTTCTCTCCCACAAGCCGCTGCCCAGCTGCACTGCTTGTTTTTACATGTCCTGCTTCTTCCTTTCCAGGACTTGTGTCCTTTGCCAGACTAACAGGCATTCAGAGGAGTGGTATAAGGACACAGGTAAAAGAAGTAGCTTTAAAAAAATATTTTATATTACAGTAATGATTAATATATTGAGCTAATCATAAGGATAAGTGGACTAATTATAAGAACATTGCTGTTATTATTTTTTCTGTATTTTAGGACAAGAAAAATTTAAAAGAGTTCAGACTGTTTGTGTGTTTTAGACTAGCAAGGTAGATTATTTCAGGCAACACATTTGGGATAAAGCACCCATGTTACCTTATCCCAACTTATGTTGCCATATGTTGCGCATCCCCCAAATTTTGTTGTTGTATCAGTAGAATGGTATTTCAATAAACTTTTTCTGACCTTTTCTTTTTAAAGTATTTTACAATCTGTTTCTAAAAGGAGTAAATTCCATTGGCCTCATGAAGCCTGAGTCTGATGTAACTCCATCAAAATCTGTGGAGTTTCCCTGGCATCAAAACTGCAGTAATTTAGGAATTACTCACGCTTTGAATTTCTTGGATTTTGCCAGTAGGAACTTGGAACTAGCAACTCAAAAATTACTTTTAATTGCATCCGGAGATCCCCATTTACTTTCAAAGATACAATCTTCATCGTCACATACTCCGGACTAGCACACTTGCATTCATGTTTAGAAGCTTAATTATGCATCAATTACATGGGGGAATTTTAAATGAGATTTGCTGTTCCTTTTGTTTCATGGATTTGACTAAAACATTTTGTTTATTTTGGTGTCACTCTCATAGCTGGCATGATTGGTTTATCTGATGACTAATTTTATTTGACTCCAGCCAGACACATACTGCCAACATCTCAACAAAGGGCTCATTTGGAAAGGGTTTATAGCGTTTCAGTTGACTCTAACTATTAAACACTTGATGAAAATGTCCATTGACTCCTAACAGCTGCCTGGTAATGATATAGCCTTAAAAACTGAGCTTAACCAGCTCTTCCTCTTGATTAGCCTTTTTGCCCACTGTAACTACTTCTCCACCAGTCTGGGATTCGTGGAGGACCTTTCAAGAAGTGAAGCATCTTTAACAAGGGAAGCAAGGGATAATTTGAATTTGTGTGTACACATGAGAACAGAGAGTATGTTTTATGTAAACGCTTGATCAAAGGAATACATGGCCGGCTGTTTTTGGAGCAGCTGGCACTACCTCTTGCGTGAGTAAGATGCCAGGTCTCAGCAAATGCCCGTCAGAGACGTGCTTTCCATACTCACACCCGTCACCACACTATAGCTAAAGAAGAACAAGGATTTCAGTGGTGTACCTGGGCTGTGGGGAAAGAGGGGCTGACAAGGCTTTGCACATCAGGGAGAGTCTGAGTCCTGGTGAGATAAAGGTGTATTCAGTGAAGACTGAATGATGTGGGATGAAGAGGGGCTCCTTGATCTGAGGTGACAATTTAAAGGCTGCAGTGTTTTGCCCCTGCAGCAGCTCTTGGTGAAAGTGTTGCTCCCTTCAGGCACAGACTAGGAGAGATGTGAAACATGGCAAAATTAGCTGTAGAAGGAGAGAAGGAAATTGCCTTCCATATGCACTCATGTTTGGATTGAAAGTTCTAGGAATTAATTACATCCACCCGATCTGAGGTACGGGGATCCACCTGCAGGCGTCTTCTGAGTCAGGACAGGATTCATTTGAATCCTGCCCAGTATGTGCATACTTTCACTAACCATCCACCTACTTTACTGTCAATTGGTATGTCTAGATCGCTCCTCTGACCTGCTGCAGAAGGAGACAGGATTCCCTATTCCTGTTGACTATAAGGGGATAACAGGGTGATTAGCTAACACACAATATTTTACATCACTGTTGTTTAAATTGGTCTGGGATAAATCCTAAACCTCTGCTTAAGATCCAGTGCTACAATTTTAGCACCTCATCTATATCCAGCTTCAGATGCCTGATGAACCAGGACAACATTTCCCAGACAGGAAGAAAGGAGAACTGTAGGACCCATACCATCCAATATTCTTGTATGTGATAGAAGGAGGATACAGCTTGAGTACAGCTTGAGTACTTCAAGGAGTTTGGCTTATATTGTCTTTCCCTGCCCCCTGGGCCCCCCTTCTGTTTTGGACTCTTTCAGATATGCTAGGAGAATATTGTTTGTCAGTAAAACTAGCACAAAGAAGTGAAATAGGATGAATGTGGGTTTGCCACCTTTATTTAGGGCTGTAGATCTCTCGGCAACATCTAGGCCAAATAATGGACAACGAATGTGGTACACAGAGCTCCGTGCTTGACAATCACAGAGCAAAATGTCCATTCCAAAATCAGCAAAAAAGTAGGAAATACTTATTTTAAAAGTGCAAGAGTATTTCCTACCAACTGGTCTTTGCAGATCAGAAGTTCACTAAAAGACCTTTGTAAACCAAAGGCTACTGACAAGTGGGCATTAGATACTTTATAAATTTATTTTCTGAATCATGGCTTTCCACCTTAACAGGCTGCAAGGAGGAGTCCTGGAGAGAGGAGATGAGGACATCAAGGGGCACATTTCACTTCTGGCAGCTAGAACTGAACATGGGGTATAAGGCTGAGCTGATTCAGGTATCACAAATATCACAGGTAATGGAGGTAATCACAGAGTGAAACAACTGCAGAGTAACAAAAGTAAGCTAAGGGTTAGAGGCAGGCTGTCCGTAGACAGACAAGAAAGGCAGTTGCTTTTAGGGGAGAATGATAAAACTGCTATTTTTTAATTCTTTGTGGTAATCCAGTCTCACCATTTCCTGTGGTATTACCACTGGACATGGGGAACTGATTATACTCTTCCTGTTTGCAGCCACTTATTACGTACTTGAAGACTATCTCTATGCCTACAGCCAGTCTACTCTTTTTTAGACTAAACAGTTTCAATTCTCCCAGTCGTTCCTCATAGGTCATGTTTCATAAACTTGAGGGATTCTAGATGCTTTTATCTGTGTGCCTTTTCCAAGTGTTCTGCATCATGCTTCAAGTGTAGTACCCAAAATGGACACACAACAGCAGCAGAGGCTTTGCTTGGGCCAACCAGAAGCCATCTCACATCTTACAGACAAACTAATTTTAAAAAGGCTTGTTGTTTGTTTTTTTCTTTTGTGAAACAGTGTATACAATGTGTATGCATTGACTGATTTCAACTGAGAGGATCCTGGATATTGGATTGATCCCTGCTGGTCCATCTACACAGCCCCCATAGCTGACCGGAAGCTTGAGGGAATTCCTTTTCTGCTGAGTTTCCAGTTAGCTATTTAGAAAGAAGGTAGATGTTTTGAGGCAAAGGAGAGGATAGATTATAAAAATTTAAGATTACCTAAGTAACTGCCAGGTCAGACACAGCACTGACCTAATCCTGTCTCTGTAGCAGCATGAAGGAGACAGTAAGGCTGCAGGGATGTTGAGGGAAAAGGAAAACAAAAAGAAATAAATCCATTTCAAAAATATTGCTGTTGGTAGAATTGAGTGAAAGCAGATGTAACACAGTGAACTTTAGACCCTGAAGTAATGTTATTCCTTTCACTTACTCAGAAAAGTGAGCAAGGCCAGTGAAAAAAATCTCTGGCTCTAAAATCCACTTTGAATGACTACTGCATAATAGAAATAACTCTTGGTTGGGAGCAGACTTTTCCTCATAATTCCTTTTTCTTTTAAAGATCTTCTCAGGAGTCTTTCAGGTCGTAAATACATTTCTTTGCTTCCTAGTTCCTGTCCCTTGTTCAGCAGTGCTTTCTCTTCAAGTATTAAGGACTATAACCATGCGCTGTGAGTGTGTATGAGCAAGGGGGCACAACATGGATCTCTGTTGCTAGATAAAGATTTTTGAGATTATCCAAGGTTTGAAACTGTAAAGAACAGGTAGTTGAAAGCACTCAGAGTCCTTAGATAAGAGCTCTCACTCATTCTGTTGCTTAAACTGCTATAAGTTTTTGGAAATCATCTAATTTCTCCCAGATGAGTGGGTAGACTTTGCTGAAATTGAGAACTTGGGTCCAATCCCTCTTGCACTAAAAGTGATGGCCAAATTGTCACCATTTGGTCAAGGCAGAGCCTGGCACCTCAAAAGCTCATTTTCTGCTTTCCTAATGATCTGATGTGTTTTGGACGGCTGCAGTCCCTGTATTTTTTCATGAGCCCTCTTCCTGCCCCACGACCCAGCTGTTGTACACCAGACTTGCTTTCCTTGTCTGCAAGGGTTTTATCTTCTTGCAAACTGTTCCCAGGAGAAAGCCATTCCTATCTCCCTGACTGTCCTCTCACTGGGTTGTATCTGAGTCTTGCACGTATAGACCTTGCTGATAGGTGAAATTCTTATCAGCTGGCCGTGACAACCTGTCATGTCCTGTGCTGCCTTGAGCTTGCCCTTAGGCCTCTGCAGTAACCAGAGCAATCAGCACACTGCAGCACAAGTAGTGAGTGACCTTAGGAAGCACTCAAACATTTGCATATTACTGCATACAAAAAAATAATAATAAAAATCGGTGGGATGTGGAGTGGTGTGGAGTACCTCTTATCAACAGGCTCCACAAAAGCTCCTTCATTTGTTTATAAGGAACTGCAGACCAGAGATGCCTGAATTTGCAGACAGGAAGGGTGAGGGGGGAAAACACCTCCACTTGTTTTCTCCTTTGAACAACAACATTTCTCTTAACCTCAACCAAAGAAGGTAGTGAAGCCACTTGGCAAACAGACTTGAGTCAAGTACCTTGGCTGGAAATGTTGGCTTGTTTCTGTTAACACATATTCTGCTCCATGTGTGCCGAGGGGAGAGATGGGAAGGAGTCACCACACAGTGTAGCCGTCCCTCTCGCAGCCCACTGCACCCCTCAGACACGTCTGGGCAGCAGTTTGCCTGCAAACAGGCACTGCAGCCTGCTGGCTTCAGCTGCCACCTCTCCTCCTACCTCCTTCCCTGGTCTGCCAAGCACAGCCCCTCCAGAGGGACCACCACCACCAGCCAGGGCAGGGGGGCTTTACTGCTCTGAAGGAAGTTAGCTGAGCCATGGGTTGGGGGTGTCTGCACCCTCAGTGAAGCCCAGGCCAAAGTATGGCTATGGCAGTGCAGGGTGTCCTGGCCATGGAGGGAATCAGAGCTTTGAGGTACAAAGGCACTGACACTTGAAAATGCTGCATTTCTGTGAAGAACTGAGTTTCTAGGGACAATATTAAATAGGCATGATATTGGAGGTTTTGCAGTAGCCACTGAGTAAAACAAAATTACGTGTGGCATGAAGATGTTGAAAGGTGGTGTAAGTTAAATTGTCTATTGCATTAATTTTGCTGGATTATAGTTGTATCATCTGTTTTGTAAGGTGGAACATTTCCATTAAAATATTATATGGAAAAGCCAGATGCCATTAATGATTAATTAGTTAGTTAATTAATTACCTCTTTTCCCCACTTTGTCAGATAACTATTTCTGTAATTACCCAAAGGTGGCTAACTCAGAGCCCAGTATGTGATGTGATGTTTGCTGGGGTGGGATGCCGGCCTGGGGCAGCTTGGGCACGTGGCGAGCTGTTTATACATCCCAAGAGTCCTGTTCTCCTGATTACCCAATAAACACCGCACAGGGATATGGACAGGGAGTTACTTTCACTGTTTCTCACTGGCTGGGGTTTGGTTTCTGCTTTTGCAGCTTACAGGATGAAATATCAATAGAAAGGCTTTTATGTGACATTCTGTGTTATTGTTTAGAAATTCATTTGTGAAGAAGGAAAAGGCAGTCTCCAAACAACATAAGATTTTGGCAGATTTCCATCTACAGAGGAAATTTAGACCTTCTGACTTCTCGTTTCCTTTGGAAATATGGTTCAGTGCGTGTTGCCCTGAATATGAGCCCTAGACACATTTTTGTTTCTGATTGGTGTCTGCAGAAGAGTAGCCTCACATCTTAGCTGGATAACAAAGTAATAGAGAATATAAAAATTGTTAGAGTGGACCTGGTAGAAAACCATTATATATTATTATGAAAGCACATGAATGAGAATCTTCAAGTATTCAGTTTTGCTTCTCATTTTGACTGTCAGGTTATGCAATTGTACTCTTTTAAACACCAGTAGAGTCTGTATGATTAACTTTTTGGGGGGCTAGAACTAAAAATTTGGAGTAAAATAATCTTATAAAATAATACTAGTGACATATCCTTCTGATGGTGTACAGTTTTAAAATCTAGCACAGGGAAGCCTTGATTATAGAAAACTGTTGAATAGTACAACATATCTTAGCTCAGGATGTGGAGTTTAAAAAGTCTATCTTCAAACAGGTTAATTCTCAGGAGGTGTTTTACTAGAGCTTGGTTAATTACCTCCAGACTAACACACATTTTCTTTAGAAAAGCTAACAGTAAAAAAGAAACATAACTGCCAAAGGAACGTGTCAGTAGACTTGGGCATCGTCTTTAGAAGTGTTTGGTACCTCTGCTTTTTTAACTGTTTCAGGTAACTTTTTAGAAATGTAAGTGGCATAAGGTATTTAAGGGGAAATAGAAATGAAATGTTCGAAGGGGACTTTGCATGTAGCTGAATTTCAGCATGTGCTTTGCCAAACTGAAAATATAAATGTTTTCCATTCAGCAACTGAGAAGTGCTCTGGCACTTAAGCATGTCCTACAGTAAGGCACAGACATTTGAGGTGATGTGCTCTCTCCTGTTTTAGGAAATGCATCCCTGAAGAGGAAAGTCATACAGGAGACCCAGGCTTCAATGTCATCTGTAGAGAGAATATTGGATGGATTATAGGAATCTACTGGGCACAGCCAGAGATTCCTCACAGTACTGACACCAGGACTGAGTCAAGTAATAAATACCCTGAAAGTGTGGGGTTCTGAAGCCCCAAGTTGCCCTAGGCAGCACCTCTGCTCCAGGCATTTGATTTAATTTGAGTCAATGAAACACCAAAGAGCATACATCAACCAGCCTCTAAACCAGCACAGAGCTCCATGGCACCCACTCCAGAGAAGGCTTATAAGGATAACCAGACACTGCAGGACTTGATGCATGCGGGATGTGGGGAGCAATCCCATGTGCACATCTCTAACAAAATGGCTGTGCTCATCTGGCATCTTGCTTTACACTGCAAAGCTACGTGTAAGTACTATGAGAGATGGGGTAACACGCATTGGGGGATTTAATACCCCTATTGACTGTGGAGTGATTTTCTCTACCAATGGGCATGTGACTCTTACTTGCCTAGCCAACTCCATGTAGCAACCATAAGAGAGATTTTTATGTACATATATTTTTCCCTACATTTCCCCATACTTATTCTCAAGGTATTTGCTTAGCTTCTCTCCTCCACCTTGCACCTCTCCATGATGGAAAACTAAATATTTAAGAGCTTAAATCTCAGCAGTGTGAATTTCAAAATCACCAGTTTTAATGATTTACAAATTCAGCACTTCAGTCTCCTTCTCTTACCCTCTGCCTATCACAGCTGGTTTTGCCAGGTGTCCTTTCCCCTCCTGCTGCAGGGACTTGTGAAAATTAAATGGATTGTATCTCTGAACTTTGAATGAAGCTCTGGTTGTAGCATGACTGCTAAAAAGATAAGAAGAGGTACACTGGCCTTTGGCTCCTCAACATATGCCAGAGGAAAGCTCCCCTCACCCACCTCAGTGCTCACAAGGCAGACCAGGGTACAAAACCTGTTTTAACAGAGATATTTTAAGACATTGGCTGCATACCAATTACTGCTGAGTCCTATTCATTTTTGCTGTATGCTCTCTGCTGCTATGTAGCAGTAATCAAAGAAAGCTAAAAGCAAAGTGGAGATAACAATCTATCCTGATGTGAGTATTAGAAGATGAAAGAGCTTTGTTATTAATGCCCCAATAACAAGCTTTGCATTCCTGTCCTTGCACCAGCTGCATGGGAACTGTTGCACCACATCAACAAACAGCAGCACTTTCCACCTTTCACGTTTCCTCAGTGATTTTCTTCAAATGGGTGGCAAAAATCATAAAGATGAGTGAAGAGAAGCAAAAGCAACATTACTCTTGTCTAGATACCAGATCTAGACAAAAGTGAAAAAAATCTCAGCACTGTAACCTCCGTCCTTGTGCAGTGAGAAGACAAAAGGCTCAGAGCACAAAAAGAGGATTGCAGAGATGCTGTCAAATTGCCAGGTGTAAATGAGCTAAAAAGGAGGACTGGTCTGCAAGGTCTTGTGTCTTCCTGTAGCCCTGAAGATTTTAAAGCAGGGTCAGAATCTGTGCTTTGTAACCTACCATCAGATTCTCCAAAACTGACAGCAGTCTGTGGAGGCTCCACCCTCAGTGTTTTCCATCTGGCCCCATGCAGTCTAGACCTAGTTCTTGGACTCCCTTTCTGTATCTTTCTGGCTACATATCCCCCATTAGGCATATCTCTTTCCAGTCTGCCCACAGCTCTGGACTGCTCTGTTCAAGTAATTGGCCAGAGCCAGACAGTCTTCACAGTAAACAGCAGTAAACAGTGATTCATTGTGGTTTAGATTCATGGATTTTCAGAGTGTACAGATTAAAATCTTGGAATCAAAGAGCTCAAACAGAAGACAGTATGTGGCAGCAGGAATCCTTGAAAACCACTTCGAAATCTTTAACCTATATGTCAACTCTGAGATCCACAAATCCAGGTTTCACAAAGTTGTTCTGCCTCTGGGAGGTTTCTTGGGCTCTGGATGCTTCCTCTGGAACTTACCGTCCCATGAAAGCCCTGGATTTTGCTCTCTATCTACCACAAAGCTGTTGCTGGAGCTCCTTGTGGGAAAAACCTCTTGGATACATGGGAGTTAGCCACCTCCTTCAGTTCATATCTGTTCTGCCAGGGGCTACTTCGTGAACGGCTCTGCTGCATATTAATCAATTCCCTTTCTTACTTGAAACCAGCCTAATAATAAGGCACAGTATGTCTCTGACTAGCTACTACCTAGGCTGAACTGTTTAATTTACTCATGCATTAATTTTTGGGGTGGGGGCAGTGAGATGCAATATAACAGACTCCAAAAGTATTTGCTGTACACAGTTGTGACATTTCATGACCTCTAGTGCATTACCAGCCTCCTCTAGGAACCAAGCGTGCTTCAGGCTATCTTGTTTGAGTGGAGAGCAGACTCAGTCATCTAATGTCAGAAGAGAGGCCATGAGCTTGAAAATAACCTGCTACAATGGAGAGGGAACCTGTGAGAGTGGAGAACCTTTCATTACCAAGATTCGACATCCTATTCTTACGCATGTACAAAAGACCCCTTGCTGAAATCAGCATTTCAATCAGTCCAAACAGTGATCCTTCTGCCTGCTGAAAAATGAAGAGTACTTTAAGAAATTAAGCCATGGGAATTAAGCCATTAAAAGAAGTCTGAGAGGAATTCTGTCTATGTCTCATGGACACCTTTCCCAAATTTGAGATATTGATCCTAGTGTATATTTCCTTTCATACTGACACAAGTTTGCCAGTGCTGTTCTGACTTTGGTTTTCTAAGTCACCAAATGGATGCTGTACTCACCAGGCAGAAAAGCTTAACAGAGGGGTGACTCAGACTAAGAACACAAATCAATCATACCTCCCTTCAGTTTGCACTGTTCCTAGAAGGATTTGGTTGCTACAGGAAGGTTCTTTGGCATGGTTTTCCTCTAACCTTAATATTGGATCTCACAATCTGGTTTTGGCTGGAATACAGTTACTTTTCTTCCTAGTAGCTGGTACAGTGCTGTGTTCTGGATTCAGAATGAGAATAATGTTGATAACACGATGATGTTGTAGTTGTGGCTAAGTAGTGCTTACCCTAGGTCAAGGACTTTTCCATTTCCCATGCTTTGCCAGTGAGGAAGTGCACAAGAAGCTGGGAGAAAGCAGAGCTGATCCAAAATAGCCAAAGGGACATTCCATACCACAGACAATCATGTTCAGCATATAAACCGGGGGGCATTATCTGGGAGGGACTGATTACTGCTCAGAGATGAGCTGGGCATCAGTCAGCAGGCAGTGAGTATTTGTACTGTGCATCACTTCTTTGTCTGGGGTTTTATTCCTCTCTCTTTTTCCTATTGTTATGATCGTTACTGCTATTATTATTGTTATTGTTATATTTTGTTTTATTTCAATTATTAAATTTTTCCTACCTCAGCCTACGGGTTTTACCTTTTCCCAATTCTCCTCCCCATCCCCCCGAGGCTGTTTGGGGAGTGAGCGACCAGCTGCAAATCACGACCCCCGTCCTTTTGACTACGGGGATCATCCTTCAGCAGAGTCCCCTGTGGCTGACCATCAGCCAGAAGAAAGCCTTCCCGGTGATTTCTCCCTTCCTGATGATAGCTGAAGCCACTAACCCCTGGCTGACGGCCCGGCCCCCTCTCTTGCGACCTCCAGAAGCGCTGCTGCTTGCCCGGGCTCTGGGTACAGTTAAACCTCTCCTCTCCTGCGGCTGCTCCCCCGGGGGAAGCCGGGGCGAGGCACGCCGCCTTTCCAGGGAGCTTGGGAGCCGGCTGTCCCCAGCCGGGCGGAGCGGCACCAGCCCCGGGCACGGCCGGCGCTTCCCCGGGGCCGCTCCTGCAGCACCATGGAGAGAGGAGCGGGGCCGCCTCCCGCCGGGCCCAGCGGGCCGGAGCGGGCCGGGGCAGCCGGCAGGGCACGGGGGGCTGTCAAGCAGCAGGGAGCAGGAGCAGAGTCTCTGTGCCCAGCCCTCATGCAGCCTGAACCCCTGCAAGCCCACTTAGGGTGGTGCTGGCCGCTGCGGGATCTAGCACTAAGCGCCCTCCTCTTAGGCCTTGGCTGCTATGTGTGTATCTGGCTGGCTCATCGACTCGCACCACTCAAATGATAGTGCATTTTCCCTGGCACTCTCATGTCAGTCCTTTCTTGCTCAAGGTTGAATTCTCTGGGAAAGTTGCTAGCGTCACCTTGAAGCCCAACTGGAATTGCTCTCCACACCCTGATGAACCCAAATGGTGTTTGACTGCGCAAGGCTGTTCTGGGTACAGGTGCTGCAACAGCAGTTCTCTTGTATCAACTTCCTTCCACTGCTTAGTTGCATTGCAGCAGCAGTGTCATAAAAAGCAGCTCTGAATCTGTTTGCTGATGTGACCCAGAACGGCTGGGCATTGCCTGTTCTGTATTGGCTACCCTCAGGAAAGCACTATTTGCCCCATCAGGCTCTGCCAAAACAGGCACTGACAAGATGCCAGCAGGGGATCTGAGGCTCAAAAAAGAAAAGGTTCAAGGAAGAAGATTTCTCCTAGTTTCTGGTACACCTCCCTGAACTCATGGCATGGAAAACCAGAAGATACAGAGGAGTCATGATGCAGTGCTGTAGGCAAGCCATGCAAAATGCCAAACTAACTGTTTGAAGAATGTAGATACAAAAATGCTGCTAGCGAGGATTTTCTTGCTATTTTCCAAGTCCGTGAGAGACTTTTCTCTCTCACAGAAGAGGTAGCAGAGAATGTAAACAACCAAGCCACCTGCAACCTTGAAAAGTCTTGTTTATGGTATAGTAGAAAAATATTTTGACAATGGATGTTTTAGGATTTTAGCCAATCACCCCAAGAGGTGGCTGATCCTTTGTCCAGTTAGACTATGAAGAAAAAAGTCTATAAAAGAGTTTGTAAAATAATTAAATCAATCAATCAATGAATCTTGCTGCACAATTCCTGCCTGCTGGATCTTCTCTCCTCCTCCTCCCTGTGGCTGTGGGACATGGTGATATACCCTAGGGCCCAGGCCCACGGTAATAGAAGAAGCCTAGCAGCTGTCCTGACAGACTGAGGAAGTGTTGTAGAAAAGAGATGTGGACACAGCTCAGTTGGCTAGTTACAATTCTGTATTTTATGTGAAAGAAACAGCTCTCTGTAACATCACCAAAGTCAAAATACCCAAATAAAGTGTCTAAGCCATTCTAGATAGCTAATAGACCGTTCTTGTCAAATCTGGATAGTTCTGTGATGGGAAAAATTCAAAATTATATACATGAGAGGAATGAGAAGAGAGGTTAGCTACTGCCTGTGGAGCACTGGGGAATTAGTAGGCGGCAGAGTGGGTAGAAACTCTGCTGTAAAAAGTCAGTATCTTTCTGGGGTTCAGACTTTCAGTCCTCAGGCTCACACTTTGAAGGATCTTTGTGGATCTTTCTTAATGATAAGGACTGAGTGGCTAATCATAGGTTACTGATCTTGAAACAATATTGTCTCACTGCTAATTTTAATTACTGGCATTTATTGACTGTGTGAGTTTATGCTTGTGAGTAAGGGTCCCTTGGTTTTAATCATACAATTTCCATGGGTGTATCTGATGCTCTGATAATCATAACCAGGTTAACCGAAGAGACAATGTTCCCAGATAATATTTAGCTTGAAGCTTGTTGTATTTGTGTCAGATCTGATGAATGACTTCGTTGCATACTTTTCCCAAAGCATTAGATTTAATAAAAGATACTGCTTATGCCCATAAACATTGCCTTAAATGACTACAGCTACAATGCTTTTACTATTTAGGATCTCCCTCTAAGATCTTTCATCTGAATGTTTCAGTCATTGCAGCGGAGCACACTGTGGCTGTACACGTGAACAGACATGTACATTTGGCAACAGCCCAGCCAGCTTTGGATACCGTGAGCAGTGTGGCCCTGCTAACCCAGACTTCCAGAAACATGAACCCCTCAGCAACTGTACCTGGGCTGGTTTGCAGAAGCTGAGCTCTCACTGCCTTGGCTATACTCCTATCAGTACGACTAGTCCTTGAGCTGAAAGTCACTTCTGGTAAATATCTACATACTGCCTGTGACTGCAGGGTAATCCTGCTCAGAGAAAGGCCTCTGGAATCTGGGTTTGTTTGTTGTGAAAAACAGAAAAAAAAAAAAAAAATTAAAACTTCATAGAGCCCATTTAGAAGCCTCTCCTGCAAAATCCTCACAAAAATTGCAATTAAACCTTTAACGATCGAATGAATCTGCTTTGGAGTAGAAGTGACTAACTACACAAACCTAATACTGTTACTGCTAGTGTTGCTGTTACTGCTAATACTTTCTGTAGGGTAACCTACAGAAAATGGAAAGATAGGAATGGAATGAGGAACTTGTGTAAGTTGTCTTTGGCTATGGGAAAAATTGCAAATAGATTCCATAAAAAGATGAACGTGCAGAAGAAAAGTTATATTGCCAGCCCTCCCTGGCCTCAGTATGTCAGTTATAATGATACATTGAAGCTCTGAGGACAGAGATGACAGTTCATTACTTCTTTAATCTGAGCATTTTATTGTTTTACAGTCTATGACACAGTGCGAGTACAAAGCCCTTTCCCTGTTGAACTCTTGTTTTCCTTGGATTATCAGGAGTTTATGTTTAGCAGGTTTTCCAAACTGAATACTTCACTCTTTCCCAGTAGTGTTCGTGCTACATGTAACATTACCCTTTGCTGGTGCATGCACTGGCAAGTTAAAATTAGACTTCCTAAATGTCACTACAGCAGCTTGTTACTCTCTTGCTTGAACAAGAGTGTGATACTTTAATTTGTGAGCATCTTGTCTATGTTCCTCTAAAAAACAAATATGCAAAATCTTACTCAGATGCTTAAGTATATATTTAAAGGATGCACGCATAACATGCATATTCTGTTTATTCAAGTTTCAATCAGCCAGTGATCAAAATAATAGTAACAATACAAAGTGGCAAATAGATTACATCTGATTATTCTGAAAGCAGATTTTGTGCTACTAACAATAGCAATAATGGTACTTTCTAGTTACTTGGCATTGCTTTAAACAATGCCTGAGAAGAAGAGCTGATTTTCTTTCTTTAAATCTTGGCAGAAATAATACATAAATTGTTATTTTCAAAATATAATACTCACTTTTCAAAAGTATCTGTTCCTGTGCCTTTTAAGTAATTTTTGATGAACAGCATTCTTTAACAGAAGTAAAGCTCTTCTTATCCATTCACATCTGTTGTGTGATTTGTAATGATTTGAAACAGGGCGTCACAAAACATGTAGAAAAATGATGCTGAATTTTATCTCAAAATCATCTGTATGAGTTGATCTGTATGTCACAGCATGTAGTCTGATGTGTCAGGGGCATGAAAGGCAAAAAAAGTAAGGATCTGGAACATCCCCCAGCTTCCATGTTTCCATGTATGTGTGAGTTTATGTCTATGTAATATACCATATGGTAACAACCACGCAATGCTACATTTTATATTTCATTCAGTCACTCGCTGTTAATATCTTAACAGAATTGTGCTTTCTGGCTCCCTAAAATACGGGTGTCTTAATGCAACTTCATCTTGCTTGTGTGCTGTCCACCCCAGGGAGAGCAGTACCTCTGCCCAGGCCCTCATGAGTGCTTACACACAGTTTCACTGAAAATACTCTTTTTCCTACTGTCAGAAGGCTTAGCAGCAAATAAAAACCAAACCTCTTCATTTACTGCTTTACCCATAGAAAGGAACACAAAACACATTGCACAGCACACTTATGGTCAGCCCCTGTCTCTGAGAAAAGCTGTTTCTGACATAAGGCAAGAAGCCTCCATTTGCTTTTACATTCTGATAGATGGCTTACAAATCCAACACTTTCCATTAAAATGGACATTCTGAAACAGCACACTTTTCTCTTTAAAATAAAATATTAGCCTGTTGTACAAGCAAGTATATACACTAGCACTTAATTCCCAGTATGAGTATTTGCACAGTATTCATGGATATGGTTATTTGCTCTCTGATTTATTCAGATACTAAAAAGAGCACCAATAGCTGTCACAGACCTCACTATCTTTCCCCTTCCCGCCATCCAGCAAGCAGGACACTCCTTTTGGCATGGAAATTAGAGCCGCAAGACAGTTTAGTCCATTTCTCTTCTAACAGTGGTTTGATACTGACAGTGTATTACCAGCACTATGTCCAGTATACTTATCACATATTACCAACCACAGAGTAGAGCTTACTGTCTTTCTTGGAATACATATCATTCTTACAAAGTTGTTTCTGATATTCTGCCGAGAAGATCCTTTACTTATATTCATCACAATGCTTTAAACATAATCTCTTG
The DNA here is from genome assembly GCF_965178545.1 of Coloeus monedula. Taxonomy (NCBI): domain Eukaryota; kingdom Metazoa; phylum Chordata; class Aves; order Passeriformes; family Corvidae; genus Coloeus; species Coloeus monedula. Next base: position 78,337,211 of record NC_138783.1, on the reverse strand, counting down.
CATGAGCCAAAAGAATCTTTTACTCCTCAGGCTCATGTCCTGCAGTACACATGGCTTTCCATAAGTTCCAGTTAAATTATGCTTCCTTACCTTCTACTTTGAAGATAGTAAGGTGAGGTCTGCAGTGAAAAGCACCCAGTGCGTTGCCAGCACAGTTCATCCAAAGACCCTGGAAGACCCAGGTTGCAGTGATAACAGATGATGCTCGACTAGTGACTTTCCACTCATTTGATGCAGTAGCAGCAATAGCAGCTCCCAGCCCACAGAAACAAAATATGAAAGCTATAATCTGTATTCCCAGCATGTTTCTCTGTAAACCAGGGGCTTACTAATGCCACTGCGTGGAGAGAGAAGTACTTCAGTCACGTGTGTAAGCAAAAAGGCATAACATAAGCAAATTATACTTGAACAAGTTCAGTACCACTTGCGACAGAAAGTTAATGTGGCTGAAAGAAATTGTCATGCTTGAGTGATTTAAGAAAGGCCCTAGGCATTACGAATGTTTAGAAAGAAAGTCAAGGTACAACTTTATAGGAGCTAATTACTAGTACTTACTTACTAATTTCTAATTGTAAAAATTAATTGTTTTCTTTTTTTTTTTCAATTAAAGTATTCCAGTTAATGCTTAATTTTTAGTTAATTGGAAACTTACAACCATTTCGTCTAGCAAAATAGGTTCAGAGTCCAAACTGTACAGCGCTATTTAACGGATTACCATAACATTTTAGGAGGATCACACAACACTTGAAAAATAACTCATTGAAAGGCTGTGAAATTAATTCAGGCATAACCAGCCACCATGCAAGCAGCTCTAAAACTGGAGGAGGTAATGTCTGTGGGTATATTTGTAGAATAGCAAATCTAGAGCAAAAACAGAAACAGCAAGTGGTCCTTGAGCAGTGATGCAGCTGCAGCAGTCAGCAGAAAGAGCCTCATGCAGCCCCCACTGAGATTTTTTCCTTGGTCAGTGAAGAAAATGTACTGCTTCTTACACTCTGCATGAAGTACATAGTGCAGAAACATCTGTCCCACCACTGACTGAGCTCCTGCAACCTCATGCCATGAAGAAACCTCAAAGTATGCAACTGACTTAATAAAATGTCATCTTTAAAGCAGCTGGCACTGACAGCACCACACCGAGACAGCTATTCTAATTCCAGTTCCTGAGTATGCTGTCATTACTGCTGTGGGACTCACACACAATTTTGCAGACATGTGCGGCCTTCCCTCCTTTAAAATTCCAGCTTCCAGCTCTGTTTATACCTTTCCTGATTCTCTGGTAGTTTTGGCCTCCTCACTAAAGAAGGAGCAAACTTTTTCTCTTTGGTGCTAGTGTATGCCATTTGGTGACACGAAATCACCCTGAATATTGAGTGTACACCTTCACTTTTGACTATAACAGTGGTCTATTTTTTTCCCCCTTTGGGTACTTCTAGTGTTGATTCTCCCTGCTACAGCTGCGATAAAATGCCACGCTGAACTATGGCACTGGTGTTTTTCTGTAGACTTTTCACAGCTCTTAGAAGGGTTAAACAAGAATGCTAAAACATCATTAACATTGCATGTAAAGAGCAAGAGGAGTTTCACTGAGACTGTCCTGTCATCTGGTATTTCCACTTTAACCAGCCTTTGGCTCAGCACTGAGAAGGAGGACCCAAAAGGATGATTGTACAGGCCAGAAAATTACGCTACAAGAAGGAATTTCTTCTCAGATTAATTAGAAGGCTCACCTCCCACACATCTAGAGTGAATAGAAAATTTTTTATTAACACAGACAGCTTGAAAGACATGGAAAGTGGGTTTGCTACAGAGCATCATTATAATATAGCAGGTTGTTTTAATGTTGAGGACAATATTACACAGGAAGGAAGCAATTTTGCATTGCTGTCAAATAACACAGTAACATTTTTCTTATGCTAGGGGTCAAACTTCATGGAGTCTTTCATACATATTTTCATTGAATTTGAAAGAGGAGAATACAGAAATGGGTCCAGCTTTGAGGCAGATTCCTGAGAGCTGAGATTACTTTTTGTTATATATCTACCACACAAAAAGGTGGGTTTGGGTTCGTTTGTTTGTTTGTCAAAGACTATGCTAATTCACACAGAATACTTGAGAAGACATTTCATTAGGTATCCTTTTTCTTTCTTAAACCTTCCCAGTGACAGTGACATTGGCTGAGCACCCAGAGTAGCTCAAAGACATGTTTTATATATTTATATTAAATTCAGGCCTTGTTCTGGACTTTCCCTGAGTGTTGTTACTGAGAAAAAAAAAAAACAACAACCAAACAAACCAAAAAACCAAGCCAACCAAACAGAATGACCAAAAAAACCCCCAAACTCAGAAGCTTTTTATTTGGACTGGAAAAGCAAGGATGACTGTATGCAAACATTCTCCCCTCCCTCCCCACTCTTCTTTTTCACTATTCACAGTAATGTTCCTTATCAACATAGCCTGTGAGGAGATACTCAGGCTCAGCTGAAAAGGGCTGCTTGTCTTTTTCTTAGTGCCCTGGGTCTTAGGCAGAGGTGCCTTCTCAGTAAAACCTTGCTCTTTTAAACTTATTATCTTGCTATTATCATGGGAAGGGCTCTCACATTTCTATGTCTAAACTGCAATACAAATTCCTAAATCTATTCCCCTTCTCACTCTTAGATCATTTTCTACCAAGGTCCCATCCAGCACACACTCATGACTGTCATTCTGGTGGGACGCTGAAGGCTGCTTACTTTAGTGGAAAGTGCCTGTAGACACCACTTGAACTGTAGACTACACTTTCATGGCTTAAGGAGGACTTAGTGGTTTCTTGGCCTTTATCTTGATTCTTTTCTAGCGCATGACTGTGGAGTTCATGGTCACAAGTGCTTCACCCTGCATTGTTTCTAGAGAGTTAGTGTGTGAGTGATGAATAAATTAAACAGATACTTAAGTGATAAGAAAGAAGTAAGCAGTCCTGTTTACAACCCTCATTTCTTCTATAAACTGTCAGGAAATAAGTTAATCAGTCATTTAAGAAGTTCAAGGCAAAGTTGAAAGTTAACCTGTTAATGCTGTTTTTCATTTTATCACAACTTTTTCCTCTGTTACTGAACAGACAAAAATTGGAAAACAGCCAGGAGTTTAAGGACTGTTTAAATACAAAGTGGAAAAGGGAAAACATTTTGCTATAGGCCTTTGTCAAACCATTTTCCCCAAACTCCACAGATATACTAATTGATTATGTGACATACTGCTGTCTCTGTTTAACTGAACACTGTGCCAGTAACATACACTATTCCTTTTACTACTATCTTTTAAAATCTGTCCAACTCCAGTTCTTAAATATAGCTGACACCTCTGCAGCAGGGCAAGAATGTTTACACAGGTAAGCTGTAGCTTTCAGTTTGTGAATTCTACTTCAGCCTATGTCAATTGTTGTAAACTTTTAATTGGATGAGTTCCCAATGCTGATACAGATCTGGCTGCTGACTATATATTTCCCTTGTGAAGACAAACACAGCTAGAGCAAACAGTTAGCTAAACTGAACTAGTTGTGGAGAAAGTTATGGTAAAATTTAAAAAACCCCAAAAAACTAAGTGTAAATAAATCCTGATGTTATCTGGATAAGAGAAAAGAGAGCTCTACAAAGGAGGTACCTAAGGAAACATGGACACAACAATGTATGAGATAAATAATGAGTTATGCCAAAGAAGTTCTCTGCAGAGTGGGTGGACCATGCAAATTGATCCTGAGCACTGCCAGGAAGTTATGAGAGGCCTAAACAACCAGGGAGAAGTTGGACAAGCAGTAAAACTAGAAGTTATAGAGACAGAATTAGTGACTCAACTTCTGGAGAAGTCGAAGAAGTGCAAACATTGTACAAAGCTGTGAAGAAATCAAATGCCCAGAGACATCTCTACTAAATTCAGTCAGGCAAGGGATCAGCTGTATGGCAATATGACTGGTCCTATTACACAAACACAAAAAGAGTTCCTGAGAACTGGCAGTGAAGTATGAGATGGTGTTGAAAGAAGGAAGGGTGCATTCCAGATGAGCACCAAGCTCTTCTGTCTCTGCCAGATGCATGCAACCCAGAAACCAAGCAAGCAGGCATAGGCTGAAGGGGCACCACCTAGAGAGAGGAATTTCATGGAAAAATTAAATCACTGGAATTGGGAAAGTTGAGAAAAAAACCAATTTGATAATATACTGTAACAGAAGGGTAACATGAGGTTATAGTGATATGAAACAGTTGCAGTTTGAGATGTTTGTTGTTCACCTTGTTAACCATGAAGTGCTGGGTGACATAAACAGAGAAGGGAAACTCAGTTTTATATTCATCCCAAATTTATTGCTTTTTATTGAGCACTGCAGTCACAATACAATAATATGTTAGTGTTCTGTACTATAGTATCCCATTACTAATAGTAGAGTTTTTATATTCCCATTCCTGTAAATATTCCAGGTCAGGTTCAATGGAACTCTGAGCAATCTGCTCTAATTGAATATGTCCCAGCTCATTACAGAGAGTTTGGACTACATAAGGACTCCTTAAACTCAAACTATTACATGATTCTATGATACTGCTGTAGAAGAGAAAGAAAAACTTCATATCCTTGTCACTAGGAGAATTGGTTTGCAAATATATGGATACAGCAGGTAACACTATTCAGGGTTTACACTAACTTTATACAATTCAGGTATACATGTATTTAGGAAAATACATAACTATAACTATATATATGTATGTATGTATGTATGTATGTATGTATCTAATACCTATGCAGGTACAAACTACGCTTGGTTACATTTTAAAGCATTTTCTGTTACTTGTTTAAAGGACAAATTGCTCACTTGTGCATTATTTACACGAGTACTTCTTGAATATTTGTCTAAGCATGTGTGGGATTTTGAACAACTGATTCATATCAGTGTTTGGTATGGGAATAAAAACACACAGGATTAACTTTGTTTTTCTCATCATGTTCCTTAACTGGGCACTAAAGATAAGAGATGGATTTGAAAATGCTACTTTAGGATGATATATATTATGCTCCTTATTTTATGCTGTTGACACTAGGCACTAGCAAACTTATTTGGATTAAAGACATTTGCTGTCACTAAGTGTATTGTTGCTGTTGGCACTCAACCTAGACTTGCGGTAAGTGGCAAAAAGCCAAAATGGCTTTGTCTACATAAAAATATGAAATGCAAAGAGCTACAATACAGTGAAGTTAGAATTATAGGACAAATCATGTATTTGATCAGTGCTGAAAGCTGTGGTGAAATTCAAAGTCATCGTGCTTTGCTGAGAATTTCCAAACAGTCATAGATGAAGTGATAGGCTCAATGAAGAAATCATGTTTTTTATAGAATTAATTGATCAAACCCAGCTGCTGTTAGAATAAGCCTATGCTACAGTATACCAATAGCATTATTGGAAGCTGTAGTGTTAGACATGAACAAGCTCCAGGGTGCCATGGTTCAGTGTTTTGAATGATGACAGATGCCAAGGTGACAGATGACAGATGCCAAGTTAAAAGATTGCAACACAGATAAAGAAGCAAGGAGGCTGGGAAAGAGGGAAGTAACAGAAATATTGTGATATAAGTGCTACAGACACACACAAACACTGAAGAAAAACAGCACAACACTGAAAAAATCATTAGTTTGTCATAAAAGTGAACTCAACATCGAGAAAACCTGTGTAAGTGCCCTGAGTGCATTCACATCCACCTTTCCCAGAGGTTTGGCTGCCGAGGCTTAAGGCAAGCTTACAAACTGTGCAGCTGATGGTGCACATCTCCCTTCCTCCACTGGGAAGAGATTCAAAGCCAGCATGGTGCTGTGGGAAAACCATGGCAGGTGTCCCTCTCTGCCCTATGGGATCTGCTTTTAAGCTTGGTCCTCGATGGAGCTACAGTGCCTGCTGCCTGGCAGCCCAGGTTGTCCTGGGCCATGAGCTGCTGATCCAGAGCTGGACCCTGTCCCTGACCTGCTGTCTTGACTTCCCAGCTTGACCTTGGACCTCAGTGATCACTGGGCTGTGTCTAACACTGGGAACTCTCCCTCCCAGGGCTGTCCCATTTCCTGGATGAGGGCCTGCCCTGCCACCCCCATGGGGAGCCCCAGCTGCCCTCTGGCCAACTCAGGCCACCATGAGCTCCAGCACTGTGGGACCTGGGACCTGCTGACCCTTCCTCTCTGAGTGCAGCACACCTGCCCCGAGTGTTCACTCTCCACACACTCCTCTCCAGCTTGGGCCCAGGTCTTGACCTCCTCAGTGGCATCTGAACACCTCCACCCAGCCCAGAAACTAACCTGGGGCAGCTCCAGTTCCTCCCATGCCCCTGGAGCTCTTCAGGGGTGTTCTGAGGCCCTTGCTCCACTGCCTGACCTGGACCGTATACTGATGCCCCAGCAATATCAGCCCAGCTGGCCGCTGGGAATGGATATATCACCTACCCCACTCCAAGCCTGGGAGATGCACGTGTGGATACAATATTGCTGCTAGCAAGAATTTTCTTGCTTCTTCCTAAACCCGTGGGATACTTTTCTCTCTCACTAATAGATTAGCAGAAGTTCTACAAACTATGAACACCTGCAACCTTGTAGAACTATGTTTATGGTACAGTAGAAAAATATTTTGACAATGGATGTTTAGGATTTCTAGCCAATCCACCCAGGGGGTGGCTGATCCTTTGTCCAATTAGACTATGAAGAAAAAAGTCTATAAAAGAGTTTGTAAAATAATTGAATAAATCAATCTTGCTGCACAATTCCTCCCTGCTGGATCTCTTTTCTTCTCCCTACCACTGCAGGATACTGTAATACGCATGGACCCTGGAAACAGTTCCATGGGGACCCCCAGCTTGGCCTGGGACCCATCAGACATTGTCCAGGATCCCCTACCCTACCCTCATGGCCAAGGCATCTCACATCCAACATGTATGACCTCAGGTCTGTGCAAAGTGTGAGAACACTTTTGAGCCAGCAGTGGGCCCAGGTGGCCAAGAAGGCCAACATAATCCTGGCCTGTATCAAAAATAGTGTGGCCAGCAGGACTAGGGAAGTGATTGTCCCTCTGTACTTGGCACTGGTGAAGCCCCACCTCAAGTACTGGGCCCCTCAATTCAGGAAGGACAATAAGGTGCTGGAGCAGGTCCAGAGAAGGACAATGGAGCTGGTGAAGGCTCTAGAATGTTGTAAGAAGAGCGGCTGAGGAAGCTGAGGGTGTTTAGCCTTGAGAAAAGGGGTGACCTTATCACTCTCTACAGATACCAGAAAGGAGGTTGTAGCCAGGTGGGGACCAGCTTGTTCCCCCAGGCAACTAGGGACAGTATGAGAGGAAATGTGCCAGGGGAAGTTCGGGTTGGACATCAGAAAGAACTTCTTAACAGAAAGGGTGGTCAAGCATTGGAATGGTCTGCCCAGGAAGCTGATGGAGTCATTGTCCCCAGAGGTGTTGAAGAAATACCCGGATGTGGAACTTGGTGCCATGATCTAGTTGACAAACGTGGTGGTCAGTCAAGTCTGGACTTGATGATCTTGGAGGTCTTTTCCAATGTTACTGGTTCTATGAGTCTACAACATCCCTTATTGAGGGGTCCATGTCCAGGGCTCATCCCATCCCATGGGAGCTGCTCTGAAGACAAAACTTTGGTGCTGGATCCTTAGAAGAGCCACGCACCCCACTGTGATGCAGCTCAGCCTGTACCTGCCTGTGGGCCCTGCTGATCCTGACCCTGATCTGAGCCCATGGGCCAATGCCTGAGCTTGGCCACAGCCTGTCCCCATCCCTAGGAAGGTGACCAATGCCCAGGACTGGAGCCATTCTGGTGCCCCTGGCTGTCCTTCTCCTGGACATGGGGATGGGAGGGGCCCTGGAAGCCAGGTCCTGCCCTGACACAAAGGAGCCATTATCCAAATGTCAGGGCATTAAGGACAGAAACCATGGTAGAACTGAGGAATCACAAACCCCGTCTATGCATAGTTCATGTTATTTAATTGTATTAATAGTTTTGAATGAGTGTATTTAAAAGTACTTGCAAATAACTCTCTCTGAGTACTGTGCCATGTTATTGAGTACAGACAGAGGGAAAACAGCTTGACATGAAGAATATACCTGCAAGAATGTTATAAATTTTGAAGGTCCAACTGTGCCAAAGTAACCCAAACTGCCTAGAATATTGTGACATAATGTAATGATGTAATGAAAATTAATAATGAAAAGAAGCTACTGAATTACTTTCCTAATACTCTGTTTTGCATACCAGAAAAGATTTTTGTGCCTTCCCAGTATTTCATCTGATAATACAGCTCTTTAAAATTGCAACACACAAACACATTGCAAAACTCATTGCACATCTCTTAGCCTACTTCATAAGGACTGTGGAAGTCACAGCTCTCTTGACTTCAACCAGCCTGCCATGGTACCAGCCCTCTCGGAGGCTACCACTTCACATGAGATTAAGGCAAGAAGGAAAAAAGTGTTGTTACCCTCCTGTAGCAGGTTCATCTCCCCTCATCCTTCAAGAATGTGCTTCCATTCATGTTCCATCCTGGTGTAGTAGGGAAGACACCCCTCTGCTTAATTACTACATTTTTTGGGTATCTGCCAGTGTGCAGTTCTCACGACTTTTGCTATGCTGCTAGTCATTCTTTCCATGAAGGCAGTAGAAATTTATCTGCTCATAAGCACACATATGTGCACCTCCCTCTGTCTTAAACAACTGAGATACTGAACATGGTATGCAAGTTCCTGTGAGCAATGCCAACCTCTCCTGCTCACAATAAGCACTTCAATACCGACAAAAGCTAGGCGATATCCCTTAAAGCTGATGCACAAAATACAGAACTATGCCTACACATCCAGGCAGCAATTCCTGTGACCTGCTCATATTTTGAAAGCAGAATTTAGTAGAGTTCAGCACTTTTATGTCACAGAGACATCATCTTCAATAAGGCCATTTACACATTCGTTGGCCACCACGGACATCCCAAATCCATGACATGTCAGACATACCTCTTCCAAGGCCTAATACTAGGATTTGTATAGGTTCTCCCTGCAATTTCTTTGTGTTGCCTCTGGGAGCAGTGTAAAGTGCTTCATTCTTGTTCTAGCTGTGTTTGCCTCAGACTGTTTCCTCTAGAGCAGCAAAGGACTCTGCCTTCTACTTTTCCTACTCGACTCCTAATAATGCTGCTTACCCTGCCAGAAAGCCCAAACCTAATGTTTCCTACAGCACATATGGATTAGCTTTCAGGTCTGGCTGGTCTTCAGCCTTCCCTTCAATGTGAAATTTTCTGAAGTATTCAAGAAATCCTTCACCTCTTCAGATTTCAGGTAGGAATGCATGCTAGTCTAAGGCGTGATTGAGGGCAGTTGACACTGGTCTCAGGTCATGTCAAACTGAAAGAGCGCCCAGGTTTGTAACACTGGAGAAAGACAGTAATGTCTTGACAGTGTTTCTGAATGTTTTAGCCAACTAAGACCATCATGTTTTCCAAGAGCAGTGAGGTGACTACAGAGATCTGTCTCACATGTGCTTCCGAAAGGACCAGGTGGAAAGCAGATGTGAGAAGCAAAAGGCGGGGCACATCTCTTTGTTTGCTACCACCCAGCTAGACTTAGGCCCAGCAGCTACAGCCCTTTTCTTAAATTCAGCCCTTACTGCTAATTAAAAACACACCCAGGCAGTCCATCAGCCGTGACTCACACACCTGCTGAGAACTACTAACCACATTAATGTCTTCCAAAATTATCAGGAGCTGATAAAGCATGATCACAGCCTCCCATGGGCTAAATCCAGTTTAATCTGTCTTGTAAAATAAAGCAGATGAATGCAGCTTCAGAGTAGCCAAGAAGCTGTTCAATAGGATCTAAGCCCTTCTCAGCTCTCTGTTCATAGCAGGGCAAGCACTGAAGAGGAGGGGAATTAAACACAACGCTGCATCTTGCTCATCACTTACTACCTACCTCTCATACGGATTACTAGCTCTTGATATTGCAGCACCTTAAGGGAAGGAGGAACCCTTAACACATTTCCACCTTTCTGTATGTCACAACATGGGTTAGAGTTCAACAATTTCACCTTTTTAGTATGACTAAAGTCTATCTTTGGAGAAGGCAATTGCTTCTGATTTAATGGATGAACATGTAGCCAGGAATGTGTTACTGAGTCTGCTCCAAGGGCAATTTGCTCAATATCTTAAATGCATCTTCATCATTCAGTGTCTCTTTTTTTGTTTTATTAAACTGTCTTTTAATATAGGCTACTCTGGAAATGAACCAGGTTGGATGAGATGATCTTTTTAGATCCCTTCCATCCCGGGGTGTTCCATGAAAATAATTTTATACTGGAGTCAGTGTATGCTCTCAATTACGGTTTTCATAATCTAAATGCATTAAGTTCTTTCAGTCTCTTGCATTAAATATTTTCTTGAACTTTCAGATATGTTCTGAGGCTCTTTTTTCTGCATGTTTCAACATTCTTGTCAAATTATGGGCACCAAAAAGGAAAGTTATAGTCTGGTATTGTCTGTTCCAATGCCAGTTATTTTCCACAGTATATTGGAAAACAATGTGTTCCACAGTGCACTGGAAACTCATATTCACTTATGACTCTTGAGAACTTTCTGAAAGCATTATTTTCCAGAATTGGGAATTGAGTAATCTCCATATGTTATTTTACAGTTTACTCTGTCTAAAGAAAGTAACATTTGACGCCACCTATGTAAAAATATGGCTTGCTCATTTACTGTCCTCAATGAAAAACAGTCATAAAATATTTAAAAATAACAAAGAAGTCTTGGTAAAAGTAATAATTTTGGGTAATTAAGAAACTAAGTTATCTTAGACAAATAGCTCTTGCACATGAACAACTAATTTGGCAGAGTAAAATCAGTCCAGCTGGAAAAGAAGTAGTTCAATGAATTTCCAACATTAAAACATACTCTTCCTAAAGATTTTAACACCTGGTATTATGCCAGAGGTACCTTTTTTGATTTACTGACCAACCTTTCCCCTTCTGTGCTCTGCTTAATTCCACACAAATAGCCAAATGTCTTGCACAGTGCTTGGAAAGTGAACCATTGGTTTGTTCTTAGAGATTATGATGGAGAGTACACAATTGACCTACTTAATTTTGTGGTGCTATCTACTTTGGCAACCAGAGCAAAATAAATCCTTTCTTGTAAACAGTGGCTTTCATGCCTCTGTACTTAATCATGTCCCAGCAATGTTTGCATATTTGCCTGAGAAGTTCTCAGGCTGAAAAGTCAAACTCCAGCATACTTGAGGACAAGAACTAAGGCAATTACCCCTGCAATTTCATTACAGAAGCGGTGATGTCTGAGGAAAAACTTCTCTGTTTCTTACAGCAGTGTGGGATCTGCAGGTTCAGAGAGTAGAAGAATTTCATTAGCAGGGTGATGGTATTTACACATGATTACACATTGCACTAAAGTTTGTAATGTATTGTTATTTCATTTGGCTTGGGAACAGAAGGATGGGAGTAGGAATAGGAAAAAACATCACTGGGAAGTTTTTGCTGTTGTAGTTGAGTACTGAGAGTTATGTTGTTCAGAGACTGAATTTTGGCAGGAATGAACACTGTACTCCTGTGTGAAGCTGGCTTCTCAGGGGTCCAGAAGCAGAGCCCAAGTGAGAAGAGTTGTGCCTTCTCTCATTTGGTCCTTGGCCCTGGGCAGAGAGAATTCTCCTTTTCCTCTCCCTCTCCCTGGTTCCTTCCTCCTGAAACACAAGCTGATGGCAGGACAAGAAAGTGAAGGGAAAAAGAAAGGAAGGGAGGGGAGGGGAGGGGAGGGGAAAGGATGACTGCAGTCAGTCATGGTCACTGGACAGTATGGATCCGTTCCTCAACATCGATGTGCAGCTTCTCTGTTATGTTCCAAAAGTCTATTACCTGCATTTGTTGTTCCTGGACACCCTGAAACAGACCTTGACCCCCACCCTGGGTGACTGAGCTGACCAATGCTACGGTGGTGAGTCTGAAGGAGCAGCATCATGGGGAAGAGCTTTGAAAACATTCATATTGTCTGAGTCAACATCACCTCCTTGTCTGAATCATCTTTGATTCATCTTGCACACATAAATTGTCTTTTGTCTCTGTTTAATGCTGAGTTCTTTTTTCAAAGCCAAGTGATAATTCAATCTGGAAGCTTTTTCAGGAAGGACTATAAAAGAGTGTCTAAAAGCGACTATGTACAGATGTAAGGCAAAGTAAGACTGTTGACATGATTTCAGTGAGCACAGAAAAAACCCACGTTTTTCATTTGGGCTGGCACCTACAATCTTTCTGAAAGCTCTGTATCTCCTTGCCTCTGCCAAACTTGTTAGCTATCATTTGCTTTTTGGAATTTGGAAGGGCCTGAGGGACCTTCTGCAGCAGGTATTTTACACTTCTCTGAATGATGTCGTACCAAAGCCTCTACCATGTTACACATGTATTCCAGATGTTCCAGTGTTTAACCCTGTGTTTTTCAACAGATTTGCACTGGGCTCAGAAGTAGGGGCATTTGTTTAGACAACTAGATGTTAGTAAAATCTCTTGTTTCCTATGAATAGCATATCCAGTTCAGTAGTGGTGAAAAACATGCCCTTTGCAAAAAAAAAAAAAAAAGCAAAAAAAAAAAAGCAAAAAAAAAAAAAAGCTTGAATTACCATTCTGTCCTGATATTTCCCTGTTCTAGTGTGATAAAATCCATCATGATGATTCTTACAAGAAAATGCATTTCTTGACAGGTATATACCCATTTTCTTACTCCTAGTTGATGATTTATAATCTCCTTAAATCAGTGGTTTATTTGGGGTTTGATGGAAGCAAGGGTGTTATGTTTACTGAGAAGAGCAATCATGAGAAGAATAATTAATAATAAGTGCCACCTCCTCACTTGTGGAAACTTACAAAATCTCATGCAGAGGAGAGAGACAAAACACATCTTCAAGTGTAAAATTCTTTGTCTACCCACCACTTGCAGCTGCACATACTTCACAAATCTCCACCCCAAAGCTCCAAGAGCAGAGCCTCATTTGGCCAGAGCTGCCCTGAGGCCTGTGGAACTGCCCTTGGAGTTAACACCTTACACAAAGCTGATGTTACTCACCTGGTTTATTTCCCTTTCATATTTTCTACCCACTTCACATGATTGAATAGTACCACTGCTTCTCAAACATAGGTGGACTGAAAGTCATGCTTACAAAATATATCTTTTATCTCTTTTACATGAAAGCATGGAATTTGGATCTTTGCCATTGAGTACTTCCCTGTGATAAAAACTAAGGTAAGGATGTGACTACACATACAAGCAATGAAACAAATTAAAAGTGAAATATTTATTTAGGGGGATATATACTGCTCTAGAGAAAGAAAATATGAAGGTGGTTCCTATCACTTATGTGATAAACATATCATTACTGTGATTCATGTATCATTAATGTGATTCTCATATCACTAATATGATAAGATTGCAAGAAACAAGGAAGGAAAATGTGCCTAGACAAGAAACCATCTAGGACTGAGTGCCTTAAAAGATGACTTGCTTGGGTAACATGGGTAGAGGAACATAGAGCTTGGCAATTGTGTTTAAAAGTTCTGATAATTTGGAATCACTGTTATGGAATCCAAAAAGGACATGATGATTTGGCAACAAATTCCTTTGCTGTTTCTGTCTGCTCTTGATGAGCCTCTTTTGCTCTTTATCTCTATTCTTTGTTGATAATGTTGTGCCAGCTCTTCCTGTTTCTTGACCAGTCCTTTACTGCACGTCCATTCTGTAATATAAAACCTTGGCAGACATACACAGCTGTAATTGCAAAATGTTAGCTACCTGAGCTGGTTTACTTCTCCTTTTGCTCACAAACTTTCCAGATATATATTGAAAACTTAATTCTTCTGTTTCCTTAGTAGCAGAAGAGCATCCAATTTCTGACTGTGAGAGATGACAGCTTCTTCTCCAAATAGTAATTAATCATCAGGAATTAATGTAATTTTAAACTTGGTTTTGAAATGTGTGCTTTGTGGTACTCTGGTTCTGGAGGAAAACTTCAAAATAAGTGGTCACAAGATGATTCAATTCAATAGAGAGGGACAAATTCATGTCATTTTGAAACTAAGCTCCCTGTTTTTGAAAGAAGTGATAAATTCATAGGACTTATCCATAACTGCATAAAGTTCAAGAACTTGAATGTAGAGGAAGTCTATAACCTGCAGATATACCAAATGGAAGAAACAGCTTCAACCTGAATAGGAAAAAGTGATTAACATAGACTATTTTAGACTGCTAAACTACTTCTCTGTAGTTCAGACTGCAGTGGGACAACATTAGGAATGCCTGAAATCAAAATGACTCAAAGCTCAGAGAACTTCAAAGTAAATGACAAAAGATATTGAGATACAAAGTCAGAGAAAGAAAATGTGGATCACCTGTATGGGAAGAAGGAGGTACATACAAAATGCTGTGCTGGTATGAACCCAAAATGAAGGGTTGGATCCAGTAAGGGACATGGGTTGTGCAAGAGTCAGCATCCACTTAGGAGTGCCCTTGCAGTTGTTTGTCATGCATTGACTGAGGAGACAAAAGCACTCCAACTGGGATTTGTAACACTGCTGGAAGAGTTAAGGCATCTCTGAGATTTAACAGAGAATACCAAAAGGTGGTCTGAAATCCTGTTTGTTTCCTCCATTTAAGCACTCTGTTAAGGGGTATAGGAAATGCCCCAGTGAAACCTGGGTCAGTTGTGTGCTTTGTACATACATCATATATTAGGATGGAGATGACAGGCTCATGGCTTCCTTAATAAAGATGGCAAGGAGAAATATATGGAAAAAGGCAACAATCCATTCAAAAAAATTATATATTAACTAAAGCAGTTGACAAATAAATGGAAAACCCATTCCTCCACTTACATAAATCCAAACATCCAGCTGCTAAGTAAATCCTGCAGACGATGTGATCAGTGAATTTTGGAGCAAGTGGAATGGAGAAACAACTCCGCCTCTGCCTTAGGCAGCCACAGAGCTGCTAAAGCAAAATCCATGATTTCAGGAAAGATATCAGACCTGAACCCAGGGCCCAGCAAGTAAAGGACATAGATGGACTTAACATCATCTCATCTTTCAGTATATTTTATGCTATCCAGTGTAACAGGATAAAAAAGCTGAAATAATTTTGGTGTGAGGAGCCATCTAAATACAGGCTAATATAGAGAGTCTGTGCTTGTACTTTCTTTATCTCCCAAAATCAGTAAAGCAGATAAGCTTCCATCTGGTTTCTTCTCCCCTCATGATTGATATCAGCACTTGCTAGGACACTCCTTCTGCAGTTTGCAAAATTTTTTGAGATTCTTCAGGGCAATATTAAAGGAAAGATGACACAACATCTTTATAATTTCCACATGAGTGAGGAAATTAATACCTCCTGCTATACACTTCAGAAGCAATCTGTGCAGTGTACACTTTCTGGATGCAGATTTGGGCTCTTTCTCTTCTGGCAATGCTTCAGTTCCTCTGTATCCTTCAGCTTCCAAAAGGTGCCTGCAGTGTGACTATGATGCTGGAACTTCTTCTTTCTACCAAGGTCTTGAGGGAGTCATTGTCACTGGGCCAGTTTTACAAATTAAAAATTCCTGCATCTCTAATGATGGGTTCATCTGCAAAATCTTTTAATCTAATTTAAAAATGTTTCAAAGTAACAGAAGTCCCATTCTTTGAGGCAAAAAAAGGAACAGCAGGTCTACCAGCCATCTGTTTCTTGAATAGTTTGAATGGGAGCAGAGCATTTACCTTCCTCAATCTTAAATCTTTTATCTACCTCAGGGTTCAGATGGAGAAAACCCAACACATTTTCTAAGACATTTGACTTGTCCCGTATTTATAAATTCAGGCTTGGGGTTCAAGAACACGATGTCTACTTTAAAATTTCCATCTCTTGCTTTCAATGCAGTTTCAAATTGATGGACTACTTTAAACTGATGGGCAGTAGTGCCACGTTCTATTTAAAATGCAAACAAAACAATGCCTTTAAAAAGCCCAGTTCTTCTTTAAAACTCTGTTAGGGTGATTTTATTGAAAAATCTCTAATGGACTCAATTCAGGCATGCCACAGATTGATCCCATGGAGAATAACATAATAATACTTAAGATATTTATTGCATCTCACAAAGTGTCCTGTTGTCACTCATAAGGATACGTACTAAGATGCTAATCCTAAAATCCAAATTGATTTTTTGGGCAATTGTTTTTGCTGTGATATCCAGAGGCTTGTCTTAATGTGTAAGTATCATCGCTCATCAGCCATTGCTCATGTTTGCAAAGCCCACAGACTTAGTCATGCAGACATTTATATTGCATCACCTAAATTAATGTAGGGCCTAGCACCTATATATCCCTGCCAGTCTCAAATCCAGGGGTCACTGTTCTATTACAGCCTTTCTGGGAATGCCTTCAAGGCCGAGGTCCTGTGGAAACAAATGCAACAGGAAGAGTTAACCATATTAAAAACCTATTAATGTCACAAGAATTAGCAGACAAAATAGAAAACAAAATTATGGAGTTCATGAAGCAGAACTGAGCAACGACCTCAGGCTGCTCACCAGCCTGTTGGTATGTCTTAGCTGCTGCTGTTAGGCTGATGTCACTTTTAATGCAACAACTAAACCACATTCTCGGGTATGTGTTTGCCCAGACATTGTCCCTCTTCCCCTATTTCTTATAGTAGCAAGAGGCTCAGCATAGGCATCACAGTAGGCACCAGAACTGTCTAAGGCTGTTACACAAAAACACATGAGAGAGAAAGGTCAAACATTACCCATTCTTCATGGGTCTTTTCTTTCTCTTCCCATCCACCCCATCACCCAGCCTGCATCTCAGAGGTCTCAAAGCTTGGTTCTGCACTCATCTGCTCTGAAAACTGCAGTGATAACAGGCTTCAAAGAGACAAGATGGCATAAGATGACACATTTGCTAGCTGTCTTCCTCCTATCTAGTTTCTGGATAGACTGGACACACAAGAAGGAAACACCATTTACTTAGAAATCCTAAAATTGTGTCCCTGTCACTGCTTAATTTGCTAGTACAGAAGTGGTGTTGGCCTATTAAAGACAACCCCAGGAGAACAGCATTAGCAAACAAGGCTTTCAGGGTTGGCTGGACATCCTGCTTCTGCTCTGCAGAGATGCAACCACCCCCTCAGTCTAGCTGACTTGCTCTGGAGGAGGGAAAAATACTTTCCAGAACATTTAGAAATGCACGCAGCCTGCCAGAGCTGGTGAACTGCACCACCTCTGACACAAAACAAACTTTGCTCTCCCATGTCTGAGAAAAAAGTCTTCATGGGTTTCTCCTGGAAGAATACCAGAGGATGGTTTTGGCACAGGGATCTGCGAACAGATCTCCTTTTGCAAGGAGGGTGAAAAGCAGAAACAGGCCTTGAGGCGCTGCAGGGAGCCTAGGGAACTTCTTCTGTCCTTAGGGCTTTCTCATTAGATAGCTGTGTGTTGTTCTAACCACATTAGCTGGCTGAGCTGCCCAGACTGAGTTGCTAAAAGGCAAAAGGCACATTCAATTCAGGAGTTTTCTGAGAAAGGTATAGCCAGGAAAGTTTCATCTGATGTTGTGAAGTCCTTCAGACTCCTGGCAGTCAAGGCCAACCATCCAATGCCAAATTTCTGAGTTTCCTAGGGCACTCTGAGAGCAATAGTCCCCATGTTATGCCACTTCAGGAAGGCTACAGGAAGTGTGGGCTTGCCATCCTTTGGGTGCTGGTTGTAAGAGCCTAAATTTGCCCATGGTCTTTGTGAGGAAAATGAAAATTACTGGATATGAACAATGGTAACCGGCTTTTGCTGGGTGGAAACATGTTTTGTTTCAGATTGGTTGTACTGCTCAAAGTATTGCCTTTCCTGACTTCACCTATATCAGCCAAAGAAATGCACCCTGTGCTTTCCTACAGCTCTCTGAATCTCTGGAGCAACCACAAAGAGGGGGGTATCCAGGCATTCTGACAAAAAACAGAGACTAAGGGAAGCACATGGCTCGCTGTGGGATAAGGTGGGGTGGCAGAAAGGTCCTACCCCATGCCAGCATTTGGGCAGGCTGGGCCGGCGGGAATGGGTTCAGGTCAGTGACCCAAGCAGGGCTGCCAGGTATATCCCAGTAAAACCCCTGGGGAACAGTATGGAAAGCTGTTAGCCTGGAGGGCTGGTTGTTGATTTTTGCCTCCCATTTTGCTATTAGACCCTAATGGATAAAGGCATGAGGCAGGAGGGTGACATGGTCAGCAGGTACATATGGAGCACAAGGGGAATATGAGGTACAGACACCATGTGGGAGAGGTAGGGAGCATGGGACAGGTACGATGCTCCAATTTTGGGTTCTGTCCCTGTGAGAGCTCTGCAGCATACACAGAGCTCTCCTAGTGAAAACTTCCTAATTGAGTACTGCTTCCTTTTTAGAAATGGTTGTTGGAGTTGTTATCGGTGCTGCTCATCATTCCTACTATGGCTAAAGCTCTTGTGCATGAAGTGTGTATTTATGGCTCAAGATAGTACAGCTAAGGAGAAACTGTACTTTTAAAGCATGTTCCCATGGATGTTGTGGTACCCATTAAAACTGGGCAGTTGGTAATAAAGTTCTGCATAAAAAGAGGTAATAAAGAGGGAAGGAATAAGTTGCTTCTTTTTTATTTGCAATTTTCAAAAAAATACATTCACATTGAAATATTTTAGGGATTTTGTGGCATTTTTTGTTTCCTCCTGTTATATTTCATATGTCAGATCTATTTCTGGGCAGGAGAGGAGACCAACTGCATGGAGACACTTGCGTGTGGCTGTTTAGGAAAGTGGCTGTCTCTGTCTTGTAAGAATATGTCCAGTGCATGCTTTTGATCTTGATTGCATCCTCTGGCTAACTGCATCTATGTAATAATGAAAATCTGCTTATAATAAAAATGAAAAGGTTACTTATTCTAGCGCCTGTGCAGATGTTATTGATAATGCCTTCTTTGTGAAAGAACATGAACAAAGCAGACCTCTGACTTTCAAAGAGACAAAAGAAAGGAAAAAGCCTCATAGTGTGCCAAATTTTAAAAAGAGAAAGCCTTAAGGGAAAGAAAAATAAAAAGTTTGAGAGTGCAGAGTAAAAAAAAGCAAGTATTAAGAACTATGAAAGCAATCTTGTCATTACCACATTCATTAGGAAAAATTATATTTTGAGTATCCTTTGCAAAATATCAAATCTTCATACCCCAGCAACAAATAGGACACAAATTACATCAGGAGGGTTGACTTACCTTATATATTGCTTCAATTAAGTCTTCAGATACTTGCATCCTCAGCCTATAGATACAGGGATCCTAGAAGATAATGCTCTTTTATAGGATCAGAAGAGTAGAAACATTTAAACCAGGCTGTGGCTAAACCCAGTAATAAATATAACATCCTTGGTTTGAAAAGCCATAATCCTGATTGACATTTTACCTTCTGATTTCTCCATGGTTGTTCTGGTTTGCTTGTTGTCCTACTTGGGGCAGCAACTTGCAGAAGGTTTTGCGCGAGAAGAGGTGTGAACTTGGCAAGAGTTAGTGGCCCCCAGAGCTGAGGAAAGAAGGAAAGAAGGAAAGAAAGAAGGAAGGAAGGAAAGAAAGAAAGAGAAAGAGAGAAAAAGAGAGAAAGAAAGAAAGAAAGAAAGAAAGAAAGAAAGAAAGAAAGAAAGAAAGAAAGAAAGAAAGAAAGAAAGAAAGAAAGAAAGAAAGAAAGAAAGAAAGAAAGAAAGAAAGAAAGAAAGAAAGAAAAAAAATTCCTCAGATCATTGTTTTCTTGATATGTGAGGCAAAATGTCCAGTAGTGTTTTATGGAAAAAAGTAATTCTGGCAAGATAATTCATTATAGATTCACAGAATTGTGTAAAAAAAAAAAATCCAAACTGAGAATAACAGCAAAAGACAAGAGAAATATTAGGTTTTTTTCTGTTAAATAAAATGTTTTGATTATTCGATTTCAAATCACTTGTTCAGTATAGAATTTCTTTTAAGATTAAAAATGTAAAGTGTTCAGATTTACAGACTCAATAAAAAGCTTTCTTCAACCTGAAATTAACCTCTTCTATGAAATTACCACCAAATAATAATTAAAAAGTATCATTCACATAGGTTCATCCATCCATCTAACTGCCAAAAGAGCATTCTTTTTATCACTTCCCTTACTGCTTTGACTCTATCATCTGACATTTATTATTATTTAATTGTGCTGCCATTCATCCAAGCCAGGGCTGAACTGTGCTAGTTGCTGCATGATTAGGTAGCAAAACCTTCAAATTAGCAGTTTCACTAAATAAACCTTTTAGATTAGAGATATAAATAAAAAGGTTTTAATTGAATATTTATCCAGTGCAGCCAACCAGAAAAAAATGGTTGCCATGGCAGCTGGAATTTCCCTGTACAAGTGTCAGGAGCTGTGATAGTTCACTGGTCAAGCAACAAAGTTAGGAGCCCCTGCATCTTCTATGGCTGTAGAAATGTATCATCGGTCCCTCTCTCTGACTTCTTCTTTATTTGTTCAGCTGCCAACAAATTTAGGTGTGGGGTCTTTTACGTTGCTAAAGTCTGCTACAGAACAACCTTTTTGTCCCCCTATATTGATCCCTTGTTGTCATTCATACAAATTATATTCACCCTAAATGTATTTTGCAAAAGACGCTTTTAGCATCATGTCCCACTAGGGAGCTAAGGGTGTGCTTAGCCTAAGCATTTTGCTTTATGGCTATCATAGGTCTCAGCTTGAAGTAAAACTCCAAACTTCTCTACTGGTTACTGTAAGGAAGCATTAGCAAAGACCAAAATGCAGGTTTGTATCAGCTTTGCATTTGTGGCACTATACTGTATTATATCACCACTGCATTACTGTGTGATTTTTTTCCCTTGTGGCAAAGACGATGAGAACTGCAGTTCCATGTTTCTTTTGTAAGGTTGCCACACCTTTAGAGAAAAGTATGCTATCTGAAGTGTCACCTAATTAACATAGAATGTCACCTATTTCACACAGAAGGGACAACATCTATCACTTTATATCTCTGGACTCCCAGCAGCTTAAATCTTTCTGAATAAGTAAGGGCTGCAGGAATGTTTAGGGATGTAACTCATACTTGGACTTACCTGAGGAATTGTACAATGAATGGGAACAGGCTTTGGAGCCCACTTGCAGTTCAGAAGGATGCTAGATTTATTTTGATTTCCAAAAGTCCTATTTACTCCTATTTACCTGCTTGGATGCTGTCAATCTAATTTATGTGCAGATATGTCCAAGGAAACAGCCACATTTACTGAGTCACTCCTGCTGAATAGCAACTCTGCAGGAGGAAGTGGAGAGCACTTACCTAGTTGACCTACTCACAAATGTTCCAGTGCAGACCTTACTAATGCCATGGCTGTCTTACGCTGGGTGGGCCTTCTTCCTTCAAATAATGACCTTCCTATAAGGAAATAAAATTCTTACAAAAGTACTTAAGGAAAATATTTTTTAAAATTTGGCAGGTTAAATGACTCATCCAAAAGGGTCATTATATAAAGTGTAGAACAAAAGCTGGTAAAATTACTCTTATTCTTTTTATGTGATAATGTAAGTCCTGGGAATCCTGGTCCTGAAGCAGAAGGTCTGTGCCAGAGCTGGACAATTAAAGAATGAAAATGATGGTCAATCCCCAAAGGAGGTCAGTTTTAGTACATGAAAACAGTGGTTTATCCAATCCCCTTGAAACTCTTCATTATAAAGGTTACCTGGTAGGAACATGACAGAGTTCACTGAGGTTTTCTTACTTTCCATTTTCCTCTGTTGATAAGAACAGGCAGGAAAAGCCATCAGCATAGCTGACATTGTTAGTAGCATGGCAGGATTGTGGAAAACTGATTCTTGCGAAAGGACAATCCTGGTGCTGCCTGCACTTAGGAGGTAAAAAGCTTTTGTACATTCAGAGAGAGAGGGATGATAATTTTGTGCAATCCTCTGGTGGCTGGTCATCTCCTTTGAAGAAGATCTGGAGAAAAAAGGAGCATACACAGTGGCAGCAGCTTTCTCTGGCAGGAGGGATGAGGGTGTAAGTTTGCTGTTGTGAAGTGTATTTTGAAGAGTATTAAATGTGTTTATTTATGGAAACAGAATTACAGCTATGACTTCTGATACATCCTAAAGTCATTCCATGTATAGAGATATCAGTTTATGCACACATGAATTTATTCCACCTATTCCTGCCTGTCCCTGGTCAAAACTGAGGAGATTTGTAAAGAGGTTTTCTCTCACTTTGGTTTGTTGTCAGGTGTGATGCATACAATTGGCTTGTTGGACAAAGCAGCTATTCGACACTTTACCATCTGCTGGTCATCTTAGTACCTGACACAATCATCCTCCTTCCCTGTCCCCCTTGCATGCTTAACCTCACCTCTCTCTTTTTCTTTATCATGCTCAATTTTCCATCCTTCTACCTCACTTTCCTTCCTTCTTGCTTTTGTCCCACCTTGGATCCACATTCTCCCCAGTCCTTGGATAATACTTCCCTCCAACCCTTCTTCTCCTCTTAATCTCTGTGGTTCACCTAGTAGTCCTTACTGCCACAGCAGTTGTTCTTACACTGACTTTTCTAACTTCATGATTGTTTCTCCTCCTTGTGCTGTGCCTGGAACCACCACTCCTCTTCTGAAAACATCTGCAGCCTTTTTATATTTCTCAGACACAGAGTATAAAGGTTGAAAGGCCATCAGAATGAATTTGCACGCGGAGGATTCGATGAGCAAGGAGGTGGACACTAAGAAAGAAAAAGATTAAAATGCAACAAATGCAAACATGGCCACGGGATTCCTAGGAATGCTTTGCAGCTTCAGAGCAAGAGGAAGAAGTGCGTATGTATAGGTTTACATCTGGAAAATTCAAGTCATGGCATGGTATTGCTCCTGAATTTTCCACCAATGCTAAAGTTTTGTGTATTTTGTGCAAACATAAGTTGCCCTTCCTCTCATCTCCCACAGAACAGGTGACTGTGGCTTAGTTTGGTGGTATGTATCTGAAGCCATGGCATTCTTCTTTCCTTTTTACATTTACACATCTGCCTGTTCCCTCTGGACTATACACACTCTTTGCACTTGGACATGTGTGAGAAATGAGACAACTCTTAAAAAGATTAATGAAAACAGAAAAATTGAAAAATTACAGAAATTAGAAAAATATAAAAATTTGGGATCCTATGGCTCAGTAGCTGGTATGCCCCAGGAGCGCAGGGATTTGAGATCTTCTGGCTGAGACAGCACTAGACCTCAGGTAGAGAAAAAGAACTTGCAGTGCTGGGCTGACTTTAAAAAAATTACTAAAAGCCCCTTAAAAGGGGTAAGGCTTTTAATGCCCAGCACCAACGTCTCCCACAGCTAGTCTGGAGAGAGCAAGAGGGGAAGAGAGAAGAGGGCCTGCCTCTCGGCTTCGTCCTTTTTATAGTTTTTGCTCCGCCCCCCCCCCCCCCCCCCCAGTCCGCCCACAGCCCGCCCCTTCGGTCCAAGGCGATTGGTGCTTTCCCTTTGATGGATCATCTCCGTCCACCAATGGCTCATCGTTGTCGGGGGGGGTGGAGTGGGGGGGGGGGGTGGTATTGGTCGAGATAAGGGAATACAATGCCTTCATTAAAATTCAGGTATTCAGGTTGCCATAGAGCTTGCCTGCAGAGTAATGGCCGTGGCTAAAAATAGCTGCTGGCTATTAAGACTGGGTGGGGTTTTGGCCTTGGAATCAAAATGCAAGTGAAACACCTACAAAAAAGTATTAAAATTCATCCAACACACCTCAAAACACTTGTAAAAGTATACAGTAAGCACAGGAAAGGTAACTCTTATGGTGTACCGGTGGTTTGAAGTTTGAGAAGGGGCAAGTTTGTGATTTTTAACTGGGAAAATTTTAACTGGGAAGGGTGCAACTCTCTTAATAAACTACTTTAAACAAATGAAAACACTGATAATGGAACTGGATTTTTGTACCTGGGCTGATGGGTTAATTGTAACATTCAATTTAAAAATAATTAACTCAAAATTAATTAATTAAAACACTTAATATGCAAAGACCAAGCACAAATAGGGATTTAATGTATGACAACATGAAACCTTCAGCCCATAGGAAATACCATCAAGTGCAGAATACAAAGTGCACATCCCTGAGGTAACATGGAGTACCATAAACACGTCTGTTGTTTGTTCTCTTCTATGCTTTCCATAAACTATTGTTAAATGCAAGATCTCAGTCCTTGCCTTCCAAGCGCACTGTTGCTTCTTCTCAGAGATCTAAATAAATGCCAAAGCAACCAAGGTAAACATCTTCCCATGACAGAGGAAGTAGAATGTCCCTCTGTAAGTGCAAGCCTCTCTCTGTGGGAGACAAAATTTTCTGCCTTGGTTTGTGCAAGGCTGAGAAACAAACAGTCATGGAATGGGAGCACTAAGGAAGACTTCACTGCCTTCTCCTCTAATGGCAATATATATTACGCCAACCTTTTTTCTCTAACATAAACACAGCTGTGAGCATATTAGCTTGAAGCTGCACAAATCAAAACAGATTAAGAGCAAGAATAAACATGGTATTTAGCATGTTGCTAGATGATACCTAGATGTAATAGTGATTAAGGTGTTGTAAGATTCTACATGCAGGAAAACATATACTTGGTGCCTGTGAGTCAGTATTTATAAGCATCTGAGTCATGGAAGAATCATAGAATCGTTTAGGTTGGCAAAGACCTTTAAGATCACTGAGTCCAACTATTACCAAAGCTGCCAAGGCCACCACTAAACCATGTCCCCCAGCGCCACAGCAACACGTCTTTTAAATACCTACAGGGATGATGACTCAACCACTCCCCTGGGCAGCCTGTTCTAGTGCTTGACAACTCTTTCAGTAAAGACATTTTTCCTGATATCCAAAACAAACCTCTCGTGGTGTAACATGAGGTCCTTTCCTCTTGTCCTATCACTTGTTACCTGGAAGGAGAGACTGATCTCCACCTCACCACAGCCTTCTGTCAGGTAGTTGTGGAGAGCTATAAGGTCTCCTCTCAGCCTCCTTTTCTCCAGACAAAACACTTCACAGTGTCTGGGCTTAAATGTACCATTTTAAAGTAAACCAAATAAAGGAAGATTTTAGGACTAATTATTATATTAGAAATCTTGTAAAATTCTGACTCACAAAATGCATGTGATTCAGAAAGGCTGCCTATATTCCTGGTATGTAGTCCACCTGTGCTTGCAATACCTCAGAGAAGTGTCAGGCTGCCAAGAAAGAATTAAGGAATAAGGGCCTTCGCCAGTGGTATGTGGATAGGAGTGAAGAGGCCAAGGATATGTGGACAAAAAAAATTGCCTTTTGGGAGCTCTGCATTGGCAGGTAATTGGTGTTCTGCTGACAGCTGTGCCCAGAAGTGTCAGAGAAACTTTTGCTACTTCTCAAACTGTGGGTGCCCCAGGAAAAGTAGGAACTCTGTGTGACCATGGACGTACATGTGCTAGACCCTGGTGAAACAGCCAAGAGCTAATGAAGGCCAAGTGATAACAGTGTTGACAAACTGTGTTGGTCATGGCTGAGAGTAACCATGTTTGCAGTCATTTTACATGGTTTGTGTTCTGATTTGACAGTCTGTACTTGCTGGTAAGTGCCTCAGACCCAGGTCAGATGTGACATACATTGAAGATGTCTCTGCTGGACTTAGCTTATTTCTTTTAGAACAGAATTACCTTTTCCCCTTTCCATGTGCCACTAGCTTTCCAGGAAAGTACTGAAAAGTGAGTAAACTATCCTCTTCTTTCTCAGCAGAAAAATGAAAAAAACCCCTGAACATTATTTTAAAAATCATAATTTTAATTTTTTTCCTTTTTTTTCTTTACTTTCCTGTCCTTAGCATCTTGTTAGAATGCCTGGTCACTTTCTGTGCCTTCTGTTTTCCAAAGCTAATGGTGTACACACACATAGACTTGTATTTGACTTTGCCTTATGAGGTTCTTATTAAAGTTAGAAATCAAGTGTGTAGCATGTTTCATTTCCTATTGAAACTTATGTGATTTTATGATCTCTAAATATTATTGACTTAGGAGTATTGTTTTTCCATCTTCATCCATGGATGATGGATGACATCAGGCTTTTCATTAGCCCATTGATGACAGCAAATGCTCCCAAGGCATCTCAGAAAAGGTGAAAAAACTGTTATCATAATTTTCGGTTCATTCGTATTTGAAGAAAGTGTATAGAGTGAGGATCTCTAGTGGCAACATTTGCAGTTTCTATTGTGAGGTCAGAGTATTGCCTTATAACAACAGAAGTAATTTTAATCACATCCAACATCCCACCATAGTCGGTAACTCCCAACAGGGAAAAAGCCACACTTTGCCACTCAATTTAAGTAAGGTTTTCTGTGACTCTGTGTTACAGAAAGAAAAAAGATCTATGCAGTAATCTATGATTTTTTCTGTGTTGTCTTCTGTCCCCTTGTTATTGCCAAAAATAATTTTATTCAACGTCAGTCTGGCAATGATAAATGAAACACAATCAGGATCCAGATGATATTGATGGTGATGTTTCATTCTGAAAAGTGACCTATGTGTCTTTTCCTTTGGAACTTGTTGCTTACTCATGTTATTACTAGGAGGGAAAATAACTCTTCTGGAAAGAAAGACACTTTCATTTGACCATCTGTACAATGTATTTATTCCTGATTTTAGCATGTAGTAGAGTGGCTTCAAGAAAAAAATGAAATATCTGGGCTGTAATGGTGGATCTGCTGATTGATTTGCTCTGTGACTTACAAATTTGTGAATGCTCACTATTTGCCCTTTCCTTCCTAAGGTAAAGGAGAATGTCCATGCTTCCACTTCTGATGTCTCTCCTCTCCTCTCCTCTCCTCTCCTCTCCTCTCCTCTCCTCTCCTCTCCTCTCCTCTCCTCTCCTCTCCTCTCCTCTCCTCTCCTCTCCTCTCCTCTCCTCTCCTCTCCTCTCCTCTCCTCTCCTCTCCTCTCCTCTCCTCTCCTCTCCTCTCCTCTCCTCTCCTCTCCTCTCCTCTCCTCTCCTCTCCTCTCCTCTCCTCTCCTCTCCTCTCCTCTCCTCTCCTCTCCTCTCCTCTCCTCTCCTCTCCTCTCCTCTCCTCTCCTCTCCTCTCCTCTCCTCTCCTCTCCTCTCCTCTCCTCTCCTCTCCTCTCCTCTCCTCTCCTCTCCTCTCCTCTCCTCTCCTCTCCTCTCCTCTCCTCTCCTCTCCTCTCCTCTCCTCTCCTCTCCTCTCCTCTCCTCTCCTCTCCTCTCCTCTCCTCTCCTCTCCTCTCCTCTCCTCTCCTCTCCTCTCCTCTCCTCTCCTCTCCTCTCCTCTCCTCTCCTCTCCTCTCCTCTCCTCTCCTCTCCTCTCCTCTCCTCTCCTCTCCTCTCCTCTCCTCTCCTCTCCTCTCCTCTCCTCTCCTCTCCTCTCCTCTCCTCTCCTCTCCTCTCCTCTCCTCTCCTCTCCTCTCCTCTCCTCTCCTCTCCTCTCCTCTCCTCTCCTCTCCTCTCCTCTCCTCTCCTCTCCTCTCCTCTCCTCTCCTCTCCTCTCCTCTCCTCTCCTCTCCTCTCCTCTCCTCTCCTCTCCTCTCCTCTCCTCTCCTCTCCTCTCCTCTCCTCTCCTCTCCTCTCCTCTCCTCTCCTCTCCTCTCCTCTCCTCTCCTCTCCTCTCCTCTCCTCTCCTCTCCTCTCCTCTCCTCTCCTCTCCTCTCCTCTCCTCTCCTCTCCTCTCCTCTCCTCTCCTCTCCTCTCCTCTCCTCTCCTCTCCTCTCCTCTCCTCTCCTCTCCTCTCCTCTCCTCTCCTCTCCTCTCCTCTCCTCTCCTCTCCTCTCCTCTCCTCTCCTCTCCTCTCCTCTCCTCTCCTCTCCTCTCCTCTCCTCTCCTCTCCTCTCCTCTCCTCTCCTCTCCTCTCCTCTCCTCTCCTCTCCTCTCCTCTCCTCTCCTCTCCTCTCCTCTCCTCTCCTCTCCTCTCCTCTCCTCTCCTCTCCTCTCCTCTCCTCTCCTCTCCTCTCCTCTCCTCTCCTCTCCTCTCCTCTCCTCTCCTCTCCTCTCCTCTCCTCTCCTCTCCTCTCCCTTTTGCCCATTTAGGTTAGCAGCAAATGAAAGAGACACGCAATGTGGAAAATGCAAAAGAATGCTGTAATCAAGAAAAGCTTTGAAAAGAGCACAGATTTTACTCACTCAAGTGGAAGAATGTTATTTGCTGGTAGTTCATCACGTGTCTTCAAAATCACTTTTGAAAATAGAGCTTTCTTACCAAAGCCATTTTAATTCTATATTTTTCAGTGTTCTGTGTCCCAAATTTTGCTTTAGAAAACCAAGACAAAACTCTGAGGAATAAGATCCTCATCCATACAGCAAGAGCACAGTATCACTGGAATCAGACCTACATGAACTGAAGTGAACCATTCACCTCCAGGCTGAGATGAGCTTTTAAAAGAAATTTTTCCCTCTGTTTTCTGGAAGTCATGGTAACACCCTGGCAATCCTGCCCAGTCAAATGAGTCCATGGACACTGGCATTCACAGAAGCGCGGAAGTCAGAAGGGCAGCCAATCCACTCCCCACCCTCAGACTAGGTTGCTTATGTTGAGCAAATATAATGACAGAGATTATAGAATCATTGAATCACAGAGTATCTCAAGCTGGAAGGAACCCACAAGATAATTGAGTCCTACTCCCTGCTCCTTGTAGAAGCAATCTGTTTTTTAAAATTCAGGGATGAGAAGTCTTCATTTCCCTGGGCCATCAGTCACAGTCTGCAGAATACCTGCAGTAGGTTGTGTTTTGTTTGCTGATTCACCTTTGCCCTGAAACTAGTTGAATTTAATTTTTTTGTTCCTGTAATTCACTGTTGCTTGGAGATTATCGCAGGCTGTGTGCACTAGTGTTAAGCTAGAAAACCAAGAGATCAGGATAGGAAGGAGGCAAATAAAGGGCAAGATTTGCTGTAACATATCAGTTGATGAACATACCAGAGAATGTAAAGAAAGACTTTGCTCTTCAGAAACTGTATTATCAATATCATAAATGTGGTTCATAAAAAAAAAACTTGAAACTGTATTGAATGGAAGCAGGAGATTAATGTCTATGACCTGATGAGAGTAGAACAGTGAAATGATCTCTTAGCTGCTTAGGAATGGAGAAGGCCTTGTAGCTCAGGACAGCAATACTGTAAATACATATGTCAGTGTTTTAACTAATAGCATGGGGAGCTGCTGCTGAAGGCCTGCTGCAACCTCATCCAAATCATCCTACAGAAATATCAGTCTCTAAGTATGTGTGCATGAAGTACAAGAGATGAAATTGTTAGGGGTAACTGAACAGGTGGTAGGTGTGTCAAGTTTAACTTTAGTACAACCTTTTCTGATACTTTTCTGCTGCATCAAATGCTCAATTTAACAGAAAGTAACTGGTTGGAATCTTATCTTAGCAGATAATCAGTAGAAACTACTCGCTATAGATAAATGATTTTAACATAGTTTTGTGTAAGGCAGGTAAGTGGACTTGCAACTACACTCATCTATAAGGCATCAGAGACATCACCATGGGATAGGCAGGTAAAGCACCATTAAAGGAAGGCTGAAAACTTCTGGAGTGGTAACTTGTGGCCGCATGGCACACACTCATCCATGTCTAACATGTAACTAGGCACCTATGCATAGGCACCTGAATTGCACCATAATTTAAGAAGAATGACTAAGTCAATTAGCACAAATAAGAAACTATGGCATGTAGAGGATTGATCTGGGGATGCTGAAAAAGATATAGGGAAAATGGAGATGGCTAGTGGGGTAACAAGGAGAATTAGGAAAAGCATCCAAGGAAGACTTTTGACATTACATACTGATGACCAGGTTGAAATAGCAAAATTACAGCCTGGTTCTGCAGCAGTGCCATTTCTGTTCTGCAGCTGAACAAGAACAGGCCAATATGTTTGTATTACAGAAGGACGAGCACTATTCTCCAGTGGATAGATACATCAGCCAGATGATGAGTCAGGCCACTGGGTAGTGACAAGCTGGGCTCTCAGCCAGCAGGGCAGCCTGCTCTCCTGCCAGCAGCATGGTGGGATACAACACTGCCTGTTTGGTTTGTCAGGCAGGCATATGGTCTGCCTTTCTGCCTGGCTTCAATCAAAAACATTAAACTCAAACAATGTACAGTTGCAAAGTCTTCTCATTTTGCTATCACAGCTTGCCTTTGGAACACTAATCCCTCCAACATCTTTCAAATAGCTTTGAATTTGATTCTGTCCCTAATACTGCCTCAGAGATACCATGTAGTGCTCAGCAAATCTTTTATACAAACTTTTCAAACACACTCATCCATGACTTCTTGGTTTTATAGGTGCTCATATCAAGGCCCTGGGGTATGATATGGAGAAACTCTTCAGCCCTGAAATCACTGGCTGCTTGCCTGAAAGGGAAAGGTCATAGTGCTACATCCTCCAAAAGACTAAGCTTTAGGTTCCTTTTGCGTAACAGGGATCAGTGCCTACATTTCACCTTAAGATCCACAAGTTTTATTTACCATTTGGGAAACTGCCCAGTAATTTTCTAAGGGTTTTGAGAAAAGTGGATGTTCATGAATTCTTTAATGATAAGTGCCCTAAAATGCAGATGGAGAAACTTGTCCGTCTGACTGTATTCAGAACAGTCAGATTTTTCTTCAAAGAGAGTAGAGCAAAGGCATAAGGCCACGTCATAAAATGTTTACTTAGTGACTACTGTCTTTCTTGTGCACTGAATAAATAGTGACTCTCATGTGTTTGCACACTTGTGACATCCTCTGTGATCTGAATTTATTTCCCTAGAACAATGTATATGCTTAGCAAGTTTAATTCAGTTGCCACTGCCCTAATTTGGCTATTGCCCTATTTGAGCAGTTGGCTTTGCTAGACCACTACCCATACAACTAAGATCATTTAGATTTACTAAGTCACTTTGATTAGTTTGTTACATATCTTGTTCTCTCCATATGAAAATAGCGTTGCCATAGCAAAATATTCAATGCATAAATTGGCAGTTGGTTCTCTTGAGTCCTAAAATAGAAAGAAGATTATTAAATTCATTGCTGTGCTGTTTTCCCTTCCTTTCTCTCCATGGGCAGTCTGAGGTTTTCTTGAGCACTTCTTTTGCCAATTGTTTCACACTTTTTTATTACTGCATTAGCTTCTAATTGCAGATGGAATTACTCAGCAGATAGAATTACAGGTTAATTTGGCTTTCAGGATTTTTTTTTTAAATTTTATTTTCCCTTTTTAAATTTTATTTTCCCTTTCCCTTTTAGTTTCTTCTTATCCAAAACTTTGTAGAGCGGTTTTTTTTTGGACTTGGGAGTAAACACTTGTATGTGTTTCGAAATTAAGTAGCATCAACATTCACCAATGATAATGCTGGCAAAGGACAAATGTATTTCTTGAGGATTGCTTTTTGTCCTTTTCCCATCACCACAATAATACTGAAAAGAAGTTATTTTAATATTTTGCTAAGTATTAACTTTTATCTGCATTCTGAAAATAAATTACTTGTTCATGAATAGTCTACTACTTCTTTGCCCAAACTAAGAAATGTTTGGGTAATCTTTCATTGCAAAACTACTTCACAAAGCTGAAGTCAGCTTCAAGATTTACATTTTCCTTTCTCCCTCTGCCTGATCCAAACTTTATTGGCATTTTGGGACTTCCACTATGCTGTCATACCTTTTAATTCACTTATGAGTATCTAGTTAGATAAATTTGCCTCACAGAAATCTAAAACTGTCAAATTTTGCTGATGGGCAGAGCTCTTCTTCACACATTTTTGGAGATTATTTAAATTTATTATCCAGGTTCTGGAATACATAGGCACTATTTTGTTAAACCTTGCCCTTTCAAACCACTGCACCCTTTCCATAAGCTTTTTCCCTTGTTTTAATCTGGAAGGATCTAGAGAAAGCTGTTGACAGGAGTACTACTTAGTGTTCACAGAATTCTGTGGCAGACCATCTATGCACAAACAGTGCATGCTGTTTCCAGCCCCATCAGTGTTCACTGACAGCAAGCTTAAGCTGGATTTGTCTGATGGATGGTTATAACATTCCTTCAAGCATGAACTGATGCTATTTATTCAATAATATAGTGTAGCTCCAACCCTCTTTTATCTCAACAACGTGTCAGCTCTGATGCCTCTAATGAAAGTCAGATGCCAGTCCTGTCAATTGTTTCATTGGCAATACATTTCAGCAGGAAGAGATAGGGCTGGTTGCTGTTGGGGACATGAATACATAGAACATAGGAATGGTGTTTGTTTTGTGGCTGGCTCAGTTGGAGTGGGAAGGAGTCTGGGAAATCAAGGCTGTGATTAGTTGCTCAAAATCTAGTTGCAAATCAGTAACTAGTGGTATACATCAGGTGTTAACATTAGGTCCCAAACTATCTGACACCTTCATAAATGATCTGGATGAAGCAGAAGGTACCCTCAGCAAGTTTACTGATGATCACAGAATCAATTAAGTTGGAAAAGACCTCCAAGATCATTGAGTCCAACCTAGGACCTAACACCACCTTGTCAACTAGACCATGGCATCAAGTGCCATGTCCAGTCTTTCCTTAAAGACCACCAGGGAAGGTGACACATAACTGGGAGGAGTGGCTGATCAGTTACTGATAAAACTCCACGGACCTGTGCTGCCATCCAGAGGGACCTCAACAGGCTAGAGAAATGGGCTGACAGGAACCTCACAAAGTTCAAAAAAGGGAAGAGCAAAGTCCTGCACCTGGGGAGAAGCAACCTCAGGCACCAGTATGGGCTGGGGGCCACCCCACCTTGGAGTCCTGGTGGACACCAAGCTGAACACAAGACAGCAATGTATCTTTGTGCCAAAGAAGACTAACGATATGCTAGGATGCATTAGAATGAGTGTTTACCAGCAGGTTGAGGGAGGTAATCCTTCCTCTCTACTCAGAAGCGAGGCCTCCCCTGGAGTCCTGTATTCAGTTCTGGGCTCTCCAGTACAAGAGGGACATGGACATACTGGAGAGACTGCAGTGAAAGGTCACAAGGATGATGAAGGGACTCTAGTTACCTTTCCTATGCGGAAAGGCTGAGAGAGCTGTTCAGGCTGAGCGGGACTGTTTAGCCTGGAGAAGAGAAGGCTCAGAGGGGTCTCACCAGTGTGTATAGTGGATGAAAAGAGGACAGAGCCAGGTTGTGCTCTGCGCCCAGTGACAGGACCAGAAACAATGGGCACAAGCTGAAACACAGTAGGTTCCATCTGAACATCAGGAAACGCTGAGTTTGACTGAGCACTGGCACAGGTTGCCCAGAGAGGTTGTGGAGTCTCCATCCTTGGAGATACTCAAAAGCTGCCTGGACATGGCACTTGAGCAGCAGGGGTTGATTCAGCTGACCTCCAGAGGTCTCTTCCAACCTCAGCTATCTTGGGCTGCAGAATAACAGCATGGCAGGGAACCATTCTGCCACAGAGATTAACAGTTCTTTGGTTACTTAAGATACATGTCCTGCATTTCTATTTTCCTAGGTCTCTTGCAGTTTCCACTACTCCTTTTCATCAGGGTCCCTGTGGCAGGCCACGGGTGACACAACAGGAAGAGAGTTTGGTGATCACTCGCTGAACTTTTGAGAACTGCCAATTTCAGTGATGCACCACGTCCTAAAATATATTAGCTACTTTATTTTGTATGGCCAACCTCTTCTAAACACTGTTCTTTTGGTTTTGTTTTCTAATAGAATATGCTACATCCGGGAAGGAGCGCTGACAGCAAGCGTTTCTGATGGCGTTTGGTCCCGCTAAGCCTGACTTGCCCCCGACTCGCGACGGATTTTTCTGTCGAAAAAAGCCGGGTGAGCACCTCGCTTGGCGCTGCGTGCACCGAGGAGATGCGTTCCATCAGCAAGGGACACACACAGGCGCGAAATCACGGGGAGCGGAGCAGAGTGCCCGGCCGGGGCTCGGCCCGCACTGAGCCCGCCCCAGCGGAGCGGCTCCCGACGCTGCCCGGCACCTCCTCAGGCTCCGCGGGGAAGCTGGGCCGGCAGGAGGCGTCCTGCGGCGGCGGGGAGAGGGAGGAGGAGGAGGAGGGCCGAGGCGGGGGTGCCGGCTCTCCCGGAAACAAGCGCCGGCCGGCGGCAGAGCGGCGGTGGCTGCCAGCGGTGGGAAGTTGCTCGTGGTCCTGCGCCCTCGCCGCACGCCGGGCGGGTCGGGGCGCCGTGGCGGGCGGCATGGAACCGGTGCCCCGCGAGGAGAAGCCTAACCCGCTGCAGGATGCCAACCTCTGCTCCCGGCTCTTTTTCTGGTGAGCGCCCGGGGGGGAAGGGTAGCACCGGAGGTGCGGCGCCGGGTTGCCCGCCGGCGAGGAAGGCGCCGGGCTTAGCGCCTCGCCGGGCCGCTCGGGAATGCCGAGCCCGGGCTAGGGGCGGCCGACTCGCACTTGAGCACGGCTCCCGGAGCGTCCGGGCGCCTCGGCGGTGGGCAGGCAGGAGGGAGCGAGCGGGGAAGGGAAGCGGCGGCCGGCGCTGCCCCGCTGCGCCGTCGGCTGCCGGCAGTGACTGTGCAGCCGCGGCTCGGGTGCGACTTGCCGCCCTCCCCGGCGGGCTCGGTGTCAGCGCTGCCGGCCGGGGCAGCCCCAGCTCGCAGGTGGGGTGAGGTCTCCTAAGGTGAACCTGGCAGCCCGCGATAATCCCCGGCTGCGGTCAGGGGACGGCGCAGCCGGGGGCCTGCCTATCTCGGGCACGGCAGCGCTCAGCCGGGCGGACGGCGCCGGGCGGACGGCGCCGGGCGCGGCCCCATCACCCCCTCCGAGCACGTGTTTTGGTTCCCTCGGTAGCTGCGGGGAGGACAGGAGCCTCTTCTGCTTCCTGGCCCGGACTGGGTGCAGGGCTGTCCCCAGGGGTTGTTCTGCTTCCCCATTTGCATAACGGGTCGCGGGCAGGGATTGCTCATCCCGGCGAGGCGTGCTGGGCTCGCCTTCGGCGTGGAGCTTTCCCCTCCAGCAGTGAGGTGGTTTCTGACCCGCATAGCTACGTGAGAGCTTCCCTGTGCAAGGGATGGCTGGACAGCATCCTGGCTGCTGTCACCCACACTTCTGCTGCCTCTGCTCCGGAGGGGCTTGGATGTCACAGAGCAAAGGCTGGCAGGGTTGCCACAAACTTTACGGGACCAGATGGCTGCCACCAGTGGTAGAGTTAGTGCTTGGTCTCTTATTAGTGGGGACTTCGGCCTGATTATACATCTGTACTCAAAGACATGAGGAATTGCAGCTCAACATTTTAGTTGCTTTGAAATGTAGTAGGAAAAGATGTGCAAAGTAGAACGAGAGAGCACCAAGCTTGTTTGTCTTAGCAGATCCCATTTGGAAGAGCACTTACAGCGAAAGCAGAGAAAGCCCTTACCTTGCTTCTTCGCCTGCCGTAGCTTGAACCAGGGTGCACATGCTGTGTGGTGGAGGAGGGGGAAAGAAGAGAGGGCATGGCAGGTGACGTTCTTTTTTTGGAAGCCTCTGAAACACAAAAAACTCTTTGATTCCATAAGCAGCTCCGAGCAGGTGCAGAAGTCCCTTTTGTAAGGTAGGGGGATTTTAAAAACCCTGATAACTTTTAACTAAACATATTTTTCAGTCAAGGATATGTCCTCAGAGGTACTATGTGCAAAAAGAAAGAAAGAAAATGAATAAATAAATAATTAAAAAGGCAGCTTGTATGCTTGTGCAAAACTCCCTGTGTTCAGCGTTTAGACTTTTACTTTGACACCAGGGATGCCCATGTTGAAAACAGCTTTGTTGTGAAATGCAAGCAGAATGGGATGAACCTAAGTTGGCCATGCGGCATTCCAGGACTGCTTCTGGTCTGTTCCCTTCCCCTTCCTGGGAACTTGTGGTGTTACTGGTAGTTCTGCCAAAACCAATCCAGCTAGATGTGAAAAAGGAAGCATGCAGTGCTCGTAGCCAGCTTTCTGACTCCTCCTATCATTCTTTTTTTAGGCCTTCTGTATCACTCTGCGTGTGTTGTAGAGAAGCATTCAACAGCGACAGTGAAGTACCTTAAATTTCCCTAGTTTTAGGCATGCACCTGAAAGGCTCCTTTTACTCCAGATGTGTTTGTAGGTTCTTACTTTGCAAAGGGAAAAATAGGTGGAAATCTGTGCTTGGGGGATGACAGATCTGCCGGAAGCCCAGAGATCGGCCGTGACTTCAGACTTCACAGTCAGATGCTGGTATACAACCATAGCGCTGCTTTGGAAAAGGTTTAGTGGAGCATGTAAAGCTTTAGAATTTTCCCAATGTCCTGTTTTTCAGGCTTTTATAGCAGTGTAATTCACAGCAGTGAAAATAGCCCTCTAAAGTCTTGTCTCTTACCTGTGCTGCATGTGATCATGACTAGCATCGGTATATCCTTGTTATTTACTAGTCAACAAGCATTAGTGTTCTCTGGGTGAAAATTTCAGCTGAAATGATACCTTCAGTGGGGTAGATTGAATAAGCAGGGGCTATCAGTTTTCTGCAAGTTAATAGTGTTTTACATGAAATTCAGGGAGTGTTAAAACACCCTCTCATTTAGGTGTAAAGCTAACTTTAAGGGTAGCTCTAAGAATTACTCTCCCTTTCTGCAAAGAGTGTAGCATCTCACAGCTGTGTGAGTACTGCTTCATTTTAGCTGCTATCTTACACAGGACTTTCATCTGGAGAACTGGGCAAACAGTGCTTGAGGAAGGCGATCCTGGGAGTAGCAGCAGCCGCCACCCTGTGGTTGCTGGACTGTGCCTACCCTGCTCTCCACATTCCAGGTGTTGGCTCCTTGTTGTCAATGAGGGTAAAAAGTACAGCATTGCACGTAGCGGGGCAAAGGTCCTTCTTATTTTTATTTTGTTTATATTTTTTACAAAAGTGCAATTTTGCCATTGTAAGGAACCACCTCCCATTTGTTGCCAGTGGTACTGAATAAAAGCTTACATTATTGCCTGGTGTAAATAGGATCAAACTCATGGGAGAAAAGAAGTCATGTTTTCATTGAGTTATAAAACTCAGGTAATGAGTGTGTAGGCTGAAGAGACGTTCTTCTCCCCTTGTTCAAAGCTTGTCTCCTTGCTTTTAGGTTGTGACTTTGGCAAGTATGAGCTTGATGAACATTAAACACACTAGCAGTACATTCATGAGAAAGAGGAGCATCTGGATTGTGCGTTAATGTTGTTACTTTTATAATGCGTCCCTTGTGTAATGTTACAAGAATGAAAACAATTTATGACAGAAGTATGAAGATCAGGAGAGTTGCAAAATATTCTTGTTTTACATGTCTTTCACTGAATTACCTATATGAACATAGGTTTATCAAAGCCCAAATTGGTCTTCTGGATGTTTCAGATATTACTGTAACTCCTGACTTTCAGAGTCAGATTTCCATGCTCACCAAACTTTTTAAGGCCTGGGCTGATATTTCAGTTATAGTTTGGAGTGCTTGGGTGTATTTCTG
This sequence comes from Coloeus monedula, assembly GCF_965178545.1. Classification (NCBI taxonomy): domain Eukaryota; kingdom Metazoa; phylum Chordata; class Aves; order Passeriformes; family Corvidae; genus Coloeus; species Coloeus monedula. Next base: position 78,299,711 of record NC_138783.1, on the reverse strand, counting down.
ATTTATTTCATCTATGTTGTTAGCTTGTTGGTGTTTTTATTGCTGGCTCAACTTGCTGGTGAGAATGAGGACTCTGAAGGACGGATAGGAGGATATGCTTTCTTTTTAAGGTTTGTCCAAGGAAGAGAGAATTCAGTCCAGTGTATTTTGTGTTCAAACAGTTATTCAGCTGTAGAAAGTTTAGGAATTGAAAAAGTCTTATAGCTCCCATGCTTTCTGCAGTTGAGAATAGCACTTTTTCCATCTTTTTTTCCAATGTGGGTGGTGGGGAGTATTAAATTAATAACTTTAGACGGTAAGAATATTTCTCATTTCTAGCCATTAACCCATCTTTGAGATTGCACGTTCATTAAGTAGGAAGTGTATCTTTATTTGCTTAGAGTATTTGTTCCCTTGAGTTACTAAAGATGTTTTTCCTATACAGCAGCTGAATTTTTATGCCTTCTGCTATTTGGTCATGAAATCCACTTTAATGTAAAGATGCAAAACATAGGCTATGATTAAATTTTTGAAAAGTTATTTTGAAAAATAACTTTTATCCTGTTAACATCATGAGAAGGAGGGCAAGCTGGAACACCCTGGAAAGAGTATCCAGTGTTTTTGTGCAGAGAAGTAAAAGAAGTTAAAGTCCTTCTAAATTTCATATAAATTTACAATTTAGTCTTAATAATAATAATAATAGTAATTACTTACCTGTCACAGACTCACCATGACTATGACAAGTCTTTGGGTTTTTTGGAGCACGGAACGCTGTCATCATCCTCAGGCTAGATGCCTTTTCACATCATGACTTGACATGTGGCAATTGCCATTACAGTAACAGCATTAAAACATGATCTGAAAATTTGCTCCAAGGCATCTACAGAGTTGTTATTCCAAGGAATAAGTCAATGATTGGTTTATCATTACCTGTTAGTGTCTGGCAGCACTGTCTTTGACTTACTATGTGTGTGCTTTAGAGAAAATGAAAAAAAACTAAGTCTTCATGGACTTGACATGAAGTGCTGTGGGAGAGAAGAGTAAAAGAAAAATCTTCATCTTTGGGTTTAAGTGTGAATTGAATGGGGTAAGCATAGACATGTAAATCCCAGGACTTTAAGGGAGGACTGCACAATATGTAGCTGCTTCTCTGACCAAATGCAGTCATGTCACAGATCTCTCTTGTAGCAGTGTAAATAGCTACACACCTTACTTTACTTCTTCCTCCTCTCTCAGTGCATCAGTTAGAATTGGAAAGGCCACTGACTGATGTCATTGGATTTCTCAGTAAGCCTGAGTATTGCCTTCTTGTCTGTCTTCAAAAGTCCTTCTTGCCTTGCGTTGAAAGAAGGTATGGAAAGAATTCATCACTGTTCTTGGATATTTCAACTGGACTGCAGCAGTGCCACCAGTAAAATTGGTTTGTGTTCTTTACTGTGTCAGTGAATAGATTTGACTGTGAGGATTTTACATTTACTTAACATGAAAATACCAGGCTTTGTAACTTGCCTGGGATCTTGCTGATATCTAGTGAATTTCCACTGTCAATACCTGAAATTGCTGGTGGTGATGCCACTTTATAAAGATCTCTGAGGTAGCTAACTTTAAGTTCATTTTGATTTACTGGTGCAGGACAGTTGTGGTACTATAAGAAACTCTGAAGAAATATGTAAGCATCTTCAGTATATATAAACAGAAAACACATTTTCTGTACCCGGAGATTAAAATCACACTTGCTTCTCTTTTTCTCCTGCTTGAAAGAAGACTGAGGATCATACATACAACTTTTTTTTTTAAAGATAATGCCTTGTTTGTTCATTTATCAGGTATTTAATGTCCTGCTGTCAAATTTGAATAATTTGCTCTCTTGAGCTGCTGCATTAATTTTTAAGTTTTGCATGTTTATTTGCAAGATGGCTGTATTATGCAAAAGAAAATACTTGAAAAATATTGTTTATGAGCTAGTAAAGTTAAAATATGTGGATAAAGAGTGCTAAATAGATTATATGGATTATGACAAGTGTGTATAAACTGTTGAAATGTTAGCATTTGCTATCTACTGTAAATATCTGTGCTTAGATATGCAATTAGATGAACTGTTAGAGTATAATGAAACACAGACTATTTGGCTTTGGAATGCTTATGTAAAGCCTGCAGTGTCATTTATGAGAGAAAATGTCTTTTAATTCCTGAAAAACTTCAAAATTAAGATTATGTAATGTTGGATTTGTCTTCCTTTTGAAAAATAATTTCCCTATCCTGCTTCTAGAAAAGTAGGCCTTATGTAGAGTGGAGGAGGGAGATAACCCAATTAGATTTTGGGAGTGGAAGGTTGAAAAGAGCTGTCATCTTTTTTATTTTGTTTTGTATCCCTGGCACCCAACCACTTGTCATAACAGTGGGAACTCACAGGGCATTTTAATTCTCCCTATTTCCATTGCTTGTCAGAAAGGATGTAAATACAGAAATTACCACCATTAGGTCCTTCTTCAGTGAGTAACTACTAAAGTTTATTTTTATAAGTCACAATCTTCCGACCTTTACAGCAAATCTTTGGTATTTTTCTTGGCATGTGGTTGCTGGGTTTGGAATTGATATTTAAATGATAGTCTTTGGAATGCCACAGGTACAGGTTATGCCACTCCACTCTTCCCTGCTTCCAGGCCTTGCAGAAAATGTTAGTTGCGGTGTGCTCCCCACTTCTTCTTGCCATGTCTGTGCTTCTTGCTGTCAGAAATACCAGGAAGCATGTTAGATTAACAAGGTAATTTTGTACCTGGCTGATCAACAGCATGAAAACAGCCTGCAATAAATGTAGTCAAATACCAGTTGTGTTACTGTCAGCATCAGACAGTGGGTGTCAGCAGCTTAGCTGCTTACACTGTGCTGTGGAAAAGCAGCAGCTTGGAAGATGAGATGGAGCTGGGTATCAAAGGTTATAATACAGTTGGTATTGAAACTGAAAGCCTGAAGGGCGTTTTTGAGTTAATATGGCTTTGAAGTAATTTCATTGTATTCCTATTTTTTCCTTCTGTAAGCAATGAGAAAATCTGCTGTTTAAGCCACAGTAAGCTAGGGAGGGAAGTTGCAACCAAAACACCAGTTGAAAAGCATCTGAAGAAGAAATACCAGACTTCTCTGTTTATTTCATTACTTGTGGACGACTGCCTTTGTAAGGGGAAGTGGGAGAAGGCAGCTTACTAATGAGAATGGATGAACATGTGAAATAGAGAGGTTTAAAAAAAATCACATGATGACTACGACCTGTTGCTAGGGCATTTATGAATTCCTGCAAAGTAACTCTGGAGACTGTAGTGTGTGTGTCCTTCTTTCTATACATCTCATCCCAGCTGTGATCGTCTGGACTGAGAGCAAGCATGTAGCAGTGCTGAATTGCACTGCTAGGTTAAACCGCGAAGGTTGGTAATGAAAAGTACAATGAGGCAGGCAGGCTCCTGAGGTAAACCAGGGAGAATAAGCAACGTGCATTATTATCCAAATGACCTGTGAGTAAACCCCATTTATTTTACAAAAAAAGCCATCTCCAAAGTAGGTGATTAAAGAGAAAGAAATATGTGTTACTTTGCAGCTTAGTTATTGAAGTAGTGCTTCCAAGCTGCTCAAGGGAGACAAAATCCTAGTGTTATGGAAGAATTTGAGTAAACAAAGACTCTCCTGTGCAACTGTTGAAAAGTAACTGGACATTGAGTGTAAACAGATGATGCTTGTAATGTAATGCACAAATAAGCTTAAGAGGAATGGAGAAAATGTAGTTTGTAAACCACCTCTTTAAGGAATTAGTTGATGATGGTATACCGCACGTGGCTTTGACTGGGTGCTGTAAAATCATCCAGAAATTAAACTTGTGCTTCTTATTACAAATAAACGTTTTCCTAATCAGAAAAGCAGTCTGTGTAGTCTGTTTTTTTCTGACTTGTCCTTTGATAAAGCAGGGCTCTTGTGAAACTGGTGAGAACAGAATTTTGCACTTGTGCAGAGGAAGGTCCTGTAATATGCAAGTGACTGTGGGGTGATTGTTGTGTGGCTGATCAAGGCAATTGAGACCTCTGGGTGCGCCCAGGGCCCTGACAGACACATCCTTTAATCTTAGGACATTTTTTATTTGTGTCAGGTTTGTAATATAATTGCAAATGCTTCTTGGCTGGTGTTTTTAGAGAGACTTTATCAGTTAATGAAGAACTTGTGCTGTATGCTTGGGTTTCTAGAAAGTTCTGCAGGCCTCCTGTGCAGTGTGAGAATGGTACTCTTTTGAGTATTTGCAAGCATGACATGATATAAATCCTGCAGGTACAGCAGGTCCCATCCCTGGGTTAATGAACCAGTTGAGCTGGAGACTGCTATTAGTTTCATATACCTATCTGTAATGTATTTCTTCCTTGGCTGATAGGAAATTATTTTGGGATGATAGGAAATCTAATTTACAAGCTTTCTCGTTTGGGAAATTCTATTTCATGTATGAAGCAGAATAGCATGAGTAGCCTTAATGATCCTGCCTTTTGGATAGCAGGGCCTGTTTTCCTTACATGGTATCTTTGAAGAAGGGGATGGCTTCTCTTAGGAGGGTAAGCAAACACTGTCTTGGTTTTTTCTGCAGATCTTAGAGACTTTCCAAAATCTTGGTGGAGTTGCTCTCATAACAATTGGTAAAAATTGGACTTTCCTGAGCAACCAAGTAAATTGTGGCTGGTTGACTGTGTTGTAATCTTTAAGGGTGTGTAATGTCAGGGCCCAGGAGTAGGGAAATGCAGGAAGTGAATGTTTATATTGTGGTCTTTGTGTATCTGCTGGTTCAGAAATGAATCACTTTCTTTTTTTATCAGTGCCCAAGGTACTGCTGCGGAGGTGAAAAGCCTTTTGGGGTCAGAACAGTGATTTACTGTTTTGCAGTTGGCTATCTCTGGGTTTGCACCAGGTTATAGAGTGATATTTTAATTTATTTTTTTAATCTTTATTCCTAGTGACATCAGTATTCTGGCAGTAGCAGGGACCTATTCTGGGCATATTTCCAGACTGATGTCTTTGATCAGCTAATCGTTTTGATAGAACAGAGGCATTCCCAGCAGAACACAAGGTACTCAGGATTCTTACAGATACTCACATTTTTATATGTAGGTCATGCTAGGAAGAATTTGGGCTAAGCTCTTTGAAAGGCATCATGTGAACCCTATGTTTTGAAAGAGTAACTAAAATGAGGCAATGTGTAAGAAAAAAAAAAAATTCAAAATTCTTAGCAAACAGGAAGGTACCTGGGAAAAGTAAAGACAGTGACTAAGGAGTCCGGTTCATATTTAAGTTGAATAGCTTCTTCAGAAAGAAATCCAGAAATGAGGTGCGAGTCTTACCTCCTGAGCCCGTTGCTCCTCTCTTCTGGTAAAACAGATTGGTATTGAGCCCATCACTGGGGTGAGAGAAGGGGTTTGCATGACTGTCTGTGTATTTCCTCAATTTCTTTAGTTTAGCGTATTACTGTAGCTTTTTTATTAAAGAATAATACAGTTTGCACAGGTTCTGTTTTCGTAACATGCTATTTTTTTTTTTTTGCGAGCTCTTTTTAATAGAAAAAAAAGAACTATTTTTTTTCTTGAAGACATCAGTGTTAGGTGATCTCTGTTCGGACAAAAGACATACCGCTCTAACGAGTAGTATTCCTTCATGGCTACATTGGGGTTTCAGGGATGCTATTTATGTAGGCCTTTGCTTTATTTGTGAGCTTCCTCTAACAGTCTCTGACAGCACTCTAATTTAACTGAGCTTTCAGGCCAGAGAAGGGCGTGGTTGGTTTGCTTGTTACAAGTGTGTGACTTGGGCAACAGCAGGCTTTGTGAAATGATAGGTTGGTCTCAGTTCTGCTGTGAGTGCACGGAATTCCACAGGGCATGCTCTTCATGTGGCGTTCAGGTGGAAACTTTTGCTGTAACGACTGAGTATGAACATGTGCTAAGGCTTCTGTCTGGAAGTAGACCTTCCAGCATAAAGTTCAGGATGCATCAGTGAAATGGCGATGCTCAAACTCTTCTTGCTGCAGTTAGAGTTTGCAGAAGACCTCATTCTTGGGATAAAAGCCCTTCAAGGACTAAGCATAATTTGAAAGAAAAATGTTTAACCTTCTTCTAAAGGTCTTCAAGTATACTTTAGTAGCACAACATACTGTTAAAAGCTTTTGTACTCCTGAGATCTCCATAGCAGTAGCTCTTGAAGATGAGTATTTTGGGGGACACTAATCAGAAAGCTCAACACTGGGTGATTTTTAAATTTTTGGGGTTTTTAATACATTTTTTTCCCCCTAACCTTACAGAAATGTGGACTTAAGCAGAGTCTTTGCCATGTTGTCCATTATAATAAATGAGCCACCAAATGAATTACTACAGTTTTCTGCTTACTCTGGATTGGTTTTCCTTGCCTTTTTAAAATGTTAACATAATAGTAGTGCTCTGTGTTACTCTTTTCAATGCTGTGGTTTTAACTAATGGAAAAAAATGGAGAAGCCCTGAAGTTGCACTAGGTCTCACTGGAACTGATAGTCTGACAGCCTTGAGACATCTGGCAGTTTTTACCCTGCACTATCATCTCTCATCCGCTACTTAAATGTTTTTCAAATTCAGTCACACTGTATGTACAGTGCGGAGACGGGGGGACAAGGGATTTACTGCAAAGTAAGAACTCCTCAGTGGAGGTGGGCATATCACCAGTAAGTTGTTTTGAGAGTTTAAGGACGAAGGATAAACTAGATGGCTCTTACAGTCCTGTACACTTGAGAGTGTTGTCTTGCAGCTGGTTACTTTGCACATGGACTGCACATCTGTGGTCAGCACTTTCTGCTCTTGGCTGTAGTACGGAATCAAATGCCATCAGGATAGAGCAGTTGCCTTCAGCAGAAGCGTTGTTCCATTATTCTTCCTGTTGCCTGCCTGTAGTTTTTCCAAGAGCGTAAGTAGAGGAATGGTGTTCCACTGAGTAACATTAATAGCGTTATTTTTAATTTTAAAACTGTATATTTATAAAGTCTATTTCTAAAGTATCTTTTGTTTTCCTCTGTGCACTCTGCTACGTGGAGAAAAGTACTATTCAGCACTGCTGAGGCCACAGTTGGGGTCTTGAATCCAGTTCTGGGTCCCCAGTACAAGAGAGACATGGACATACTGGAGAGAGCACAGCGAAGGGTCACAAGAATTATTAAGGGTTTGGAGCATCTCTCTGGGAGGAAAGGCTGAGAGAGCTGGAACTGTTTGTCCTGGAGATGAGAAGATCAGGGGGATATCATCAATGTAGATAAATATGTGAAGGGAGGGTGCAAGGTGGGCAGAGCCAGGCTCTTCTCAGTGTGTCCAGGAACAGGACCAGAGGCAGTGGGGCACAAACTGAATAACTAGAGGTTCCCTCTGAACATCAGGAAACACTTTGCTGTGAGGGTGATTGAGCACTGTCGTAGGCTGCCTGGAGAGGTTATGAAGTCTCCTTGGAGATCTTCAAAAGCTGTCTGGACATTGTCCTGGACAATCATTTCCAGGTGGCCCTACTTGAGCAGCAGGGGTTGGACCTCCAGATGCCCCTTCTCACAGAAACCCAGCCTTTCTGTGATTCTGTAATAAAACATCCTATTTATGTTCCTTGTTAAATGTCAGAACCGGTTTTGTTTTCACCACGTTGGCAGCAGTAGCCAATGAAATCTCATAACCATTTCCATAGATGGGAGTAGGATTTATCCCTATATTTTCCTGAAAGGGCTGCCTCATCCTGATTCTCATGCTAGGGGAAAGATAATTCTAGCCTCTCTGTCTGGATGGATACATCATAGGCTAATACTGATGTTGCAAGAGGAGGAACGCTGGGTATCAGCCTCAGTCAACTGAAGTCTGCAGATTTTCCCATAACTGTCTATCCTGGAGCAAACAGTCTCTCTCATCCAGCAGGCAGAAATTACTTGAATGGCTTTGAGGTTATTTGCCTCATACCTGCTTTTTACCTGTGGTCAGCTGCAAGAACTGAGGTCAAAGAAGAAATGTTTCAGTGGAGCAGATTCCTTGTGTCAAACCAGGCAGAAGTTCTGCTGCTGGTTGGAGCAGTTGGTGTTTGAGAGCTTTTATCAGGACCTGGGGGGAAGTTGTGACAGTGATTTGGGCCCTGTTGCTATTTAACCATGAAGTCCAAGCAACAGACTTGTCTGACAAGTACTTTCCTAGTTGTACCTTTAACATACATTTAGGAGTTAACAGCTCACATAAACAAATCTTCAGTACTCTCTCCAAGAGTTTAAAAAGGGCTGTTAGGCATCAAAGGTGCTACTCTAAGGATAGAGAGTTAATTTTTTGAATGAGTCACAAAAACACTGTGCTAACATGCTGAGTAGTGAGGGAAAAACACTATATAATCCCAATTGTTATTGCAGTTGTGCCATGGAGCCTGGGAAGAAGGTTTTTACAAAAGTGCTATCTTTGAAGAAGCTCTGAGCCCCCTCTCTAGGGTTCCACCTGCCCATCCACCCTCTCTAAAATTAGCCAACAACCTTCTTGTAAGCCAGTGTATACAAAGTTTAATTGTAACATGCCTGAGCAAGAAATGTAGAGATAGTTGATTCATATTCATAACCACTGTTTTGGTTGTGAATAAATAAATACCTTCGTTGTAAACCACCCCAGTTTTGAATTCTCACTTGTAGGTCTTCCAGAAAATAATACATTTCACCTAGCACACCACCCGTTCTTAGAAGAACTGCATTGGTGAAGCTGGGGAATAATTATCAGAAACTAAGCAGCAGTTAAGAACTTTTCACGGGCAATTGAGGTAAGACAGACAGCTTGCCTTGAGTGCAAGAGTATTTTTTCCAAAACAGATCGGTCCCTGACTTCTCGATTTTGATGGTGTTCACCAGCTGAGAAGGTACTTTCAGGGAATAAGCCTTAGAGCCAAAATTCATGTCTCCTGGAAACAAAATACCACAAATTCAGTAGAGAGACAAACAAAGTGGAAAACTGCAAGTTCCCTAACTCCATTGTTCCCACTGAGCCATGCCTGTTTTGCATATCATTCCCTTTTTCTTGGTCTCATGGACAGTTTGGTCACTTGTGCTTTATGCCATACAACCCTCACTCTGTGGAGCACAACTGGAAACTATTTGGAGTTCCCTGATGTGTTTCAGGCTTGGAGAAGGATCTAGGTGCATAAAATATAGTCTCACTATTCCCTGACAATTGGTCTATTTAATCTAACAAAATACAAATCTATAGTACTGCTACTATAATTTACCTTCAAAGTGCTCTCATAAAATACTGAGCTTATAAGAATCTTTCCACTAAGGAAACTGAGCTGCTAGACAGTGTTTTCCTTTTTTTGAACCTACATAAACACTGTGTCAGTGTGCTTCTGTTTATATTTCCAAACATAAGTAAGATACAGTAATAATCCATTATTTTCCCATTTTTACATTTCAGTGATTGTCTGTAAGTTACTGACCTTTAATACTTGTCAAGATGTCAGTTGAATAGCAGCTAGTTTTCTCCTCAAGTAAAGGTTACAAAAAATGTCTTTTAGTATGCATTACAATTTTATTTACAGCTGTCAATATTTTAATAGTTGGATTAAGTTCTGTTTTTTTCCTTAATATTTAAAGGAATGCTATTTTTCCTTGAGTATAAGGAAACACTGTAAGAAAACAATTGCCTTAAGGCCAAGAAGGGTTATGCTGGCTGTCTGGATGACTGGGAGTGAGGTGCTATGGGCAAAAAGAGAAGGGAAGTGAGAAGTGCTTTCCCATTTGCAAGATAGGGGCTGACTTAATTCTTAGATAAAAGTGCAGTGAAATTTGTGGCTGTTGAATGATTCAGAAGGAGGAAAGAAGGGGGTAAAAGAATTAAATGAATATGTAAATAAATTACTCTTTTGGTCTGCTGATCAGTTTACTAATAATTTGTATTTAACTAGGTGGTTGAATCCCTTATTTATTACTGGGCATAAACGGAAGCTTCAAGAAGATGATATGTATAAAGTGCTGCCAGAAGATTCCTCAGAGAAGCTTGGAGAGGAATTGCAGTGGTAAGGAGAAAAATTATAGAATACTTTGGGTTGGAAGGGGCAATTGTTCTCTTTTATTGTATTAATGCTGGTGAAGGTAAAAAATCTTATTTCTATTTAAAATTAAAAGAGGTTATTGTAAAGTTTAACAAGGTTAAAGATGCTGAAGAATTAAGAGTAATAACAACTAAGATAACTTGTTTACCATAGAAGCTTTTTAGTTTTTTTCAGGTTACACATAATGAAAGTGCATTAGTGTATTTCCATTATATCGTTCATAATTAATTTGACACTTCGCAAAGTGCTTGGAAAAGACAACTTTGCATCAGCTGTGATGGTAGTAATCCTTAGTAAATGTCTGAGACTTCTGGTTTGGGGTAAAATAGCTGTGGAAACTTCAAATTGCTCTGTATAAAAGTGGAGAAAAAAAGTTTTATATTTTATTTCTTCATTGTTTTTTTGTTTAGAGTGCAAATTGAATTCACAACCCTTTATATATCTGTTTATATAAATATATGTATGTTGAAAATACGCCACTCACTGGTAAAGTGGGTAAGATGGTTTGGACAGCTTAAAGCTTGCCTCTTGGAGGTGTTTTTATTTGGTTTTAAATAGTTTTTCATGGACTGTGTACCAGTTCATAGTGTTACAGACTTAGGGGGATCTATATTTTAATAGTAAAATACCTTCAAATAGTAACTGTTCATGTAAATTGTCGTGAACCTTGCAACAGAGAGGATTTTTGTCTTCAAATAATCTTCTGCTAAATATAGTTAGAGGAAAAGATGTCTCCTTGTGAAAGGTGGCCTCTGTAATAAGAAAGTGTGGCCTTGCTGTTTCTTGCCTTTACACTGAAGGCAGAGCAGATGGACTTCCCTGATAGTTTGAATGGGATGAGAGACTCCTCAAGAAGCAAAAAGAATCCAGAAACGAAAGGTTATGACCAGGTCTGACATCATCCTGCTCTGGCTAAATTAAGAAAGAGGGTTGGTGATAAGCTTATAGGAGTGGCCGCTTTTAACATCTTTGTAGCTGGAGAGCTCTGCCAAATTCCGTGGTTGTGTCTTGAAGCAGTTCAGGGACTTGGCTGTAGGGGAAGATGGACTCTTTCCAGTGATTTTTATAGAAAAAGCACACCGTTGCATGAGTCAGGAAATGGTAGAAGAAAAAAGTGAGTGGTTTTTAGTTCTTTAGTGTACTTGACCAAGAGGCAGAGAATATAATTCATAAGCAGCTGCCTAAGGAAGTAGTTTTTTCTCTTGAGCCAGTAAACCCCACAGAACCTACACAGTTTCTGTTTTCAAAGCATCTAGACAATAACTCTATAATTCTTGTAACAAAAAAAAAAAAGAGGGTAAAAATAAAAAAATGTGTTCTTATCTGTGTGCTTTGAACTTCTGTGCTTTGTTGCAAAATAATTGGCTTTCATGCCTTAGACTCATTTCACTCCTCAAACTATCAAGGTCAGAGGTTTGGCAGAAAACACTTAGCCTTCAGAGAAGAAAGGGGGAGGATGCTGTCCGACAGCAGCATGTTTTAAGAAGTCTGCTTATATTGTGATACTTTCTTGTTAAAATAATGCTTGTTATTACTGTCTTCGGTTTTTGTGTGAACTAATTGTGTCTTACTTGTGGGTGGATGTGGTTATGGAAAGGTCTTTTCTGCTGATGAATCCTCGCCTTAAGAGAGATGTGCAGAGTGTTGGGTGATAAAATCCTCATCAAAGCATGTCTAGAAAAAAGAAAGGGCTAGACATGAGAAAGGGTTGGGCGTCACAACTTCTCTGGGGAAGCATGGAGCATACTGATAGATAAAGACACTGTGCTGCCTCAGTTTAGTGCATGGTCAGGAGATCATATGATAATAGGCTGTTAATTAAGGTGAGTGGTGACTGAACAAAGGAGAAGAAATAAAGGAAGGGTTCCTCATCAGCAAATGTGCCAAGGGTGGTGAATTGTTTGTGATTAACCAAGAGCAAATAGGCCTATAATACTAAGTGTTTATGTGAATGAAAAGACATGATTATCTGTTAACTCCTTTTTTTAAATTTGATTTTATAAAGGTGATCAGGGCAATCTGGCTGTTAAGTGTGAAAGTATTTTATTCTAGGAATTGTCTTGTGATTTTACTTCCTCCTCCAACATGTTTGCACTTTGTTTGTCAGGTACTGGGATAAAGAGGTGCAAAAAGCAAAAAAGAGAGGAAAAACACCACATTTAACAAAAGCCATTATTCTGTGTTACTGGAAGTCCTATTTAGTTTTTGGAATTTTCACAATGATTGAGGTAAGTGATGTAAAATGTCACAGGACCTACTTCTTGGCTAACAGCAGTGTGAAACTTGTCTTCTTAGATTGCAAGAAATGTACTGGTGACTTCATCCTGGACTGCTCAGAGAACCTGGTAATGTTTTCAGAAAGGTAAAACAGAGCTATAGCCCTGTAGAGACCGAAAAACTGAGTCATAACTGCAGGATTATGGAAGTGGAACACAACTGATTTCAATGCATTACTTTTGAGACATTGCAAACCACTGACTTTCTTTGTAAGGCTTGTCTGTATTTTAGGTACCTGAGCAGGGTGCCCAGTAGAAATAGGTTTTTTGCTCTTTGTAAATGGCTGTAAAGGGGACACAGCATCTTTAAAAATGGAAGTGTAATACATACTCATGCAATTTTTATAACATCAAAGGATCTTTTTGGTAATTGAGAGACTTCTCTTTGAAGTTCCAGCTAAATTTTAATGTGGAACATGTTTTTTTTTTTGGATTATGTGTTGATAAAAATTGGCTTGACATTTTAGAGCACAATAAAGACAAAATAATAAGGGATGTGACTTGCGGCAGTACTTGGCTCTTGTTTGCCTGTTTGCAAACTTGGCTGGCATGGGGTGATATGAAATTATTAATACTTTCCCCCCTTCTTTCTCTTTCAGGAAACCCTCAAAATAATTCAACCAATTCTTTTGGGAAAAATTATTAGTTATTTTGAAAAGTATGATTCCTCAGATGAGGTAGATCTGAATTGTGCATATTGGCACGCAGGTGCTCTGTCTGTGTGCACACTTATTCTGGCTATAATGCACCACTTATACTTCTATCATGTACAGCGGGCTGGCATGAAGCTGAGGGTAGCTATGTGTCACATGATTTATCGGAAGGTAAGCAAACCTGTTCACAGCTATATTTTGTATTTGACAGCTATTTTGTTAGGGGAGTTTAAAAATGCAGTTGTTTATTGTGCTCATGGTTGCAATTCCATTGAAGTTACTCATTTGTAGAGACCTAATGCGTGTGTAACATGTCGGGCCTGAGATGTGTACGTGTGCCTTTGATTCCTCTTTGGTGGCAAGGTGTCTGAATGACAACTTCAGGCTTGCCTAGTGAAGGTGGTGAGTTAAATAGCCCTAAAGTCCTGGTGGAGCTGCTTTTTTTGCCTCCTGCTGCTGTTGGAGAGGGGCCCCCTCATTGCTCTTGGGAGCATTGCATGCTGGAGCTGTAAGAGGCATCAGCATAGAGGAGAGGAGCAGAGATCACAGGGAATGCTTGGCAGTTACTCAGCCTTGCAGTTTGATCCCAGGGGAGGATGTGATGCTTGGATGTTGCCATCTGCTGCAGCACTCTCAGTTTCCTGGGAATTGCTTCACTGTCCAGATTTCCCCCCACCGCTGTTGTGGTTAATGGTGGGATTTATTTATATTTTATTCCATCAGTGCTGTAGAACTAGTAAGTTGTTTCCTTTGCAGATCAGAGGCTGCTCCCCTCACCTGGAGCATTCATCAGGTTCCCTTGGGGAGTGGCAGCAGTTCTGTGGAACTGCTACTTTCCCCTCCAGGCAGGCAGGGATGCTTGGCATCTTCACCTTTAGTATCCCTCCTGTTTAAGGGGGAAGAGAGAGAGGAGCAGGCAGAAGAGACACAGTTCAGAATCAAATGGAATCCTAAAGGCAGTAAGTTCAGGGCTTTTTAGTACTGTTTACTGGTTTTACTGTGGGAGTACTGCAGCCCTCCATTAAAACCTGTGAAATGTGAGAAGGGATGCATGTTCAGTGAGCCATGGTTTCTTTGCTGTCTCTGTGTCCTGATCAAGAAATAGCTGTCCTCAACTACAGATGGAGTCGAGGCTGCTGTCAGAGGGAAAGTGGAGCAAGAAAAGTTGAGTTTTACCTACAGGAAGGAGCTGAGCAACATCCAGGATGAAATGCTCTCCTTGATGTGCTCTGGGCAGCAAGCAACCCAGTTGTAAATGTCTGCCTCACTCTTCTGAAGCTGTTGACAATACCCAAAATGTGAGTCTGTCTGCTTCCAAGCAGGAAGTTGCTGCTGAGAATGCTGAAAGGGAAAATGCCCCATCTTTCTGTCTTTAGTGCTGCTGGAATAGTGACCTGCAATTTCAGATGTCAGCAGAGAAGTTTAATTGAAGAATTGGGACTGTACAGTTTCTTCGGAAAATAAAGAAATCCACATGATTTTGATCATTAAACATAGGTACCATCCACTTAACATAAACACTTGTACTGCTGGTGTAGGTCATGAAGTTTTCGGACAAAGCAGTAAAGTGAGGAGAGTAAAAATATCCCCATTTTAAGTGGTGATTACCTTCCATACACATATTTATTCTCTTCCTCTTTTGATACCTTAGAAAGGATCCTCTGGGAACTTGGCTCTAACATGGCACAATGCTTTCTTGTACATAAACATCTCTCTAAGGTATTAATTTACCAAACTTTATCAAAACAAAATTATCAAAACAAAATTGATGAAAAATTTATATAGTGATGGTGTTTGTTGCTGAGTTGATACGGGCTTAGAAGCTTGAAAAAGAAATGTTCATAATATGCACCCTTATTTCTAGAGATGGGATTAAATGGAAAATTAATCTGCCCTCATGTCTAAATGTTTACTCCTGAGGGTGAGGGTTGAGGTAACAGCAGGATATTGACAAACCTTTCTAATACTTTGTCTTCATTATGAGCTGCTTACAAATAGGTCATATTTTCTGTTTAACCTCATATAGGCTTTTGGAAGAAACTTGGGTGCTTATTAACCAGCGCTTCAGTGGAGTTTGTTAATTGCTGTAGAAAATAAAATCTTGGATTTGTGAGGCTAAATAGGTTGGATAAGAGAGCATTCTTAATGGAGAACTTCAAGTGTTTGTAATTCTTAAGTTTTAGACCCTTTTTCATTTCCTGGAAAGCTCAAATCTAAATTGCAAAAATCCTGTATTCAAACTCTTAAGATGTTTTGTGACCAGTAAGAAGTATTAGTGATGCACATAGGAAACTTGTAACAAAAACGAAATCTGTCTCATGATGACTCAGAATCTTATGTTTTGAAATCAAAGGCTACTTTTGGGAAACTGGTTTTTGCTGGTTTTTTTTTTTTTTTTTTTAAGACTTAGCCTTTAGAATTTTTTTGAGGTCAGTGTACTGGCTTTACTGGAATTAGTTTTCCTCAGCTCATATGGGGCTATGTATCAGCCATAGTAGAAAGTGGAAGGTACCAAAACAGTACTTTTTGGTAGAAATCGGTTAGGAAAGTAAAACTGCTACTTTGCAGTCAAAACAGGTCCATTCAGACAGGAAAATGCAAGGCTTATTTCACTTAAGAAAAAAAAGAATCAAAACCAAGAAGGAAGCAAGGAAATATTAAAACTGCATTGCCGCTGATGATGGGAATGGCTCTTCCCTGAGAAGACAAATCAGTCACAGATGAGCATCTTCCATTTGGCTCAGATGCTCGTGCGCTTCCTCCTGAGACTGTCTTGGTCAAAATGAACTGGACTCACAGAACCATACTGAATCTGATTTTGCTGCCTGTGTAGAAACAGCTAGGAAGAAGTCTGAAAGGTGATTGTGTGGCAGGTCCAAGACAGACCCGGGCCATGGGCCACTAGTGAGACACAGGTGCAGTCTTCTGATGGTTCAGGTGAACCTCAAGCAGCAGATACATTGTACAAGAGGTGCTGTAAACACATCCTGATGGGAAACTCCTCCAAATATGCCTCATGTGAACTCCTGTTATTATGGTCCATGGATTTCTAACAGCTTTTCTCACAGCTTACCAACCTACCAACTTTAATGTGTGGTGTGGAGCAAAGATGATGGCAACGTCTGTCCTGCGGCATCATTACGTGCAGGCAGCTACCTGGGGGATTTCAGATGGATGACAGACACGTGGCTTAAGACAGGGAATGAAGCAGTAATTTTCTCAAATAACTAAATCTGGTCTTTCATATACCCAGTATCCTAGATTTATTTTTGAAATGTCAGAGGGATTTCTTAGCGGAGTTTCAAAAGTTTCTGCCTGCTGGTTTCAGTGAAGTTAGGGTTGGGATTCTCTCTGTGATTTAACAATATCTTTGTAACACAAAAGTGAGGTGCAAGAAATGTAAGGAACCTTGTTTGAAATTATGCTTTGAATAGTACTTTGATGGCTGATGTTCTACTTGTTTTAAAATACTGGAACAGTATTTTTGAAACAATCAATGCTTTTCAGGTTTGATTACTGTCCAGAAAGGAACCCTAATAATGTTTGGAGAGGGAGAAGTAGATGTGAACTGCCTAAAAATGCAAAGTGTTTTTGAGGAGTGAACTATTCCTGTACAGAAAACAACGTAACATGCTTTGTATATTTTTTTAAACTTGTGCTGCAAACCTGTGTTTTCTTTCTAGCAGGTGTAGAAGGTAGCAGAGTGTGTTATCAGTATTTTTGAGCAATTCCAGTTTGGATCTTTGCATTAAAGTTCGGACTGCATATTTCCAGATGTGATTGTTTTTGGGGGGGATGGGGAGGGGTGTATTTTATAAACACGTACTATTTTCTACCAACTAACCTAAAAAAGGCTTGACAATTACTCCTCTTGTTTTTCACAGCATGTGCTAAACTTAATTTTATATAATTCAGAAAGGTTATGATTTTTCAAGAGTTACTGATTTTTAAAGGGACACTCTGATTTGCAAAGATAATCTAAAATTAATAACTTGAGGGGTTTTTGCCTTCTGTCAGATAAGTTGTTCAAAACAGAATTCTTGCAGTTGGCCAAACATTGTTCTGACTTCAATCTGGCCTTCAGGTGGAGTTTTCTGTTCCTGTTTTGTACAGACACTCATAGTGAGGGGGAGAACAATGCACATGGAAAGTTACGGCTCTTTGCTTAGTGACTTCCTGTATTGGTATTTTCCTATTTTTAATCACTTCAGACATGAAGATAGGGCATTTTTATTCTCACAGTCCTTCCCTTGACTTTTTTTTTTAATACTCTTTTGTTTGGGACTTTGTTTAGGGTATTTAGTCTAACTCACATTTTATCTAAGGTTCTTAATATGCCCCAATACTCTCAGGCAAAAGTTGAGATGTGCCTTCAGCTTTAGCCCTGGTACTATATTTGTGTATTGAGTGTTCCATGTATAGGTGTACTGTGCTCTATAAGCTGTGATAATTTGACACTGTTCTGACTTTTTTAGGCACTTCGTCTCAGTAATGTAGCTATGGCAAAAACTACCACTGGTCAAATAGTAAACCTTCTGTCAAATGATGTGAACAAATTTGATCAGGTAAGAGGTATTTCACAGATCTTTCCAAGGAGCTGAAAAAATTGTGGGGTTGGAGTTAAGAAAGTTTTGTTTAAAACTGGTGATTAAATGTTTCTAATGAACATTTCTTCTAGTTGTTTGGTAAATGTAGAATGTTTTGTGTTGGAAGGGGCCTTAAAGATCCAGCCTCCTGCCATGGGCAGGGACACCTTCCACTAGCAGGTTGCTCATAACCCCATCCCGCCTGACCTTGAACAGTGCCAGGGATGGGGCATCCACAGCTTCTCTGCACCACATGTTCCAGTGCCTCACCACCCTCACAGTAAAGAATTTCTTCCTAATATCTAATGTAAACTTATCCTCTTTGAATTTAAAGCTGTTCTCCCTTGTCCTATCACTACATGCCCTTTTCAAAGGTCCCTCTCCAGCTTGCTTAGAGGCCCCCGTTAGGTACTGGAAGGTGCTGTAAGGTCTCCCCAGAGCCTTCTCTTCTGCAGGCTGAACAATCCCAACTCTCTCAGTCTCTCCTGAAAGGAGAGGTGCTGCAGCTCTCTGGTTATCTTTGTGGCCCTCCTCTGGATGTGCTCCAGTAGATCTGTGTCCATCAGAGCTGGATGCAGTACTCCAGACAGGGAGAATCCCCTCCTCACCCTGCTGGCCACGCTTCTTCTGATGCAGCCCAGGATATGTTTGGCTTTCTGGGCTGCAAGCTCACAATGACATCTCATGTTGAACTTCTCATCCACCAACACCCCAAGTCCTTCTCCCCAGAACTGTTCTCAGACCATTTTTCGCCCAGCCTGTATTTGTGTTTTGGATTACCACAACCCAGGTGCAGGACCTTATGCTTGACCTTGTTGAACTTCATGGGGGTCACATGGGCCTACCTCTCAAGCCTCCTCTGAATGGCATAATATGAATAAATATATTCTCTTACATTATGGGAAGAAAAGTAGTTTCCCCCCTCCCCCCTTAAATATTTTCCTGCTGTTTTTCTAAGCTCAAAGAAATGTTGGTGCATGAACATAAAAAAATAATCTTCGTGGTAATTTGCTTACCTTTTGTACACCTCGATGTATGTTTACATCTCTGAATCTGGTACAGAATTCTCACTGGATGCTTGAGTACTTGCCCCAGGCAGAAATACTTCCTAAATGTTACTAGGGGTTTAATTTGTTAGCTAAGATGAGAAGCTAATTTTTGGTTCTGAACTATTTGTTTAGGTAACAATTTTCTTGCATTTCTTGTGGGCTGGACCACTTCAAGCTGTAGCAGTAACAGTACTTCTCTGGATGGAAATAGGCCCATCATGTCTTGCTGGAATGGCTGTTCTGATTATTCTTCTTCCTGTGCAGACCTGCATTGGGAGGCTTTTTTCTTCCCTCAGGTAAGGCTGGGTGTTTTGGGTTGTAGCTGTTTTCTGTGCTGGATTTTAAAATGTGCATATTGGGTGGAGGCAGAGTATCAGCTTGTGTCTGGTGATATTTTCTGCAGTGTCTTTTATCTTTCCTAATGTTTTTTATAGTTGCTAATGTGAGATGTCTGAATTCCAGATCATAGACTTGAAGTGATCTGTCTTCCAAACATGCTGAAAATATCTGCTACTCATTAGCTATCCAGTATGTTAAAAGAGTCTTGACTACTTCTGTAGCTACCTTGCTGTAGATCTTGGCATAGAATTGTGAAACTTGAGCTTTGCCTTCCTGCAGTGATTCTTAGGGAGTGGTTACTCCAAAGGTGGTGAGCTCTGCTCTGTGTGGCTTACTGGGATGATACAGGAGTTGCAGCAGAACACTCTGCAAGTTTCTTGTCCAAAGATCTTGCTCTCCATGACTATTATGCAGAGAGAAAAAAGGGGAAGGAAATGAGAGAGACGGCTAGAAAAAAATTTATTGTGATGGTTTTGATGCCAGCTATGAGGTTTCCAGCTGCAAGGTTCTAGGCTGTGGAGATAAGAGTTTGCGGTAATTTTCCATTATCAGGCAAATTTAGTTTGTTTTCCTGTAACTTTGTGCTAAAAAAACCCAATGAGACTTGCCTCTGATGGGATTGTTGAGGCAAGTTCTTGCATCCATGTTTTCTGTTTATTGTGTAATTAGCCATGCTTGACTTATATTATGACTTTATAAAAGTCTTATTACTTTTGCATGTAATTGGAAATATTTTTGTGTTCTTTACTCTGTACACATATGCTTAGGAGTGTTAGGCATCTTTCTTTGCATCTTTTGTCGAATGGGTTCCTTTTAGCTCTTTGGATAAGTAAAATTTCTTTTAGTGAGTTACTGTTTTTGTTTTGAAGTTGTATTTCAAGGTAAGTTTTCTAGACATACTGAGCCTGGCATTGCCATTGCATGGCCAGATATGAAGAGAAAGCTGAGAATTATAAAATGAAAACAACTTGTAGACCTCTTTTATTTGTAACCATTGTGGTAGTCTTCAGTCATTATATTCATGTGCTGTTTCTCAAATAATGTTCAAGGGCTATTTCTCAAGTAGCGACCCATTCAGAGTTCTCTGTCAAATTCTAAGGGCTTTTCTTTTTACCATAAAGCCTGTTTGTAGAACATTTACCATATGTTCTTAGCTGTTTATTTTCACTGCATGTGCAGTATGCACGCATAAGTATCAAGCTACTTCATTGTTGTTTTTCATTAGTTCTAAGTTTTTGAGGTTTGAGTCAATAGTCAGAATACTTAATGCTTACCTAGTGCCTTATCCATGGTGGCAGGCCTTAATATCCCAATTTTACAGATGGGAAGCTGAGGCACAAAGAGATTAAAGACTTGTTCAGGGTCAGACAATACGGTGACAAAAATCTCTTTCTTGAAGGTATTTATTTAAAAAATTAATTAGTGGCAATGTAACGGTGTTTGAGGTTTTTTACCCATTCAGTAACTGCCACTTGTTTGGATGCAGTGCAATGGAAAGAATTTGTTAACCAGAAAAACTTCTGCTTGTCTCCATGTGCACAGATCTTTTTATTTGTGGACAGAAATGTGCAATGAACAGAAGGAGTTAATGGTAAAACTGGAATAGATTTTAGCTCTGTAATGATGAGTATGTTCACATGGAAATTGCTGGGAATCTGCATGGATTTAAGGAAATCAGCCTCTGAAGAAGTAATTTAAGGATTAAAGCTTTTGCTAAAATCCAAGCATGCTTGGTGTGGCAGCTAATTTGCGCTATTATTCAGCGTTGTTCTTGTGACTCAGGCTTGTAAACACGCATGCACACCAGTTCATGATGCAGCCATTGGCTTCAGTGCTCTGGGAGTTTGCAGGTATGGCTTTGGTACCCTGTGGAATAGTATCCACTGTCCTCTGCAGGATTGCTTTTACTTCCACAAGTACAGTAAGTTTTGCAAAATACACGTGACCTAATACATTATTTTGAGAAACAGTTCAATTATTGGACTGAGGACCATTTTATATGTATGTTGTTCACAAGAGGTGAACCTGCTCTGCTCTGCACTGCTTAGTCATGCAACTGTAGTACTGTTATTTAAAGTCCTTTTTCTTGAAGATAAAAACTGTCTAACTGTTGTGTCAGACATAATTAAAACCCACCAAATACGCTTCATGAAAGCAAAAAGGGATTTTGCAGCTTGCTTATTTAGAATGGTTTTTAGTATCACAGGGAACTTCTCAGACAGTTGAAGAATTTTCAGGTCCTTTCTTATTGCACTCTTGACATGCTACGTGGGCATGAGTTGGACTGATGTGTTTGTATTCTGAACTTACTATTTTTAAAACTGGGGATGGCTTTCTCTGCTGTAAGTTACCATCAATGCACTGGATGTCTGTGTACTTGAAGCCACTATACAGTATCACTGAGCCCGTGGCTTCTGGTATGTACATACAAAATATGCTTATTGCAAAGTAGGGGAGTGTAACTTAAAAAAAAAACCAACCAAAAAAACCACTCTGCCCAGCCTCTTGAGCATTTTAAAGCAATTTGAAACAGGATGGTTACTATGGTTACATTTCATCAAGAAAACTGAAAAATTGGTTTATGAGAGCTACAGCCTTTTTTGATTCACACTATTTTAAAAAAAGAAACCTCTGTTAACTGTATGATTCATCTTCTACCTTCTGTTGTGTGGAGACCAAGCCTGGAAGTTAGGTGACTTTCAAGATTGTAGGTGAGAATTGTTTGCTGCTGCAGAGACATGAACAACACAGGTTAAATTTTGCCTTCTGCAGTGGTGGTGTGTGTATGGGGAAGAAATGATGAGCTCTTATATTCTTTAAGGAATTATTTTTGTGTTACTATTTCTTCTTGAAAAAGGAAAAGATGAAGTAGCGAAGATAATCTCGTTCCATGTTGGTATGGTTGGTTTAAGTTATTTTCCTCAGTGTTAATAAGAATCCTTGATTGCACTAGGGCCAAGTTTCTAAATGCCTTTTTTCAGTTCCCTTGTATAAATGTTTTTTAATACCCTGCTTCAGCCATCCTAACATTTATGGAATGCTGGTGCTGAAAAGCTTTTTTAAAATGGTGAGTGGGTGCTTGAAATTCTTTCAACTTGCGTTCTTTAAATATGGTGATTTCTTCCAGTGTATCAGAGAGATCTTACAGGGGACAGGTTAAGCTGAGAAAGCCCAGTCACCCCTTCTAAAAAGATTTGATTTTTTTTTAATGATCTCTGAATCTTAACTTTCATTGGTATATGCAAAAATAAGTAATTTAGCAGGTAAAGGTATGTTTTAGCAAAATAAGGTCTACCATAGCTCTCTGTGTAATAGAATTGTAGTAGGATCTATTAGCATGATTTATGCATTCATTATGTGGCTTCTAACTTCCAATGCTTTTTTCCTGATCAAAATTGTGACTTTATTATTTTATTATATATTTTTTCCATTTTTTCATCAGTGCAAATATAATGTGGAACTAAACCAGATGTATTTAAGTTAGTGTTAATTACAATTAATGCTTAAATAACATTTATTTTTTTAAAGAAACCGTATCTAGGTTATCTAATAAATTACAGCTCATGTACTAAGTAATCTCTGCTTCAGCTACAGTTAATCCCAAAAAGTCACAAATGAGGCCAGTTTCTTTAACAACATCAGAAGAGCCTTATGACAAGAGTGGTTGTTTTGGCATTTTGAAATCTTTTTAAAGTGATTTTCTGATTTTTGTTTCATTTTGAATGTAATAGTTGTGAATGTTTTCATTTGTGGCCTTTTGGGTACACAGATACGTTGTTTAAGTATACTCTGTGTTTGCACAAACTGAGATGTATTTCTGAGCACTGAATCAACTCTCAGTTCCCTGAGAACCAGGAACACCAACATACCAAGTCTCTCTGCTGTGTGCCAGCTTTAAGATACTGGTCTTCAGGAAAACCCTTTAATGCAATTACAGTAATGTAAATTGTCTTTACAAGTAGAAGCAAAAACTTCATAAATATGTGATTGAGAATTGTCTTCTTTAGGGAATCTAAGAATTTTTCCTTTGTCCTATTTTCAGAAGCAAGACAGCTGCCTTAACAGATGTCAGGATTAGGACCATGAATGAAGTGATAAGTGGTATGAAGATAATAAAGATGTATGCTTGGGAAAAATCATTTGCAGAACTTGTGAATGGTTTAAGAAGGTAATCCCGGAAAGATACAGCTTGGTGTATGACCAGTGTCATTTTCTATGTTTTACATGTGAATAAGTGCTTTATTTTGTGCTTTAAAATGCAGTTTACTTGCACTTTTTGAGCTTTTTTTTCTTTTTTGTTTAAATTTTATATAGCAAGAGTATAGGAATGACGATACATTCTAAGGGAATAAAACATTAAAAAACCCTCCAAACTTTGATAATTCTGGCTTTTCTTATTCTTCCTCTAACAGTTGTATTTAAAATGAGCAACTAACTCAGCTGTAGCAAAGGTAGAAGGGAAAAGCAGATCAGAAATTCCCTTGTTAGGTATCCTAAGACATTTCATTTCAGAGGTCCATTGACATCAGATTAAAAGTTATTAATAAATTTGATTTTCAGTCAGTATTTGCCTTTCACATGACACTGTAACAGCATTCGTTGCTAAAGGATAAATATAGGAGTTCGGGTGCATATTTCTCATAATCTAATTTTCATGTTGTTTCCCTGTCCACCATATGAATAGAACGTGGTTATCCTGCTGCAGATTATCTGACTTTTTTGTTTTAAATATTTTATTTTGGAAATAGTTTTCTTTAAAGGAATTTTTTTCCTTTACATCCATGTGCAGGCTTGCAAACTTGCAAATGTTCCCTGAGATGTTTCTTCCCATGCACATAATTGTTTCCTCTGTTGGGTTATAGGATCCTGTGCTGATTGAATGTTTATGACTGATGGGAAGCTTTTCTGTCTTGCATGGAGCCAGAGAGGGTATTTCTTTATTGAAAGCTTCCTCAGTGGGTGTATTCACATCACTAAATTTTAGATTCCAAGTTCAACACCTCATTAGGATTAGAGGCTTCCTTTTTAATGTTGGAAAGAAATAAGATCTTCCAGAACACATCTTAAGCCCTCTTCCCTTTCTTTAAATGTGTCGTGGAAAACTGTAGTTAAAAGTCTTAAATTTAGCCAGGTGATTTATTGTCCAGTATTTCCACGCTGGCCCTTGATGCCATCTGAACTCCTGCACTGCTCTTTTTTCTTGTGTCTGTCCGTATTAGTTTCCTTTTATGTAAGTTTGTGCCTCAAGACAGTGTAATATATTGTATGCAGCCTGCAGGTAGGCTGTAATTTATCTGGTATTTATGGAGAGTAGCACAAAAAACTTGCTGATTATCCACAGATAAAGAGAGGATTATTAAGCATTATTGAAGGGTGGGAAAAGAGTTTCATCCAGGGTTATGGAAGTAATTGAATTAGACCCAATTCAAATAGTTTACATACAAATGTTCCTTCTCTGTACTCTGGAGGAGATCAGAGATTGTGAACCCTTAAGCTGAAAAAATAAGCCTTTGAAACTTTTAAAAGTCTGTTGGTTCAGCCAGTTGGCAAGTATAGTGGGAAAGTTGGTCACTTAATTTACTTCAAACTGTATAATCACAACTTGAGTTTCTAATCTTGATGTATAGTTCCAAGTGGTAGGTGATCAGCATTATTAAGATTTTCCCTAAGAATTGTCAGAATATTTGGAAAGAGAAATTAGGAATTGTGTAAAGATTTTGTATTTGATAGTATTAAGTAGACAAAGGTAGAATATATGGAGAAGGAGTAAGTTGTTGTGACTCTCTTGATAAAGAAAAATTATTATTTTCATGAGGAGGTAAGCCTGCTAGCATCCACATTGTAAGATGATAGTGCAGTAACATTTTGAGGCTTGGACTTGATGAGTCATTTAGAAGTGAAAACTGCAATTTAACTGAAATAGAAATTGAGAACAAACACATCAGCTGCTTTTCAGTTGCTGGAGGGAGACTTATGTGTCTGTACAGTACTTCAATCACTATTTAGCTTGGGCAATGACTGGCAGAACAATTGGTCTCACAGATCAGTATTTTCTTGATTTATGAACCAGAATTCACAGAGCAAAAGAGGCCAGGAGCAGGGTCCAAATTGGGAAGGATTTAGACTGAGATGAAAGGAAATACGCTAAATCCTGTGATACAGCTTGAGGAGCAGCAGCTGAATTATGGCAGCTACTTGGGCCATGGGCAAACTCTTGATCTTCTGGAAATTGCCCTGTTTTTTTTCAGCTTCAGAGTATGTGTTAGTCTTGTCATGAGTTTTGTGACTGAACTCTACTGGATTTTGATATTGGAAGGATAAGGAGTTTGTGGGTGCTTGGCCTTTATACAGGGTTTTTTTTTCCTCTTTGCTATTGCATGCAACCAAAAAATATTTGAAGCAGATTAGAATCTGAAGTAAAATATTAGTTTGACCAGAGAAGAAGAAGATAGTACCTTAATTTTCTGTCTCCGAAAAATAATTATTTTCTATAGCTATTAAGATATTAAATATAATGAATTTCTCCTCTCAATTTCCAAGCCTCTTAAATTCTGGTTGGTGTTTCTTTTGTTTGGTTGGGGGTTTGTTTTGTTTTGTTTTTGTGGGTTTTTTGTTGTTGGTGGTGGTGGTGGTTTTTGGTTTTGTTTTGTTACTTACCATGTAACATGTTTTCTTCACAGTTGTTTACATATGAGCCGGGGTGGTGCAAGGGGAGGAGAAAAGCTATGAAAATAAAATCCTGAGAGGGGGTTTCCCTCATCCTATTGTTGAAAGTAGCAGTAGTGGGAGAGATTGATGTGATTTGTTTATGTTTTGCATTTTTAGGAAGGAGATTGCCATGGTTATGAAAAGCTCCTATCTTCGAGGACTGAACTTAGCTTCATTCTTTGTGGCAAGCAAAATAACAGTGTTCATGACTTTCATGGCATATGTACTACTTGGCAACGTTATTTCAGCGAGGCGGGTGTTTGTGGCAGTGTCCCTGTACGGGGCAGTGAGACTCACAGTGACCCTGTTCTTCCCTGCGGCTGTTGAGAGAGTGTCCGAGTCAGTGATCAGCATCCGGCGGATCAAGGTAGCGTTATTGACTGGGAGCGTGTGTGGATGTCTTCTCTTACTCTGCCGTTGTTTTAACGTCGCTGACAAACGCGGCCTTATTGTGGTTTTGCACTTAAAATAACCTGTTTTGGAGACAGAACATGTGGTGTGAATGCAGGTACAAAAAACAGGACATGCACTGTAGGGTAGGCTGAGATGTAGGAGAAAAGTGCGCGTGGCAAGGAGGTGGTGCAGACATTTCTGAAGTAAGAGGAACGTGTGTACAGATACGCAGGCATGCTAGGATTGGGATTGAAGAACGAAGCAGGCAGATGAGAGCTGTAGGATTCGTATTTCCCACTGCACTGCTCTGTCATCTGTGGAGGACAGGTGTGAGCAGTAGCTTTTGTCTTGTGGCTGCTTTCAGTACTGGAGTGAAGACTCAGATTCAGTAAGAATGAGCATTGGTAGTGCCGATGTTTGGTGCTAACAGAACAAGAAGAGTGTCTTGTACAGTATGGACTGCTGTGTTAAAATGCTTGACTTTTCATCACTCTCTGTGACAATACCTGCTGTCTGGAGTCTGAGCAGTACCTCTGTGCCTGTAAAAGCCTAGCAGTACTCTCCCTGCCCTCCCATGTCTCCTGACATCCTCCTCCTGCTTCCTCGTAGTTACTGCTTTCTGTAAGTCTTCAGCAGCTATCTCACATCTGCAAGCTCTTAGCTAAGTACTTGTTAGCTAGTCTTGGCTTCTATGATTAAGACCTTCCTTCTCTTCCCAGAATATTGTTTGCTGCTGCCTATTTAAGGTCTTCACTTTTGACTCTGAGTCAAAGCATGATAGAATTTTTTTGGGTTTTGTCATAAAATTGTGGTAGCTGTTATCCTTGAAAGTTTTCTGTGGAAATAGCCCCTTTCCTTTCTGAATGTGTTTGGGCTATTTATAATCCAGCATCAGGCAAGGTGTGGTAGAAGTGTGGCTGTGGAACAAAGTGCATGCTTATGCAAATTGAAGGAAAGGTTTGCTGACTGGGATGTAATGTAGAATAGAAGTTCAGTAGTGAAAGTGCGGTGAGCCAGTTATGCAGATGTTAGCAGGTTTCTTTTTTGGTTAATGTCCTGGACTTTAAAATGAGGAAATGTTCAGATAGTGTGCTGTCTTCTGTTGGTCACTTGAAGAAGGCTTACTAGAGAGAGTGGACAGCTGCTTACTGTGTCCTCATCATTCTTCCAATGAAATAACATAAGCTTTTGCCATCAAAGCAATGGAATGAGAAGGTGTTGCAGTGAGGTTTTCACCTCTTTTGTATGGGTAGAGGAAGTTAAACAATTTAAAAGTTGTTCGTGATTCAAGGAAAAGACAGGACAGGTTCTTAAGGTCCATTTCTTTCTGGAATTCTTTATTGAACAGGTGGTTGTTAGAGTCCTTTCCTATTAAATCTGCTCTTTTGGAGGCTTTTGGGAGGGAGAGCTAGCTAGTTAGAAGTACGCTGTTGTAGTTGTCCATTGCTTTGGAAATGTAATTCTTTGATCAGTTTGTGATTGTTTTTTCCAACCCCATAATTAATGTTCTGTATGCTGCTTTCAAAAAAACATGTTTCCATTCTCAGTCTCACATTAGGCAATATCCTCTGCTTTTCTTTCATTGCAGAACTTTCTGATGCTTGATGAAGTCTTGCACTTCAAGCCACAACTGCATGGCAGTAATGAAAATATCATTCTCCGTGTCCAAGATTTGACTTGCTATTGGGATAAGGTAAATGTTCTTAAATATTAAGTATATTGGTGCTGCTGGCATTTGAAGTCTAAAATGCAGTGTGGGTAAGTATAGTGTGCTGATATTTTGTACTCCATCCTTTGTGTATGAGAATCCTTTCAGTATGTTTAGCTAACTCTGTAGAATAGTACTGAAAACTCTATCAAGTGCATCTTAGAAGTAGCTATTCCTTAGTAGTACACTAAATGAAAACCTTTGTATTTTTATGGGAAAATATGTCCGGTTATTAAGCAGCACTGTAGTATGGCTGAGGTACTTAAATTGGAATTAAGGACAGACAGCACAGCAAGGTGGGCCTTATCGTGTGGGTTTTTTTCTGTGAACTGAGTGCTTGATCAGTCCACTAGACTAGAACCAGTACAATATTACACTTCTCACAACAGATTTGAAAGCTTTAGAAACACATCAGCAAGTATTTGTTGCTCCGTATTTTGAGACTGTTCAGCTGCACATTTTTTTCTGCTTAAAGTGCACCAAACTCGCCAAAATGGCTAGAAAAAGGGACAGTAAACAGGTGATAAATTTATTTTGTATCACTTCTATGTAAGAAAGGCAAAGGTGGACTGTTTCTGTTTTCAAACTTTAATTGATATGGTAAGCAGCAATTTGTGACGAATTTTTGGCGCTATTACAACCTGCCAGTATCCTCACACAAGAGAGACTTCAGTCTCCATTATAAGTGCTGGAAGCTCTAAAAATGACTTTTGCATATAAATAATTCGCATGCAAATAAGACATCATATATTTCCCTATCTAAACCCTGTTCCCCTCCCTGTGCTGTGTCCCTAGGAAGATCAGGTGTGAAAACCTATGTGAGGATCTACCTACTGCTACTCTGCTGCAAAAGAAAATGGCTATTTTATGCTGCTTTACTTTCTCAGAGTTCTCTGTGACAATAATATTTCTGAGGCATTGACCAAGTTTTTAAAAATGAATTGATATGAAAGACTTGATTTGAATACATTCTAATGCAAAATGCAATGTATTGCTTAATCTTCGTTTTCTTCTCAAACTGACTTTGGTACCACCATTAACAATTTATAGGAAATGGTTGCATAATGTGCCCATAAAACATCTTTTTTTTTTTTTCCATGACTTGTTTATATTGCATAAAGCAGGGTAGCATGACTGGAATTACTGGTTTCCTTTCAATTTAAAAAAAAACCCCAGACCAACAAGCCGTCCACAAAACTGTTAATGTAACTTTCATTTTGATATTTAATTGCAGTGTGCATGGGAGAAGAACAGTTCTCTCAGAACTGTTAAGATCTGCTCACAAAGTTTCTCTTAAATACTCTTACAATGATGCAAAATAATTTTATAGAATTGCTCACTGAAAAAGGTGATAAGTTCTGATAGAGACGAGTTATGAAAGGAATAATATGTTATCCTTTGTCTAGTAGCAGGCCTAGCTTGCTACTCAAGACACTTCGGATGTCTGTACAGACACTGTACAGCTGGATGATAATTTTTTTTATTTATAGAGATTGTGTGCCAAAAGTGATATTTAAAAAACCAGCCAACAAGCAGCCCACGAATCCAAAATCACTTAAGTAAAAAAGGGATTATTAGTTACACTTTCAGGAAAACAACCTAACAAGGTGTATTGCAATTTCTCAAAAGATAAACAAAACCAATTAATTCCTGGTCACACTCTTGTTTCACTAAGGCAAGTATTATCTTGAGTACCACAGTCTAGTCTGATACCAGCATGGAACTAGGGTTTCTTCAGTACAGCTTTTTACTGGTGTTTCTTGAGTTTACAGAACAATCTGTCTGCTCAGCTGAGCAACTTCAGATTTAAAATTTCAGCATTTGAACAGAGGCCAAATTTGCTGCCCCTGGAAGGATCATTCTTGTGTCCTCTTGTCCTTGCATTCTCTGCCTGTTGCCTCCCTTATGCTGGTTGTTAATGCTGGTTTGTATGACCTTGTGGTGAAGCAGTTTGGAGGAATAAAGCAATAGAAAATGAATCACTTTTAATGAGATTAATTCTGATAGCTGAGTCCCATGAACAACCTTGGTGTAATGAGTTGTCAGGTGAACTTAGCTGCCATATTAGTCTGTGCTCTAATTTAAGTACCTCAGTTTAGTGCCTAAAAATAGGTGTGATGAATTCAGGACAAATTGTCTTTAATTATAAGGAATGCTATTTTGCAAAAATATCATGCCCCTTAGGTGTGTGTGGCTGTGCTGTTTGCTTGAATTACTATTTTCGTGTTGGCTCCGTGATACCTTCCAGTACTGCTTTAATATATAATATGGCAATAGTAGTTAAAAAACTTTAAAAAAAAAATCTGTAATGTTTTTTGGCTCTTACTTTATATTTTTTAAAAAATTTTGATGTGGGAGGAAATGTCTTTGCACTTCTGTGAGTACAGAAGCACAACTTCAGGAGGTCTGAAGAAGGGCCTGTGTGTCTGAAAGCTTATTTATTCTTTCCATGTAGAGATTGTTTTAGTAAGAGATATTTTCTGTTCCTGCAAACTCTGTATTAAAAAAAGAAAATCTTTGGCTGCCATAAGTTGGTAGAGTTCTCCCGACCTTAGCACTAAGTGAGCACCTGAGCTGTGTACTCTGGACAGAGGAGTCAACTTCGGGGTGAAATGCTGGTTCTGGTTGGGGAGGGTGGTGGGGTTGTGTGGGGAAAAGGTAAAAAGTGCCACCCGTTGATGCCACCTTGTGGAAGTTCACAGTAGCGGCGGCAGTGGTTTAGCAGAGCTGCACAAGGAGCCCGAGTTCAGCTTCTCGCAGTGTGAGTGTCTCATGCGAGCCCTGCGGTGCTTCCGTGAGCTCTGGCAGTGGGGCTGCCTGCCTGGGGTTTCTCCTGTCACGAGTGAGCACGTGTGTGCTATCCCGGCTATCCCAGCCGTCGTAGATGTGGATGGATACTGGACTTCTGTTTCTTCCCAAATAATTTGAAATGAATTGCAGGCTTCCTCCTTTTGCAGTCCCAGAACTTTTTTGTCTTGTGTCACCTTTTGTATGGAGTTAGGTGGTGGCCTCTTCAGCCGCTTGAACTTCAAAAGGTGGCTGGAGATTTTAAGGTATTCTTAACTGTGCTGTTCTGTTTTTGGAGCTTAAGGCTGGGTTTTCGTTTGGTCCTTTAACCGGAGTACTAGTTTGGGGATTTTTTAATGTGTGTATTTTACTATTTGCATTTTAGTGTCAGTCATGCTTAGTGCAGGCAAAGATGCATGTAAAGGCAGATTCTGTTACAAAGGTGTTTTGCTTTAATGAGAGGGAGCTGCACCAGGTCCTTAGAAATTGCTGTTTAGCATAGCTGTGAAAGACATGAGCATCCTTTCTTTCCACAAGTAGGCATTTCTGCAACTGTGATAGAAGAGGTGCAAAGTATGTTGGGAAATAAGCTCATACATAACATAAAGGATAGACATACTGGGAAGTAATATTAAACAGACAATCCTAGGGTAGTGTATTTTCACACAAATAGCCCACTACATCATCCACAAGAAGTCTGTGAGAACACCCAGCATACAAGATGAGGTTCTGTAAAATCAAATGTCATTTTTGTGGTTTTACTTTGGATAGAGCCTTGACTAGAGCAGACACAGTCCTGGCTTTCCTGAGGCTCTGAGAGCCTCAGCCTTCCATTTGTCTGTGTGCTCGGAGTCACTGAGCGTGTCGTGCTGGGGCTGGGAATGCTGGTGTGGTGGCCAGCACAGAGCTCGTGTTTCCCAGGATGCTACACCGGTATGTGGGCTCTGAGGAAGCAGTTGCTTCTGCTGCCTGTGGCCTCCTTATTCCCTGAATGTTGCCTTGAATGCCTCCTTATTCCTTGAATGCTGTTTTATCTGTGTTGCGTGTTTGTGGTGGAGGATGAGGGTCTTTCAAAAGTGTGAATTACTGAAGAGGCAAAAACTATATGCCTGACAGTATGGTGGGCCTATGGACTGGTGGTTTATAGTGATGTATGCACATTGTTTTCTGTTTCTAAATATTTATTTTGATGGTTTATATTTCATTACTGCAAAATCCTAACTTTTTCTCAAATCCACAGAGTTCAGAAACCCCAGCACTTCAACAAATTTCGTTTACTGTCAGACAAGGGGAATTACTGGCTGTGATTGGTCCTGTGGGAGCTGGAAAAGTAAGTCTTAATAATAATTTCATAAGGCTTTTGAGTCTATTATGTGTGAAAACTAGAAACCTGAAAATGTACAGTTCCTTTATGTGTATAGTCACACATTCCACATCAAGACACTGGCATTCAAGACAGGCCGATGGCCATCTGGTTGGGGAGGAGATGGTATGGAGTTAAACTTTAGTACTTTGTATGTTGCTTCAAGACTGCATGAAAAGGGTTCTAGTGCTTTTCTACTGTTAGCAGTAGTTTGAGTAACAGGGTGAAATAGGCCATTGTGCCAGTAAACACTGCTCAATCTCTGTGATGTCTTTAATGCAACCAAACTTTTTAATTTTAATTTTTTTTTTTTAAATCTTTTCCAGTCTTCGCTCTTAAGTGCCGTGCTTGGTGAACTGCCTACAGACAAAGGTTTGATAAATGTTACTGGAAGAATTGCCTATGTTTCTCAGCAGCCTTGGGTGTTTTCTGGCACTGTAAGAAGTAATATACTGTTTGACAAGGAATATGAGAAAGAAAAATACGAAAAAGTTTTGAAAGTTTGTGCTCTTAAGAAGGTAAGGCTTTCTCTTTGTGTATTTTCTTTCCAAGATGGTTATTTTTATTTTAGTGTTCTTTCAGACCTGTGGTACGTGCTGCGATGTAAAATATATGGGATTGATGGTTATTAGTAGCATGTGAAATAATTCTGTTGCTTGTAAAAAACACGTGTAATTGTTTTTGCCATCCCTGTGAAAGCATCATCTTCTAATTCCGAAAACTTCCACTAGGGGGAGGTATAGCTTATGGGAAGCACTGACAAATTTGGGAAAAGATGTTCCCTATTATTTCATAATTACATTTTAGCCCTTTTCACGTGTATGGTGGTAGGGGTATGTGCAAATGCAATAAGAGGCAGAAAACAAATGATCGAGCTAGCACTCTTGTGACTTCCATTTTTTTAAATAGCCTATATGCTTTCCTTTGAAATAAATGTCATGTTTGCTGTGTATTATGCATTGCCAACAGCTATCAAAAGAACCTTAGGGCTATATACTGGAGAACTTGCTAAACCCAAGTATTTTTATGAAAAAATATATTTGAAAGGTTTGTGTGCGAAGGAGTTTGTGACATGAGATACAGAAGAGGATTAAGCCAGATTTGTCAAGAAACAGACATTTTGCTTGGCAGCTAAAAAGGTTTTGTGCAGCATGTTACGGTATTTCTGTCAGCAGCAACACAGGTGAAAAGCAGATGGTTACTGTAATGAACATTTTTTGCAGGTTTTTATACTTGACAGATAGAGTTTTAGTATCTCCTGCTGATATTCAGTCATGCTGTTGTCTAAACCTAAGGTTTTAATGACTTTAAAAGACAGCAAACAGCATTAAAAAAATCCCCACTTCATATTTGATGGTAGATTTGCTTTCATCGTTTTCTTGCAAATTTATGTATCTTATAAAAGCTGTGAATAAGCTTTCAGAATATGCTTTGTAGCTTAATGTAAAACTTCTGTATTTCCTGAATAGGAAATACAGTAATATGACATGGAACATGGTATAATTCTGTTGTCTTATCCACATTCCTGAGCTCCCAAATTAACCAAAGCTGTGTGATGAATGTTGTAGTTATTTCCCTTGAATACATTGCAGTATTAAGAATAAAAACAATGCAATTTTTAGGGACATTGGCAAGATAATTTACCGATAATAGTTCAGTTTTTATTTTTTGTGACAGCTAATTTTGTTGTAATAAAAATGAATACATTTACTGTTAGACTTTTTAGTATTTTATTTGATTTTCTGAATTGCCAGTAGATAATCCTTTTAAGACTAAGGATAGTAGTGCACTTTCTTCTGGCCAAGCTGTAGAAAAAGTGAACTTTAGGATCTCATCTATTTTTTCTGCTTTCTCAATTACTGCTGAAAGTATGGAATCATAAAGTAACTGCAGATATTACGTTGCTATGAAACCATGTATTTTAATGTGATATGTTAATACTTTTCAAATAAGTAAATGTTATGTTGAAACAGCTTTGTTGGTCTTTGAAGTTAAAATGATTGAAAAAAATATATTTTTATCTGTTCTTTCACGTTCACAGGACTTGGAATTGTTAGCAAATGGTGACCTGACAGTAATAGGAGATCGTGGAGCTACTCTGAGTGGGGGACAGAAGGCCCGTGTAAATCTGGCCAGGCTAGTGGTTTTTTTTGCTGTTTCTAAAATTTATAAATTGTCAGACTTCAGTGACTAAAGTAAACTAATGTAAGACTTTGTGATACTGACATTTCTTTAAACCTTTTAGAGCTGTGTATCAAGATGCAGACATCTATCTTTTGGATGATCCACTGAGTGCAGTAGATGCTGAAGTCGGAAGACATTTGTTTGAAAAGTATGTTACTGCTTTATTTTCATTTAAAACACTATTGTTATATTGTAATTCCTTGTAGAAAAACTTGAGAAAGCATTTCTGGGGAGATGGATTTCATCACAAAATGTAGTACATTCACTTTCTGATTCGTTTTTCCCCATTCTATGTTATAGAATAGATAGAGGGGTTTTTTTCCCCTCTGTGTTTTGTGGATTTTGTTCTTTATTTTTAAAAGCCCTGTAAAAATCTGTTCTGAAGATATTATAAGTAGAATTATTCTTAAAGTAATATATGCCATTTTCTTGAGGAGAATGTCGAATACATACATGAGTGTGGGGGTTTATGAATAATAGGGTTTATGAATATTAGTACTGAGTGAAGAATAAAATGGGGTGGGATTTTAAATCGCTTCTTAGTTTGCTACAACTTCACTTGCTAGTAATAAGCACTTAATTCAAGTGGTTGAAGGAAAGGACAGAACTGTCTTAGATTGTTGAATAATTTTTCTTTTTCTTTGAATGGTTGAAATTTCACTTGGGCAGGTGAAACAGGGCATGTGACCTGCAGAGTAGACTGCAGAGGGCAAAAATAGAGGGAAAAGAGAGTGTACAAGTTTACTTCGTAAGAGAGGGATTCTGGACCTTCCCCCATTCCCAAAGAAAGAGGAGAGTGTTCATTAAAAGTCAGGTTCCCTTCTTGGTGAGTTTCTTCATCTCCATCTCTCTGAAACTGCCAAATCTAAGGCACATAGGTGAGCATGAGAATAATCTGGTTAGTCCCAGCCAGTGTTTTGTCTTTGCTTTTTCACAGCTTGCTACTCTCTATTTTAAAAGGCATGATTTAGAATTTGTTAGAAGGAAAAACTTCCATTGATAGAATTCAGTGGTCTTTGGTTCAGGTGTTCAGTAAATGCATTTTGTTTAGCATACTTGAATCCTTTGAATTCCACACTCCAAATACATGAATTAATTTGGTTTTACTGTTGTTCCTTCCTAGGTAATCATAAAAACTTGCAGAAATCTTGCAGAAATGGTCACAGAAATTGTACTGAGTAGCAGTGGCATGCCATTATTTTTTCTCCATACAGGGAAGCTTTTAGTATCTAAATTTGAAAATTGTACATCCTGTTGGTGTTTGCAGTTTCAAATCTGGACCCTCTGAAACCCCATTAATGTTTTGCTTTATTTTATCCATTTCTTTGAAAGGCTACTGTTTGTTTCCATCAGCTAGTATGGAGTAAGGGTTTTATGATGCATAGGTTTTATGTTCATTTTTCCCCTGCCACGTCTGATAGATGGAGTTCATCACCTCTGTAGTTCACATATGCTATCAAATTCCTTTAATGCCTATTGAAGCTTTCGAGGCTTCAGGTGCTGCTTTTCTGTTTCTGCACAAGATCTCTCTGCAACTCCAGCATCTGTATCAGTGCCTGAGTTCTGAAGGTGCACCCACCTGAGCTGTTAACCTGTCTCTCCTTGAAGTCTTAAGGTCTCTTCATGAAGAGGGAAACAGGAAAGTACCGTGATGCCTTGTGAAGGAGGTCAGGCTGCCTCTTCAGCTTATTCTGTTTTTCATGTGAGCTGTGACATTGGCAGCGTCTGCATTCTACTGCAAAACTGGAAGTGTGGATTTTTGCATGTGCAAAACCACAAAGGAGATAGAAGCCATTGCTCTGGGAGCATAGCATGTGTTTTGCTGATAAATGTGTGAAGATGAGGAGGAATAAGGAGGTTATCTCAGAGAATTTGAAACTCAGAGAAGTAGCTGGGTTTTTTTCTGTACTTTTATTTTTTCTCCCCAACTCCAGATCAGATTAAGCAAAACACATAAAAGTAGAATGAAAGCATGTTTTTGAGAATGGACTGGGTGGAGTAGTAGTGGGAAGGAAAACTGAGCAATGCCTTCCTGCAGAAGTTTTTAAGGGAGGGTTTTTTACAAACAGAAGTTGTCTTCTGAGGTCTTCATGGAAGCTGTAAAGGTGCTGGGGGTAGTGGGGAGAGCGTTATGTTCAGTAAGTTGCTTTGAAAAACAAGGCAAGGCATGTACTTCATTGCTTCCTGAATAGTGCTAGAAATGTGGAGAAGACCGAGAGCACTTGGGCAAGAATGATTTCTTAGAACATGGTGCTGAGGAATGTCCAAAACACCACTTCATGCAGGCTGCCCCCCCAGGAATCCAAACCGCGAGGCTTAAAACAATGGGCGAGATGGAAGAAACAGGGGATTTTTTAATGAGAATCTGAAGTGGATATTGTTCAGTTCACTCGCTGGTTTTTTTCTTGTAATTTTATATTAAAGATTGAAATTTTTTTGCAAGTGTCTGGTCTATGTGTTTACATCAAAGGTATGTCCCGAGTAATTCCCCAAAGCTGTGGTATGTGGATGGCTGGTTCATTACATTTGCTGGTTTTCTGTGTTCTATTCAGCTACTGCAGTAAGCAGTTTAAAATACTTAAATGCTTTTCAAATGAGAAAGAATGCAAGTAGCACAGCTCCAGTGGGAAAACAGACCATGATATTATTAATAAGGGATTGTGGCTCTTAAGAATTTCTTTGTGATACAGACAAGTTGTTCTGTGGATGATGGAGCAGATAAAGCCAGTTTTTCAATTAATTCCTTTTTCCTGGTCAGATTCCTTGGGACCTAGGGAGGTATAAACTGAAGATTTCCTTTTTTTTTTGTTATTTGTTGCCCTTTTTCCTGTGAGTTCTCTTGATAGTTAATAGTAGGCATGCTTCAGCCTTTTTCCAGTGGGGGGTTGCCAGTATAGTTATATGGTTTTTTACATATTTGTATGTGGATATGAAAATATGCCTTTATTTTATATTTATTTAAATAAAAATAGCTTTTAGTTAGCTTTTAAGAAATCCTATATTTTGAGGCCTCTAGTTTCAAAATGAGGGATAGCCATCACAGATCCAGTAGCACATTTCTTTGTATGGTGAAGTTTGGAACAGTTTTTAAGAAAATCATTCAGTTGCACTTGGATCCCAAGGAATTTCCTACTCTCTCTGTGTATCTATTTTTTGCTATAGATGATAGGGTGTCAGATCACCTTTGGATAGAAATTAAATTGTGTCCCACCAGTGGTATTGACTCAAAAATAATGTTTTTAAGAGTGAGATTTATATTTCATCAGTCTATTGAAGCATACCTTTCCCTAGGTATTATTCCTTCCCTTGTATCTTTTCCAGTCACAGGAACTGTGTGCCAGTCTCAGTTGATGATCAGCCTGATTGCTTTCTCTCCCTGCTCTGTGCTTGTGAGAGTAGACAAATTTGCAGGACAGTTTAGGAATCTTTTAAAATCAGACCTAAAGTTGTGATAGTTCTTGGGAGTGGTATGCACAGATGTATCATTCCTAGTATCAGGCAGAATTCATATAGGAAAAGTTTGCAAAGATCTACTTGAACACCAAGATCTCTGGCTCAAACAATTCCTTGTATATGGACTCTGGAAGCTGGAAATGTGTGCCAGAGAAAGCATGTCTGTATGTTTGCCTGTATACTTTCTCCAGCCATCCAGTGCTACCTGGTGCCTGGAACAGGTCAATGGATTTTGGGGACCAGTTGTATTTATGCATGTCTGGAAGTTGTCATGAGATGGAGATAAATGATTATCAAGGTAGGCATAGAAACAGAAGCAGCAGAGTAGAAACTGAGACAACATAGTAGAATGTGTAGGGTGTGTGGGTTTTTTGTTTCTGGTGGGCATAGTATGGTTTTTAAAAAAAATTTGTAAACTTTGAAATGTGCAAAAATAATTGGGAAGATTGTTCTCCCTAAACCACTTAAATTTAAAGGGAAGGGAGAGGAAAACAAATATAGGAAGTAAATAAATATAACAAAGGCTTTATGCCTGTGAGCACTTCTGCATGTGCTTTAATTTCATTTCAGTGGTTATTTTCATTGAAATGAATATAAGTATTAACTAAAGTTAAACTTGCATGCGAACTTCCAAAAAGGAGTGGGAGAAAGAATGGTAAGGAAGAAAGTAGAAGAAGAGACATTTTGCAGAGGTGAAAGAAAGCTGGTTCTTGGAGATAAAAACTTAAAAAAGATTAAAGAACATCTTGTCTCAAAGAAAAGCAAACCTGATAGGGAAGGAAGAACAAATGAGGAATTGTATGCACGAAGTGCGAAGACTCTTCCTTTGCACAGGGGAGCACTGTGTTGTTGTGGGCCCCATTCTCAGTGTCTCCTGCTTCATGCTCTGTGCTATCAAAGCCCAAGCTAATTTTTTTTAGTTGTGTAGCAGTTTGCTGTCAAAGGGCAATGCGTTTTTTAAGTGGATTATAGTATACTGTTACTTATGTTTGTTAACTTAAAATACTCTTTGTTTATTTTTCTTGAATCGGAAGGGTCTAATTTCTGGAGAGGGCTGTCCTGATTCTGGTATTTGTGATGATGTATGAAGGTCACTGATGGTACGTTTTCAGGTGCTGGAAAACCAGGCAATGCTAAAGGCAGTTCTGGAGATGGACAGGTATTTGGGAAGTCTTGGCTATGGGATGTGAGTTAATAGATGCATGCAGCAGGGAGAAGTGCAAAGTGTTGAGTCCACGAATGTAAAATGAGCAGGGATCAGTAGTGTGGTAGTTACATGGAGAAGGAGGTGTGGAGTGCAATAGATCACAAACCCAGTATGACCTGGCAATGTCATGCTCTTGTTAAGGAAATGGCGCCCTGGGACTTATGACCAGTACTATATGTGACAGTACAAGTAAAATAATACTCCTGTAATGTTTAGTACATGTAAGATCTCAGCTGAAATAATGTTTCGATTTTGTGCACTTCAGGAAATGTAGAGACCAGCTTCATACTCCAGTACAGGTGGTCAAGAACATTCAGGTGTCCAGGGCAGGGAGGCAAAAAAGAAAGAAACCTATTTGCAACTTAAACGTCAATTTGGGAGACTTCTTTATTACTTTCGTTTTTCTTTCATGTCTGGAGGAGAAGGACTTCATGTATGAAAGGGCTTTGTACACAGGAATGAACTGGTCTAGGGGCCCTTGGGAACATAAAGAATTGAAATTGCACCAGAACTTCAGAGAAAAATTTTGTAATGGTGAGGGTAGCTTGTCTCTGGAATACATTTTCAAGGATGTTGAAATTTCTGTTTAGCTTAAACATGGAGAAGAACCCATTTAACTTCTGCCAGGAACATTTTTACATTTAAATTGGTTTTTAGTTGGGGAAGAGGATGTACCTTTCACAGTCCCTACATCTTGCTTTTTCTTGTACTCAAGAAAGGCTGAAGAACCTTTGGGTGTTCTCTGTCGGGATCTCGTGTGACTGTGTGCAGATGGTTGTGCGCTTGTGTATTTGATAAATGTGGCAGTGGTGACTGGAGTTTGTGCAGCGGTTTGTCCTGTTGTTGTGCATTAAGTGTGCTCACTAACAAAGTGTGCCTCTTGAGAGTAGTGGAGAAACACAAGGAATGTGGACTTTGTGGGGTTTCAAAAGGCAGGTAAAAGGATGGTGTTGGTGCTGGGCATGCTCCAGTAGATGTCTGAATTCTTGGACCAGTTATGTCCCCTGCTGAGACGGCTTTCCGTGGGTTCTCTGCATCATCAGTGAGGAAGAGACACGCTATCAGATTGTGATTCACCTAGAACTGGGCTTTTCACCTAGTTGTTGTTCTTCAGTTATACAGAGCAGTACTTCTAAAAGTCGATGGATGATGAAACTAAGCCTTAGTGAACCAGTTAGAAAAATAAACACTTATGGACTGTTTTGGAGGTTTTTTGCATTCTAAGACAATACCAAGTTTTCACTAACAAGGAATTCAGCAATCTCTCTGACTTTTGTACCAGCCCTTTCATCAGAGTTGTGCAGAGCCTACATTTGACCCCTGGCTTTGAGATCTGGCTTCATCTTCTATGATAGCCAAGGCACTGTACATATGTAATGCTCACTGCTGCAAAATGATGTTGTCAAATGAGAGAGTGAATATTTAAAAAAAAAAAAATGAAGAAAAGGTTTTGAACATAAAACTCAAGTAGATTAATGTTAAGTATCTACTTAGTATTTTGTTAGTTTTCTGTGCTTCATAATGACGTGGTATTTTAATTAGCAAATTTTCTAGTGAGCTGTCTGAGCAGTGAGTTGTTTAGATCTAAGTATACACTGCTTGTTGCAAGTTTTCCTGTCTGTGCTCCTGCCAGTGAATTGTGACAACAGTTTTTCTATGCACCTGTTACTAACAAACTATTCAGCTCACTTCTTTCTTCCCAGATAGACATGAAATAGAGAGTTGTTCTTTTTTAAAAAAATCTTAATTGAGTGAACTGATACATCAGTGGAAATACAAGTTTCCACAGCGATAATTTTTGTCTACTCCTCTGAGATCAAGATCATGCATGAAGCTATGCTGACAGCTCTCACAGTTTGAATTAGATTCCTCTATGCTGCTGTACTAGTTTGAAAACAAACCAGTGGGAGGGACCAAGTCAGAACAATAATTTAATGGGGAAATTAAAGGAAAGGAGAAAAACTAAAAGAAAACACTGGTTCAGACTGACAGAGTCAAGATACAACTTGAGTCCCTGTTAGTCAGGGTGGTGGTAGCAGTCTGGTAGAATGGTGGCTGCAGTCCTCTGAAGTGGTGATCCTGTAGAAAAAGGGTCTGCTCTTCCTCAGGTCCAGTGGTGGCTGTATAGCTCCTGTCCTCTGGAAATCCAGTGGAAGGGTTGTTTCTGGTGTTCAGAGTCCCAGATGATATCCACGATGGGATGCTTGGTTCCTCCCTCTGGGTGGAGCATCTCACAATGGGGTAATGAGTCACGAGGCCAGGTGTTGATTAGGCTCATTAACAGATGATAGTCCAGAGGGAGTTATC
This sequence comes from Coloeus monedula, assembly GCF_965178545.1. Classification (NCBI taxonomy): domain Eukaryota; kingdom Metazoa; phylum Chordata; class Aves; order Passeriformes; family Corvidae; genus Coloeus; species Coloeus monedula. Next base: position 78,258,633 of record NC_138783.1, on the reverse strand, counting down.
TCTGAGTCATGGGGCAGGACAATGCTGGGCCATTAACAGCAAGATAGTCTGGGGGGAGGAGGCAAGGGAACACTGCCCCACCTGATTTCAACAGCTCATGAGGATGGTAATAGAATATACTGCAACCCAGGACAGCTGCAATAACTCACTTTTTTTTCTCTTCTTCCCTCCCTCTCTCCAAGTGCAGAGTTTAAGTGCAGTGGGCTCACTGTGACTCAGGATTAAGATTTCAAGGTTTTGAGCCATCGGATTTTCTAGTGGCTAGTTTGTCCCAGTAAGATCTGAGGCATACACCTGGTACATGGAAAATTCAGTGATCAGAGTGGTGTATAGGCTGGGGGACTTGGGTAAGGGGAAGAGGGATCTCTTCACAGTAAATACCTGGTATGTTCTGTTTTGGCAACTTTCCTGTTAGGCGTTTCCTGTAGCCTCTCTGATACTTGTCCAGTTCTCTGGGTAGGTTTTGTGGAGGATAATGTTTTGTTGGATATCCTTCAGCTGGTGCTCTAGTTACCATATGGCTTGTTTCAGTGACCACATCAGAGTAATGCTTCCACAAAGAGCTTGGCGTATAAATAGTTGTAACTGCTGCAGATACCTTGATTAATTGTTATTTTGGCCATGTAAGAATGTTGTGGGTTTATAGTTACTTTTGCATATCAAGCATATAACTTTCTCAGGAAGAGTGTTGCTTTTCACTTCATTTTTCCTGCCCAGTTAACACTATAATGTACTTTCTGCATGTATTATGGTAACAGGAGTATTAACCATCTACTACAGTCTTTGTAGGAGTGAAAAAACAGATGCTGAAACCTGTGTAGGGAGTTAATTGAAACTATGAAATGCAGTAAGCAATGGGATATCATTGTTGTTAAAGTCATGTTCTTTTTCTGCCTTACTCCCTTTACTGCTTATTTGCATTTCAGCATTGAATTTGGACCAGGTGACCCACTGTGGTCACTGGAAGGTGACCCTTCCAGCCTTACCCATTGTGTGAACTGGGAGATGATGGCCTTTGGAAAGGCACTCCTGATCCAAACGAAAATGCTAATCTGTCACTGAACACTGCTGTTCTAGAAAATACCAGTTTCCCTTAAGACAGCGAGTATTTGAGAAGAGGTTGTCCACTTGAAGGGTTTGTCTCCCTGCTTTGTTTCTGTGGGGATGAAGGCTGTGAGAGTGTTGGGTCTCAGTTGTGTCTGTACTGTCCCTGTTGTACATGAAGAATGTGCTTACAGACCTCTGCATTTGTAAACCATTGCTCCACTGCTGTGTTTTTTGGGGGATTTTTTGTGGCTCTGGTGGCCTTTCAGGGCTCTGCTGAAAAGACACCAGGTATCTATTCTACTAAAACTGTATGGGTTTCACCTGCATTTGCTGACTGGTCCTAGTGTGCCCAGTCCCTTCTTTTTTCCCTCCAAATCCCAAACTTTTGGTAAGGTACTGGAGAAGAAGATAAGTTCTGAATCCGTGGGAAAAGGTCAGAGCATTTTTCCAGGATCTCGCTCCTCTACCTCAATACAGCTTAAAATGTCATTTAAATCAGTAGTACTGTTTAATTCTCCAGAAGTCTCCGTGGCTCAGTGTTACAGCTGCTCTGAAAGCTTCTCTCAAAGAAGTTACTTTTACCGGCTGTATTTGCCCATAATTTCCCACAGTATCTTGCCCTTCTTCCTCTTTCCTTTAGTATAATTTTTTAAAAATACTCTCTTTGCAATTCAGCTTATGACATGTACATTTGTTACAAGAATGTTTAAGACACTTTTAATGAAATGTCTTCTTGCCTCCTCTTTTTTTCCAGACCAGAAATAATTATATTTCTTTTCCTTACCTTGAAAACCTACAAAGTTAAATAAGGAACATGGTTGTTAAGTTTTTATATAGTTTCTATAAATCTAGTAAGCATGGTCATCTTATTTTAAAAACTGAGTAATTGAATAGAAGGGGTTTTCCAGAAATAATTAAAATCTTTTAGGACACTTAATTTTAATTAATATTTCCATCTCTTTGCAGATGTATTTGTCAGGCCTTACATCAGAAGATCTCTGTTTTGGTCACTCACCAGTTGCAGTATCTCCGTGCTGCAAATCAGATTCTAATTTTAAAGGATGTAAGTATGTCAATATCTATACTTAGACTTTGTAAATATCCTTTTTAATCTAAGAAAGGGAAGAAAACCAATCAGGTTTTTATTTTTAGTTTGTAAATATATCTTCTGTCTACTTATGACTACATATGGTTTTTAAGTTTTACAGTTATTAATAAGCTGATTTTTCTTGGAATACTTTCCCTGAAAAATCTGTTTCTGAATTTTATCATGCATGCAAATAACCTTAAATATTTTAAATATGTGATGTGAATTAAAAAATCTTATTTCTAAAAACATTTTGTCTGGTTTTGAAATAAAGTTTTAGCCTTCCCTTGCTTCAAATTTAATATGCTGTGAGAGAATTTTGAGAGAGACTGTGTTAATGCTTTGCTTTTATTGTTGTTTCTTACACTTCTCTGTGAATTAAGAACTGTGTTAATTTTGCAACAAATCCATTTTTATTACAAATTTTTTTAACACATCCATTTAAATTAAGGATGAGAAATAGTTTCAGATGCCTTTGAGAATGAGCCTACCAGTGCAGCTGGTTCCTTCCCAGCTTTGTTGTACCAGCTACTTAGAGGTAGAGGGGAGATGCAAGGACTGCAGTTGGGGCTTTTTTTCCTGTTTTTTTTTAAGGCCGGGTAGTGAAATATGTGAAATTACTTCTGATGTGTCATGGTGGTGCAAAAAAGGACACTAGCCCTCTTTTTCCTTCCGTTCAGGTTGCTTTAAAAGTTAGAGTAGCTCTTGAGAAATGAGTTTGTGGCGGAGCTGAAAGAAATGTGGACATGGTCAGTGTTGCTCCTTGTAAGGTTCTGCAAGGATCAGAAAATGAAGATGTTGTTTACCCCTGGGCTGGAGCAATATAAAAAGACTGATGGTTATGTATGGAGTATAACAGGTTGTCCTAAAGCTGCATGGCTTATCTGTCTCCCATAGCTTCTCTGGGGAGGTGATTCTCACATGACTGTAAGTGGGGCTGTTCTCATCCTGTTTGTTGGCCCTGTTAGCTGCTATGAGGCAACTGGTCAGAGCCCAAAGAGCTTGTTTCTGCTCTTCTAAGTGAGGAACTCATAGAGGCTTCAGCTCAGCTACTGCAGTAGGATATGTGCCCAGCAACTGCAGAACCCCAGAGGTAGCAAAGACAGATAAGAAAAATTGTCCTTTATGGAAAGTGTATAATGAAGATACTAAAAGTTTATATTAATTGTAGGGTAAAATGGTGGGGAAAGGTACCTATGCAGAGTTCCTGAGATCTGGCATCGACTTTGCTTCCCTTTTGAAAAAAGATGAAGAGGTGGTAGAACAGCTGTCAGTTCCAGGAACTCCCAACCAGAAGTCTGCCCGGAACCGAACTTTCTCGGAGTCCTCTGTCTTGTCCCAGGATTCGTCTATCCACTCACAGAAGGATGGAGCTGTGGAACAACCACCTGTGAGTGCTCAAAGGATAGAAGTGTCTTCATTCTTTTCTGGCTGGGTTTTTTCCTTAAGTTTTGATATAGGCTTTCCCTGCAGCACTGGGATTTCAGGGATTAATGAATTGCATTATCAGGTGAGAGCTTGCCTGCGGAGGACTTGCGCAGCTGTGCTCGGCTGGCACCTCACAGCTCAGCGTGGTTCTGCTCAAACCCAGCAGAGTCGGTCTGTGCAGTTCAGCATCAGCTCTGCTGGGGGCTGCGAGCATTCCTTGTATGTGTCCAAAGCCACCACACTTTCAGCCTGTCCTCCAACTGCAGTGCTTTAGAGGGCCAGTCCCACTGTATTGGGTGGGTTCAACGTGTTTGTGCAGTGTTGGATTGAAATTAACACGTTCCCTGAAATCCTGAGCTCTGGGAAGTGCATGTAGAAGCTGTGGCTTTATGCAAAGTCTGCATTTGCATGGCTGGCATTAACATACCCTTCAACGTACCCATGTGATCTTGAGCTGGCCCTGAGGGGATAATCCTGGGACATCACTGCCTTGCTCTCTCCAGACCTTTTGTTGGTGAAAACAGAAGGCTTTGTATGGTGCCAGTGTGACTTCCAGGTGCCTCCATATCTCTTGGCCTGCACGGTGCAAAAGCAGCCCTAAAGTTTCTGTAACAGAGGTTGCCTTCTGCTGGTGTGTTTGCATTCACATCAAACAGTGCAGGCTCCCTGTGACCCTGCTAGCACTGCATGCATGGAACAAGCAATCCCTCTATGTCCCTGATGATTGTCACCTTCATGCTGTGGGTCTGTATTATTTCTATTTCTTCTCTACAATGAAGAGCAGTGAGATTAAAAAAAAAAAAAAAGCTGCAGACTTTTTAATACCTTTTTGAAGAATGGTTTTATGTTCCAAAGCAGTAAACTTACATTATTAATGTCCCAGTGGCAACTCCAGTCTTAAGTTCTCTTAAATTTGTGGAGGTGTACCAAACTTTCTAGCAGCATTAAGACTGTTGGATGGGGATGGGGAGAAGTGGGAAGGTGGAGCAGCTGGAGAAACAAAAAGCCAAGATAGGCTTCTCACCTTTTATGGATGAGTAGGTTGGATTTCTCTTTTCACGTCTGTCAGTTCTGTTGATTCCACTGCTCTTGTACAACCATGTCTTGTGGCAACAAAATCAACTATTACATGTCCATTGAAGTGACACTAGTTTCTATATTGCATATACTATAAAAATTAAAAAAAAAAAAATCTATATTTTGTTAATTTGTGTGGTTCTTTCACCTTCTTTATGCCTGTATCATTTTTTTCCTTCTCTGTTTTTCAAGGTCCCCCGTCCATTGTTTGTTCAGTATGATTTCCCATTTGTCATTTTACTTGTTTTCCCTATTAACAGATGCTTTGTTGGTATTTATGAGGAAATGATTAGGACTTTATGGATAATTTGTAAGTCTTGGGCATATGTTGGTTGATTTTTGGTACATACTTGCAGAAGAGTATTTACTTCAAATACTTTTCTGGAAAGGAAAGGTTGCACACACTTGCATTCTGAAAACAGAATCTTCCCCACGTAAGGCCTTAGTTTCTGGAGCTGTTACGAGCAAAGGTAGTGTATAAGAAAAGAAGAACCCGGATAGTGGTCAGAGTAAATATTTCTGGCTATATGTGAAGTTCCATTATATTTGGTGATGCAATGCCAAATAAAATCCTTAAAGTGTTGCTTTGCAGAGTAGATTTTTCAGTATTACTGCACTGAGACTAATTTTTTTTGTCATAGCTATAGTTGGATACTTAAAGTTCTTATATGCACAATCACTTTATCTCCTTGTTTAATTGTTTGCTAATTCTGAGCCATTGACTTTCAAGTGGCTTAGTCTCAATCTGTAACTACAAGGTTGATGGGCTTTATTCTGTGGGCCTTTTTTTTCTTTCAGGGTGAAAATGCACTGGCTGCAGTGCCAGAGGAGAGTCGCCATGAGGGAAAAATAAACTTTAAAGTTTATAGAAAATATTTCACTGCAGGAGCAAACTACTTTGTGATTTTTATACTCTTAGTATTTAATATTTTGGCACAGGTAAGTTGTTGGGAGCCGCAAATAATATTGAATGTTTTTTGGGTTTGTGAGGTTTTTTTTTCCTCCCTTTTTTCTTTTTAATATAGTGCATACTTGTTGCTGTAATGTTTTGTCTAAAATGTTCGGAAGCATGGTGTTCTTTAATAATTTTGTAGTGTACCCAAGTGTCAGCATGGAATTTTGGTACAGCTTTGAGCGGTCTTGCACTGATCCTTATTTCAACAATTTTAATACTTCACTAAAATAATTGCTTTGATGACAACTTGGCACAAAATTATAAGCCAGTGTACTTTTTTGAGAAAGAGAAGAAAATCATAAGGTGTGTGAAGTGGTGCTTAACAAACCTAAACAGTCAGTATGTTTCCAGTTGAGGAGGGTAAAGAGATTTACTGGGTATGGGAGGACAGAGTCTGACAGAAATTCTGAAAGAACAGCTCACCTGTTCAGTAATTGCAGGTTGTGCAAAAAGTTTAGATGGAGGGTCACTGTTCAGCAGAATAAGAAAGTGAGGAAGGGGATAGGCAAGTATTTTGTGTAATGCAGACTGTAGCAGGTATGTAAAAGAATTTTTAAACAAGGAAAATTATTTTCAAACTTACTGAACGAAATGGTGAGCTGAGGAAACTGAGTGAAGATATCTTATTGCCTTTTTCTCTGTTCCTTGCTGAGAAAGCTCAAATTCATTTCATGGAAATGATTTGTCTTGGTTGTAAAAAAATAGTCTATATATTTTGACATGTTACTTACTTTTTGCTTGTCCTTGAATTGAGTCTGTTGGGAAGATAGCTAAGCAAGATCAAATCTTGTAGTAGACTGCCCACAACTTCAAATTCACATGAACAGAAGTGTATTTTGAGATAAATAACCCTGTTACATGTTTGTAGTCACCTCTTGTCACAGAAGGAAGGTGGCAGTAGGAATTTTTCCCTCCCTCTCCTCTCTCATCCTCCTTCAACCCCATTTCTGGTAATTATCTCCAGTAAACACAAATTTCTGGACTGGTAACATCAGAAAGTTTGTTAATCAAAAAGCATTTTGGAATATCTCTTGTAGCAAATTTAGGAACTGAGAAAATGAGTTCTTTAATGTTCAATTAACATACATTAGGAAGAGCTGCTATATTTTGTTTGCTAAAGTGTACTGCTTTCCTTTAGTTTGCTAACACGTAAGGTAATTTAAGGTAACTTCTTTCTTTGTAGAGCACCTTCTAATGTGCTTGGCAAATTGCTGCTGGTCTTGAAAGACTGGATGGCATACTTCTCTGAATATGTGATGTTTTCCCAGAGAGCTTGAAAGAATAGCAAGTAAATTTAATTTTCTAATATTTTTTTTAAATTTTGTAAGATGATTCTTGTATTTGCCTCTTTTACTCAAGGTGGCCTATGTGCTCCAGGACTGGTGGCTTTCTTACTGGTAAGTTGATGATAATAACTGGCCAGTTGTTTCTGCCTTTTCAGTCAAGTGCTGTTTGTTTAATTGAAAGGGAAGGGAACCTGCTCTAGAATGGTTCAGGTTTTCCTCTGACTTCCACTTCTTTTGTGGGGGAAAAAATTTAAACTTTATGCTAAGTGTAGACTGTGATTGCATCTATTCATGTTGTGATGCATGTCGGCATCAATACATGAGATTTTGTGAACTGAAGATTTCAACAGAGTTGAATCTAGAAACAGCTGAACACACTTATTTGATGATGGTTATCTTCTGTGTGCATTTCCACAGGGCAAATCATCAAGGAAACTTGAATCTCTCAACAAATGGAAATAATGGAACAAATGAGACTGAACCTCTAGACCTTAACTTTTATTTGGGAATTTATGCAGGTAATTGCACGTGCACATCTGTGTGCATCTAAGAACTATTTATTATCTGATAGAGAGCTTTGAGAGGTGCAAAGCAATGGCAGTGTGAGGAAATGTGATTTCTAGCAGTAACTGACCAGTGTCTTAACAGGTTAGGACCCTGAGTCTTGCTTTCTGATTAAATTAATTGCAATAAATAAAATAAATCTGACAGAAGGAATAGTTTGAATGCAGAATCTTAATTTGCTTTGCCTGGATTTTGGAAAGTGAACCAGGAATTGAGTATTTGAAAAATCTGTCACATTAAATTGTGGTTATTGTATATATATTAATAAGTCATTGAGCTAAATCTTCAGTCATTATATGGATGGCAAGAGGGATTACTAATGGATCTTTGTTCTGTGCTGTTCTGAAACTTGGCATGGCTACATTTCTTCTGAAGTGCCATAGCAAAAGAACAAGTTTTTAAAAGGCATCCTAGGTGGGTATGCAAAGCAGGTTGTTAAAAAACATTTCAATATATTTCAATAGGTAGCATATATGCTTCTGAATATTCAGAAAAGGGCGTTGATCCTTGTATTCAGGCATCCAAACATCTTGAAAAACTGCTCCAAGATGTAGTAAAAATTGCCACAGAAGAATCACGTGCATGCTCTCAGATTCTGCTATTTAACACTCCTAGTGATGTACGGTTTTGTATGGCATGGTAATTTCTTCATGGAGATGTAAATGGTTGGTGTGAGAAAACAGGTGGAATGCCAGAAGAATATGCATTGAATGTATTCAGAAACAGCTCCATGGGTGAGAGAATAGGTGCAGGATTTTTTGTTCAGTTAAGTTTTCTGGAATCCACGTGATCTGAGTGGCTGACAGAAAACACTGTGTTTGGCCTGGAAAGCAGCATTTAGGAGCCAGATAAACTTGGCTCTTATTTTCTCTGTGTAATGTCTTATTTCGTGAGCTGTTCCAGTGGACTGCACAGTATGATTAAATGTGGCAAATTTCACTTTCTCTGACCAGAGAGCCTAAACCACATTAGTGAAAATTTTATCATTTAAGGAATATTTTGCTCTAGATAGCAGAACAACAGAGGTTACCTTTGTATTGAAATGTTCAGATGACTTAAAGATATTTGCAATGGTTAAAGAGATAGCATTGACTTATCTACACAAAATTGTAAGTGAAGTTGACAAAGTTATAAAAAGGTAGTACATTTTATATGAAATACATTATAATCCAACGTATCTTTTTCTATGATCTCTAAAACAGTATAAAATAATTCAACATTTTTTATTTCTGATTCTCAGTGTTTGGAAAGACAAAAAAAATTCTCCACTGTAGTTCCTTCTTAGTCCTTGTTGCTTCTCTGAAACAGAGATTTAGAAGAGTAAAATTGCTGTTAATAGGAAACACTGTTGGCCAGAACCAAGGTACCAGTTCCACACCCCTTCTATAAGGTGAATATGCAAAGGGCCCTTGTCTCTCTCATACTGAGGTTCTGAGCTCATGTACAGGGAAAGCAAAGAGACAGACCGGGTGAGGGACTTGGAAGCATGTCTTGTTCTTCCTTCTCCCCAGCCATTAGGTCTGTTCAGGTGCTCTGTTCTGTGAGGGTCGTACCAACAGCTTCCAGCTGCTTCCAGCTGCTTCCAGGCCTGAGTAAAGTTGTACAGAAATGTGGGGTTCCCAGGATGTGGTCCCTCTCTTCCTGTTGCTCCCACAGACTGCTGTTAGGAATGGGCCACAGCCATAGCCTGCTGCTTCCTGCCTCTCCTGCTCCCTTTTTGCTCTCCAGCTTTCCTGTTTGGGTATATGCAGTTACTCTTGGAAAAGTTGTCTTCTCCTACCTGGCCTGGAATGCAGCAGCTGGGACAAGGCAAACAAACTCTCATCCCAGCCACCATCTTTTTTCTAAAAAACAGCACCTTGCAGACTAAGAGCAATAAACTGCAAACAGGCAAACGAGAGAGTGATGATACCTTTTCTTGCTCCCTGGGAGGATACAGAAAGAAGCAGGATGGGATAGCTTAACCACGTCACATAATTTAAAACCTCCCTCTTTCCCACTGTTACTATAGCTGTTCCTGAATTGTGTACAGTTTTAACCTGCCCGTAGAAGAGGCAATGTTTTCTGCTGACAGCTGGGGTCTAACTTCAGCATGTCCTCAAGACCTGAGGTAGCTATGCTGATTTTCTGAAGCAGATCATGTGGAGCCTGGAAGCTCTGCCGAATGTAAGGTTTACACCTTCACTGTCCACCCTTATTGACAGGGGATTTGTGCAGCCACATTGAAGATTATGCACAGCAAACAGAGCAACAGCAATCTCATTATTTATGTCAGTTTTTTGCCTTGTAGCCCCCTTGTCTTGTAAGCAGAGTTGTGCCCAGAAGAGTCTGCAGACCAGTTCCCTAGAAGGACTCTATTTCACGTGGCATAAGGAATGCATCTTAGAAAGTGTGAAAGAAATACACATAATTTAAATGATTTGGTGTGTTTTACAAGGGGAAGAATGACATGAGTGGTTTGGGCTGATGTGGAGTAATTCAAGGTTGTCTCTAAATAGCCATGTATATATTACTTGTTTAATACCTGCTGGCAGGTGTTGAATCTTCAGTGACCTCTGCAAGCCACAATTACACATGAGACTGTGAAATGAATTTTTTAGTAAGGCTGTTATGCAGAAAGTTTTAATACAGATTTATCTCATGGGTTAACAGACGTTTCCTACATTTCTATGAAGTACCAATTCTTTCAAACAGAAAAGGAGAAGTTGATTAAATTGATTCTGTGATAGTAACTGAAACTAGTGACAAATGTGTCTGTGTTCTGCACTCAGTCTGAGTCCCCATAGGCTTAAGTTTGGATTCTTGCTATATGCAGAAGTCCAGAGAATTTGATTTTAGTTCAGTTTTATTTTTAGCTTTTTTTTTTCTTCTGAAAGATCCGTATCTTTTTGGAGGCTCTATTCATGGTTTGGGGTTTTTTTTGTTTCAGGTTTAACAGTGGCTACAATATCATTTGGCATAATAAGAAGTCTTCTGGTGTTTCAAGTTCTTGTCAATTCTGGTCAAAATTTGCACAACAAAATGTTTCAATCCATTTTGAAAGCTCCTGTCTTGTTTTTTGACAGAAATCCTATTGGTAAGTTTATTAGTATAAAAAAACCCTCAGCATTTAATGTATATCCTTGATTGCACAAATTATACCATTTCTGGACAATTAGAATTTTGTAGTATTTTTGCACTTTTGTTGGGTTCTTTTGCTTCTTTCACTTAGACTCTCTAAATTTAAATTTTTACTTAAACACTTTAAATAACCAGTGTAGTCTTTTTCAGTTTCAAACTCAGACTGCTTATTGATGATTCATCTTACTGTCTTTAAATGGCAGCTTACAGAACAGCAAATTACCTGTATCTTTGGTGTTGTGTGTTGACCTGTATTTGCACTGCTGTTCTGATGCAGTTTCACAGGGTGTCTCCCATATGCTGAACGTGTATGAATGCATTTTGTAAAACTGTGATCCAGATCCTTATGTTCTTCAAAAGAAAGGAGAGAGAAGCCAGAGCAGAATGAAGAGTGGGGAAGTGGGTGGTACTGATTGACTAGCCAAAGGTTTCTCTTTTGCATGAGAAACAGAAACCTGATGGTCTTCACTCCCTTGGAAAAAAAGGGGCATGGGCTTGTTCTCATAGCACCAGGCGACATTTAATTGTAAGGATATATAGGGATGGCTTTACTGTTTCAGAGAAATTAGTAATATTTTCAAGGAATAGATACTCATGTGGAGAAAAGGTTCATGCCCATGATATGATGAACGAAATGTGTACAATTTGATCTTAAAAACGCCCCTAAAGCTGCAGAAGTTTAGGGCTGTGTTACGTGGCCTACTTGTAAAGTGAGTGTGTGGAAATGTAAATTCAAGGCCACTGCAAAGGATTAGAAGGGAAGCTCAAGAGATGGGTTGGTGGAGAGCTAGTGAGGCACATACATCAGAAGAAATCCTAGTGCTGATGTGTCAGACAGGGATTTTCCTCTTCTGTCTCTTGTGTATGTGTGCGCAGCATATGCAGTAACTGTATTTTTGAGGGAATACATAATGATCTTGTAAGAATGGCCATAAATCTGGCTCATAATAACAAACTAAGAACTAGAGAGAAAACAGCAACAATGTAGAGTAACACCAGTTTGCTTTGTAACACTGTGAAGCTCCAATTAGCAGTGCATTGTAAAACTGACATTCATAAAACCTGCCTGTTGCTGGTATTCACACACTGTTGTGACTTAGATGTGTGTTTCTATTAAACAGATACTTTATAGTAGAAGATTAACTTCAGGATGCATGTATTTCTTTCCCTTCATCTTTCTTCTGGTCATGGTAGCATGCAAAAGTACTGCTGTTCTGATCTCTACATCATTTGAAAAAGGAAAAAAAAATAAAGAGAAAAAATGGCACATGAGACAATGTTCTTGTTCAGAATTGCAGCATTTAGCAGTTCTGAAATCCTGTTTGTAACATCTGTATTTCATTGTCTGATTTACATGGATTTCTAACTGTTTATTTATCTTTTAGAACTTCACATGCAATTTCTTGCATTGAGGTGGGGTGTATTTTTTTTTGTTTTTTCCCCCCTATCTTTTTTTTAATATGCTTATAAAAGACATACTGAAAATAAATTGAAATTATTAAATGCCCCTTTTTCTAGTGTTGTGATTGTAACAGCTAAGCCAAACTATTAGTTATCATATCCCATATTAGCAAAGCTGATATTGCAATGTCAAATCTGTCATTTAAGCATCTAGCATGTTCTCAGTATTTGTGTGAAGTCTCTAAGACCTCAGCAGAAGCAATGCTGAACTGAATTTTGCTGTTTTATTTATCAAAAAATAATCAGCAATTAAAAAATGCCTCAGCTAGTATTTTGAACACATGGTGATCTGTGTTCCAGAGTCGAGGAAGGAAACTTAAATAAATAGACATCCCAAGCTCTTGGTAATTCTTACTGGGGAAACAGAGTAGTGAGGAGCATCAGAGAGTCGACATTAGGAAATGGAAATACGTGGTGAATCATGACATGTCTGTCAGCTCCCAACAGTGTAGATTCAATCAGTGTTGGTGAATAAATGAGATGACTTACTTGTAAAAAAATTAATGCTTTGTGAATCAGTTTAGGCATGAACCCAAGATCTCTCTTCAAAGGTTGCATTGGCAATATATAGGGAGGGGAAAGTTGTAAAGGGAATAGTAACCAGCATCTTACCCAGATGATAGAAGAATGTCAGTGTATTTTCGGAACCTGGATTACATAGCAGAGACAAAAGGAATATAAGGACCCCGCTCCTTTCTCCCTTACCAGCCAAAAAAGTTTGTATGTACACAGGTTTCACCTTTCTGTAATTTGGCATAGGTCTAAAAATAGTTAAACATTACTGCATATTTTGCATTGGAAGAACCTTATTAATAAATGACCGTCTGTTTCTTTCTTAAGCATGTAGTCTAACCCTACTGAGCTGTTAATCCTAACTGACCAAAGTGTATTCAGAAAAAATTCCCATTTATTTATGACTGAAATTCAGATTTATCAGCAGATACCTCTACTGCATCACTTACACAGTGACAGTGAAAGCTTGATGGGTAGTTGAAGTGTTAGTAGTTTGGGTTTTATCACATCTGACTTGTTTGCATTTGTTCACAAAACTTATTTTTTTGAGAGTAGAATTTGGCTCTTTGGAAACTTCTTTGCTCTTCTACCCATATCCCAGTAAGGGAATAACATGAATGTCAAACTATCTGTAAAGTAGGAAGATGTGGATGTTTTCTATTTCATAGTGAATGCTTTATATATTGCTCTTCACATGTCACTTGCAGGAGTAAAGGGGTTGGTTTCTGTGCACGTCTAGCACAAGAGGGCAGCATGATCTGTTTTATCCCAGTCGAGCATTGCAGCGGCTTGTTAGAAGGATGACAAAGTTCATCTGTTACATTTTTAGAGATGGTATTTGAGGAGTGAATTTTCAACCTCTCCGCTGAGCAGCAGTAATGTGGTTTCATTCAGTTGTCTTCATTATCTGCAGGAATAGTATTTTCTCCGGATATTTTACACAATAAGCTTTTCAGCTTCATGTAGTTGTGAGTTCAAGGAGCTTTTTTCGTTTTGGAATTAGTGGCCAAAAAGTCAGATAGTCCTCTAGAGTCAGAAGAGTCCCATCAGGGAGACCTTCTTCAGCCATTATTCCTTTTAATTTCTTTTACAAGATGTTTGTAACACTTCAAAACAAATTTGTTACAAAGCTAGGTGAAAGGGACCTGAACTTCGGCAGCAAAGACTGATTTGGGAGTTGCCTCTTTTGAAATTAGTTTCTTATTGAACAGATCGGAGAATCCTAGTTTTGATGAGCTTCAGCATTTGATTCAAGATTACTTGCTTAGCTTGTAAATGAATTGTTCTTTTCCAGGAATTAGGGACAGAGATTAGAGAAGGGATGCTAATGTGTAACATGCATCATTTGCAGTTATGGTAGTTTTAGTGTAAATTGTGTGTAATTTTGAATTGCATTGAGTTTAGAAAGCTGAAACCTGCTGCTGCTCTGCTGATGGGTGCTGTAAGAAGGAATGAATGATATGCATTAATTTGTTCAGATAAAATAGGAATCTCTCCCCCTTCTAGAGATTCTGTCTAAAATTTAAATTGGACCAGAATCACCGAACAAATGCAGCTTTTTTTTTTTTTTTCTGAATTGTATCTCCCCAAACTCTTGGTTTTGACAGTTCATAGGAGGAAAAGAAATATTTTGGCAGACTTTACAGCATTTCTGGCCTTCTTAGAAATGGGAAGCACTGAATTGTGTGATGGTCATCCTCCACCTGTTAAATTAACAGATTTTTTTTCCCCCACAAATGTGTTGTGGAAGCATTAAATAAACATTGATCCCTTTGAGTGCTTACCTAGACTTTGAGATTTGACCTGGTTATAAAGAGAAATATTCTTTTTTGGTTTTGGCAGCCGGAAATGACATGCTGAACTGATAACTAATAGCAGCACATGAAAGCAAATTCCAAATATAAAAAGATTAAAATGTGAAAGAAAGCTGTTGTTATAATGCAGAGTTTGTTTTTCTTTAAGGCATAAGGAATTTAATTATGATGTTCATAAATCAAGTGTTGAAATGCTTATGATTTGACAGAGAAAGTTCCTTTATAGGATTAAAAGCATGTTCATCAATGCACAAATGCCTATCTGCATTGTATCTGACAGAAGTGTCAAATGGGCAATGTTGTTAAAGGGTTTCAACCATATAATATTTGCAACGAATATGGTATTTCAGCAGTCTGAAAATTACAATGCTGATAATGAGGTTGTTAAATTATACTTTATCAGTTGGATAGTGAAACTGCTCTAGTTAGTGTACATTAATGTATGCTTGTTCACACAAGTGATTCTGCTGAACAAGTAGCATGTTCAAACAAGAAATACTGGTCTTAAACCGTGTGATTTACAGTAGGTGGTGTTTTGGCATATCATGCAGTTAACAAGGCAAAGCTTCATGTTAAGATATTTCGTTTGTAGTCTCATTCGTCACTGATATAAATATTCAGTAGCAATGCCAGGAAATGTATTGTATTCCTATTTGATTCAATGACTCAATTGCTTTCTTTTTTTTTTTTGGAAACAAGATCTGTGCTATCTTTCTGATGCAGTTTTCAGATATATCCTTGTGGTCAAGATGAATTCTGCAGGGTTGTGGAAAACTGTACCAGCTCTTTTGACAGCTTTCATGTTCTCTTAAGCTAATACAAAAAAATACATTGTCCTTAAAGCAGCAGAGGCTTTGTTTTCAACTCCTGTGCCAAGCTCTAAAGCGCGTTCACATGTGCACAGGTTTGTGAGTTTATGTTGGAAAGAAGTCCCTATAGGAGAGCCTTTTGTTGTAAAATAAAAACACAGATTCTCTCTTCCGTGTTGGTAATCACTTGCATTTGTTGTTATTAAGATGGCAACACAATGGGTTCCATCAATCATCAAGATCCTTAACAACCACACAACGTTGTAAATATTATGTTTGGGTGTTTGAGTGGAACAGCTCGTCACTGAAGTAGGTGTGGTAATTAAAACCTGTTAGGTTGCTGCATGTGTTAAAGAAAAAAGCCTCTAATGTTTTTTTCATATAACAATGGCGATATATACTTTAAATCTTATCAGGGCGTGATTATTAAATGATATTTTATGGGAGTTGCTCATTTACTGTTAGTATTATCATGGCTTTGTTAAGAGTTTAAATAGTCTTATTCTTCCATGTGTTTTATCACCATTATGATTCTGTCAGGAGCCTTATAAAGTTGATTGCTGTAGGAGTAGTCTTTAAAGTTAGTAAATGGCACTTGGGAGTTATGTTTACATTTATTATCTATTAGCAAAAATCAATTCAACTCTATCCTATTCTTTTCTGCAATAATCATTGAATGAAACTTGGCCATAAACCGATGAGACAAGCCCATTACATTTTCAGTTCACCGAGTCAGAGCTCACCCCGTTTATGCCTAATACGGGAGATGAAATTAAAAGGTTTACGGAAAAGCTGTTCGTAGGAGGGGACGAGACATTAGATAGGGAAATACTTGCGTGAAGCTTGTACTGACAGCCACTTCCAAGTGCAGCCTTCTGCTTTCCCGGCACAAGATTCCACATCCTTTCATAGGGATTTTCTATCTTTTTCGCATTAAGATCCCCTGGTGGGGAAAACAGCCTGCTGGGAAACTCATTTCTGACCATATGCTGACCTGCCCAAATACTGCAAACTCTAGTGTTTTCATTTACTGAAATAGCTATGGAGAGAGCAGCTCTCGCCCCACCTCAGCCGAGCAAAAAGGAGGCATGGAATGTCGAGGAAGACAGAGAAGCCTAATTAAAAATACTGGCTTTAAAAGACTGCACGGAAGCTGTTCAGAGACATCCCTTTCCTGCAACTGTAGTGGGAAAATAAAAACGAAATTTTGTTTTAGTCTTGCATAGATGGCATGCTGTTTTGGTGAGATTTGTGGCAATGAGGAACTAAATGTCGGAGACACTTGAAAACAAGAGGAAGAGACTGCTGTAATATTGATGGAAAACTGCAAAGGGCTTAAAAAGAGGTCCCAGCTGAGGTGATGCAGCTGCAAATAAGCTTTTAGAGATAATCCAAAATGGAGGATTTTTTTGTTTGATTGTTTTGATAATAACTATTTTAAATATGTACCTTTTTTTGCTATTTTTAATCTGTTTATAAATTGTGGGATGCTGCTACGACTGCTGTGGATAGTAGGGACACAGGGATAGAATGTCCTCTCTTGATGTTCATGGATGCCTGTTTTGGATGGGAAATAAACTTTTTTGAGAAATGAGGAAAAACTTATCAAAACTCACTTCACTCCACCTTGGAACAATGCATAAGCATTTCCAAAAATAAATTGCTCTGGAGAAGAGCTGGGCAGGGATAATGAACAGCCAGGTGGTGAGACCACGTATATGGAATGTGGGAAAGGCAGCCCAGGTCTTCTCCCTCTCTGGTTTATTGTGAGCCTTGAACGTGTGGCTCCCCCATCCCGGGTGCCAGCCATGCATATCAGGCTCTTGGCTCTCCTGGGCTCTTGGCTGTGCCATACCCTTCCACTGCTGTCCCTTATGGAAACACAGACACACAGTTAGACCACTGTGGTGTTTGCAGAAAAACTAGCCCGCTTTGGTGGGGTGTTTTGGGGGTTTTTTTTGTTTAATCTGAGTAGCTGAAAATGAAAATAAAACAAACCACTATCACAGCACAAACTCATTTCATTAGCACTGTTCTACTTTATACTGCACAGAATTTTTTCTCCCAGATGATCCTAGGTAATCTGCACTGCAGCATCTGGGTGAATTAATTAGTTGAGGTTTCTTTTTTTTTTTTTTTTCCAGATTGCCAGCATCTTGCAGATTATGCAACAAGTGAAGATTAGTTTGTGCCTGTGGTGATCTTGTAGAGTGTTTGGAAACAAAAGGCACTTCTCGATCCAAAACTAAAATTTTAGTGTAGAACAGAATAGCTGTTTTATGTGAATCTGCCTGTTTTGGCAATCCAGACTAAAGGCCAAAGAATAGAAATAACAGCAGAAGCAGAGGTATTGAATCGAACTTGACTTCAGCGTGTTGTTCAGTTCAAAAAATACAACCTTTAAGTTATTTACAAGCATTACTTGCTGTCTTCCCCCCTGTCTTCCCCAGATAATCTTTTTTTTCCTTCATCAAAATCATTAGGTACTTTGTCAGGGGCTTTTTGTTATGCATTCAGGTGAATACAGATATGCAGAACCTCCTTCAGGTTTTGATTTTTGATGTCATTTTATGGCAGATAATGTTGTATTTGGAGAGGACAACATTATTACAAGCTGTATATGTTGATAGCTACCAGCCTTAAGAGAGCTTTTCAAAGTGTTCTAAAATAGCATCAAGCATATGAAGAACATTTTTTGTTTGTTTTATTAGTTACTGGACAATAGTCCTGTAATTAGTGTGGTAGTATGTAATGGACATTAATTATTGCTTGTGGCAATACCGACCTTGAGGCAGGTAGCTTGAAACTGGAAACTGCAGGTTCATTTTTGTTTGGGGTTCGTTTTAATGTTCTCTTAAATTTGGGCTTCTGTCGAACATTTTCCTAGGTGGTTCTCATTTGCATACTTTGTTGCCATGGCTCTTGATTTTGGCTTGAACAGAATATTTAGCTGTGGTGGTCCCAAAGGGAGGTTGTGGAGTGAGGAGGTTTCTGAAAAATCTGGAAAGGCTGGGGCTGCCTTAGCTATTACTCACCTAATGCTGGGTAGGAAGTTTTATTCACAGAGCCAGCATGCAGAGCAAGCTGCTGTATGGCAGAAAGGTGGCAGAGTCTTCATTCTCAGCTGTTTGGCTCAGAGTAGCGTGCCTTTTGTGCTCAGGAGGTGGTTTTGGTTTTGTATTCGACTTTGCACTGTTACAGAAGACCTACAAATGACTTTTGACCTGTTTTTCTTCTAGTTGTAGGATCCCCTCCTTCTTCCTCATTTGCCAGTTAAAAAAGGAGTATAAATGTTTCTCAAACTTGAGCTTTTATCATGTGCTACTTGTGCAACATTTATGACATTTGAAAATTCAAAGGAAGTTTAGAGTTAAACTTTTCATAAGGTCATGGTTTTTCTATCCACTGACATGGTTCTGGTCAGTTTTCATCTACTGTGTACCTGAATTAATCCTCTGCTTTCTGTGTCAGGAAATGCTACTTTTTCTGCCCTCTTTCAAGCAAATCTTCACTATCTGGACTTAGTGTTGGGGCAGAGAGTGCAGAATAATCTGAAGGTGTTTGGAAGTTTGAAAGGGTAAAGTTTTGGAACTTGGACATTCTTGCTAGCAATTATAAGATGGTCTAACTCTTCCTCAATTTTCTTTTTATCAGATGTGATGAGATTTCTGTGTGTGTGTGGTAAACCTCTTTTTTCTCAATGAAGTTATTGTCTGTTTAATATGTAAATGATGCAATGCAGAATATTGCTGATTCGTGTGTAGGCAAGAAAAAACACTCTGCTTTGTGGTAAGCTTCCCTTCAATAGGAATACGTGTTTCTTTGTCCCTGTGTGTATTCACTTCGTAGCATAACTTCATGAGTTTGAATGTTCACAACCCAAAATAAATGGTTTCGTCTACATTTTAGGCAAAATTCCTACACCTGTTCTTAAGATGTCATAATTAATTTCTCATACAGGAATACTGCCCCTGCCCCATCCTTTCTAGGACATGCCAGGAGGACAGTAAGTGATTAGATGCCAGGGGCATTTGCTCAGTATTGGGTTTTCCCCCCCTCTCTCCTTTTCAATATGAATGCTTAAAGCTGTAAACTTCACACTATCTTCTTCCTCTCTTCTTCCAGAGCACTTAATTTTTTGTTTAGAATCTGTCATGCTGATCTTTAGAGAAGAGGCGGTGTCTGTCTTCATTTAGAGAGTTAAGTGCCTGTGTTTAAGGATGGGTATCTAGGATTTGGAAAGTGCCACTTAGAGAAAGAAATGAACCGTATTTTTAATATTTATTTTTCAATATAGTTGTATGTATAAAACCCCATATGCTTTGCTTGAGGTTAGTATAATACTTCTCCCCTTTCTCCCTTCATTAGTTCCTCAGTCTCCTTTCAGAAGAACAGTTCTCCTCTCTCCTGTCTCAACAACCAGCCAAAAGTAAACAATTACAGTTAGCTTTCCAGAATATTTCTGGTATTTCCTGACTAAAAAATATTGAAATGGTTTAAGGAAGAGTTAGTACTTCTTACCTTTAGTCAGCTAATATTCCATTACCATTGGAGAAAAAAAAAACCCTATTGGATGCTGCTTTGAGACAAAAGATACCTGCAGAAACCTCTGCAAATTTAAAGCCTCAGAACTGTGAAATACAAATGGTTTTAGCTTTAGTAGTGTCATCTTTTTTTTCTATTAAACTAACAATATAGAGAGAACATTTTTTCTTCAGTATTTTCAACAGGAAACTAGTTATGCTAGACTTATTCTAATATTAAGAAATCTTATCTAAGGAGCGCTTTCAAAATAAAGCCGAATTTGAGAGTAAAAAGTGCCTTGAGGTTTTTATAAAGCTGACAAGTTTTAATATTCCAAATACGTAGTGACAATGATCTTTTTTCATAATTAAGCTACAAGTATGATTTAATATTGAATTCAAAGCCATTCATTGAATGCTGCTTATATTTAAACCCCCAAAATCCCCAAGAGAAAAAAATGGAAAAAACAATCCTAACATATATTTTTTTAATTCAGATAAGAAAAAATAAACTCTGCTGCACCTCAATTTAATAACCAGTGTTGCTCAGCTACTACCAAAGGCTTAAGGACAGTGTTTAGAAGTGATTTTTCAGAAATAAGTGTTTCTCTAAGATTATGAGGGCTTATAGAGATGGTTTTGTTCACCTGCTGAGTGTTCAAGAGTGGAAATGTCCAATCTGACACTGTCCAGAAGCATTTGTTTGCTTGAAAAATAGAAACATTCTTGTGGAAAAATAGGATTTAATTAATTTTTGTCCCATCTTAGCCATATACTAAAGCAATATTATGATGTACTTTTAATAGAGACACAAACATTTCGTGAAATGCAAAATCCCAAGTTTCTGAAATGATCTGAGATGTTTTTATCTTAAAATGTAGTGCTGTGAGCGCTGCTTAATTTGTTAATACCTTTGTGCTCTGCCTCTGTTGTTTGTACTTCTTGAGATGCAAGATGTTCAAATGCTTGTTGAGTACTTGTTATTAATTTTAAAATAAGCATGGAGATGTTTTGAATAGAAATCTTACATATTGTTCAATTAAATGGGCAGAAGGAGAACAAGTTAGTACAACTGAAAGACATTACATTTACATTACATATTAAGAAAAAATTCTTTGCTGTGAGGGTAGTGAGGCACAGGCACAGGTTGTCCAGACAAGCCTGTGGATATCCTATCCCTGGATGTGTTCAAACCATGTTGGATGGGGCTCTGAGCATGGAAGGTGTCACTGCCCACTGCAGGAGGGTTGGAACTAGGTGGTCTTTAAGGTGCCCTCCAACCCAGGCCCCATTCTACGTCTCTGTGATTTTATGGGTCTTGAAGAAACAGGATATGTTCATTCTTTGACTCTCTGAGGGGGAGATGCAAAATTACTCTTCCAGCTAGTGACCTGCAGCACTTTGGTAGCTTTGGGTTGTATCTGAATTACTACAGAGTAAACGTGATGAATAAAAAAGGTTTCAGCTTGGAAGAAGAAGGCTTTAAAGACCTTTCATACCTCTCAGATTTGGTGTGAAGCATAGATTTATACTTGTCTTTCATCTCACCTTTAAAGGGGTGATGGTTCTTCGTAATGGAACTTGACCAGCAGGATACACAGAGAATGCTGTTGGTGTAAGAGGAAGTGTGATGGATGTAACACTTGCTCCTTAGACCAAATTTTCCTCTTCCTGTATGCCTTTCTGCTGTGATACCAAAGCAATTCAGAGAGGAAACAGGGCAAGGAAGGCAGTTGTTTTAATTAGTGAATTTTATCCTCAAAGGCTTTTCAATCTAATTCAGTCGTCTGATTTTCTGTTGATTCTTCCAATGCTTAAGACTTAGTCAGACAAAAGCCTTTTCCTTCACAATTGTCAAATTTCATTGAATCTTGAGTCTTGGTGATAGAGCTTAATTGTCAGCAAAATAAGTCTTGGTTTCTGTAAATTGTTTGATCCTCAATTGGTTTAGAAGTGACAATATATTTTCATTTACAGGGTTTAGATACTGTTTTCATGCGGCATGTGGAGCAAAGTTGGACCAACCAAAAACATTATTTCAGTTGTTTTCTGTCAGGAAGGCTTAGACAAAGAGCTTAGTCTCAGATCCTTTAAAGTTCAAGCATCTGCCACTAGGGGCAAAAATTATATTCCTGTAGGCATTCATCATTTATTGTAGATTTACCATGCTGCTTCACTTGGTTGATAATCTAATTTAAACCTCAGAGATGATTCATACCTCCTCAAGGGGATTCACAGCTAGTTTAATTTGTCTGGTGTCAGAACTTTTAGTTCTTCTAGGATCTCTTTTCTGAACGTAATGGTCCTTCGGGTGTTTGAATGCACTGAGAAGGAAAGAATGTGACCCATGCAAGTGACAACACTTGAGAGATGCAGTTTTACAACATTGGATTTGTTTTCAATATTTATTTGGATTTCTAGTTCAGGTAACTTGTGATGTCTTGACTTAATTTAGGTCCTAATCATGCCAAGTGGTCCATTGTGGACAGACTTCTGCAGGTATATAAGTGTGGTACCTGTTGAAGTAAGGAACCTTCTGGAAGGTGCTATGCTAGAGACTTTTGTTTCATAAGCCCAGAGTTTTGAATGCCAACTGTAATATGACAGTTTTACAGAAAAACATCAGATCATGGAAGGTTACAAAACCTTGATATCAAGAGGCATTTCAATTTCCTTTCTCAGAAAACCAAAAGAAACAAACACCCAATTGCCCAGAAAGTCCTAGAAGGTTTAGAGTGATCCAGGCACTTAAACTTGTTTGACCCCTTCCTGAAGGCATGACCATTGTATAGTTGACCACTAAGAAATTTAGGACTTGAATGTTCATATTAGGAATGTGAACTGCTATTTAAGGATTTCTTCCCTGGAGTCAGAAAAGGACAAAATAAACATTCGGAAAATTAAGAGGTGGTGTAAATACCATTCAGCTGTGATGAAAAGTTTATTGAATGCTTTTCATATGCATTCTAAAGTTAAGCTACATTTTGAAAACTATCAGAGCCAGCATTTGTTCTCCAAATATTCTAATTAAATAAACTGCTATGCTAAGTTGTTACTAATTAATACTCTGTAATTTTAATAGTGGTTGGTTTATTAACACAGTTTTACCTTTTGTGATTTTTTTGCTTGGAGGTGTAGTTTTGTTTCAGTGTTTTAACGATGTATCCACAAATTGATCCAGAATCAAGTTCTGTGCTTATGCTGTTTTGGGAAGAGGGAAACAAAAACACAAGGTATTTTTCTGTCATTTGCTTTCATTATTATATTTGTATTTTTCCATTTTATTCATGCCTTATCAGAAATTTGGTGTCTTTTTCAATGCAGAATAATGGCAAAGCTGTTGTTTTAAAACAGCCTTTCCCAAAATGTCTGGGGATAGACTATGATCAGTGATTTTTTATGCAAAATTTTTTATGCATACTACAAAATATAAGTTGTGCTTCAGGTCCATGAGAGGATTTAATAGTGGTGTATGTATTGGATGTGGATACTTGAGTGATAGGTGTTTTTGTTGTAGTCTTTACATGGCTCCTCTCGTTGTTCTGTTTGTTGCAGTCCTGGAACTTGTTTCATCCTAATGTGTGTGAGGTACTTTCAGAAAAGCTGCTGGTTTAAAACAGCAACAAAACCAGAGAGTGGTGAAAATGGGTGTCAGGAAAACAAAATCAGTGCGTAAGTAAGTGAACTGTTAAGATCCGATGATAGGCGTGTTTTGAAGGAAGAAAGAAAACTCTTACTGGTAATTCCTTTACCTGAAATCTTAATTGGTCTTGTGAAATCTTAAGACCCTGTGTGAATGAAATTAAGCAACCTAATCAGAGTATACTCTAAGGACTAAAGAGACACAACCGTCTGTTCCCTCTGCAGTTCTTTAGTTAGCAGAGTGAAATATGCTTCTGTAAGAGCAGTTTCAAGCAAGAAGTAACTAAAATCCTCTGAATGTTTCGAAAGACATCTCTTTCATTAGATAGTAAGTTTTCCCTTGTCTGTCAGACTTTTGAATAGTCTGTATGTGTCCAGTGCCTATGGTTATGCACTATGTTCTGGTTGCACTTTGCCATCTTCCTTCAGGTGGCACTGGCTTTTTAACTTCCACAGTTCTAGTTTAGGAGCTGTTTCAGAACCTGATCTCTCACTTGCTGGATTTCCCATGTTTTTCAGTGTAAAACATGCTTTCTGTTGCCTTTATGGTTCATGTGTCATTATTCCCCTATCTGGCTCTTTTTGTCACTCTGCATTTCCAAAACATCGTTTCAGGCACTTTCCTGGTTTTGAGTGTTGCAATCACTTCGTGTTCACCTTCTGTTCTCACTTGCATTGTCCCCAGCTCCTCCACTCTTCCTAGCCTGTGTCTCGCTGTGTTGGGTTTTAGACCTTGGTTGTGCGTGGGATGACATTTGTACCTAGAGCTTGTACCATTCCATGATGAAGGAGAATGGAAGAAGTGTTTTTGAAGGAAGAGAGAGGAGAGGAAATGGGGAGTGGATATGCAGTGAATGAAGCTGGGGAGGAAGGGAAGGAGAGGACACATGCAAGCAGGGCAAAAATTCACGTCAATATGTACACAAAGCTCTCTCAATATCCAGACGCCCCAGGTTTGGTGAGTTCTGTGACTGTGACTACCAGCTTGTCTCTTGACAGTTTTGTCTTGCAGCTGCTCCCCAGGGCCAGATGGAGGGAAGACTTTTTCTTAATCTTACCCAGTGTACTGTGAGGGAGTCTAACCAGAGTTGTAGAGGGGAGTGTACTTGGTTTGAGCATTAGCCTTCTCCCCATGCAAAGCTTTTATTATTTCTGCACCTGGTAAATGGAGCTGTTGGCACATTCCAGTGTCTTTAACGCCCTCCCTCATCATTTTTGCTTGTTTATCTTCCATGCTTACATCTTTGTAACTTCCTGCTCACCGTGCACTAAAGTTCATCCACAAGCTGGCACTTTTTCATCTTGAAATCATGTCTCGAGATGCACCAGTAGCATTTTAACTGCAGTACACAGCAGTTAAACATATGGGTGGGGAAAGCTCATTAATTCCGTGACCCCTTTGTGTTCCTGTACTTTAAAAATCATCTTGTCCTGCAACTTTCTGTTCCAGCTTACTGCTCCATCTTCCCTTAGCTGTGTTGGTTTCTCTTAACTGACACAACAAACTCTTCAGGGCAGGGCATGCTGCTGGCTACATGATGGTCCAGCCTGCGTCCTAGTGAGTCTCCACCTCCCACTTCGGATACATTAATCCTCTTCTGGGTGTTTCTGACATGCAAGCAACAAATGGCAATGTTCTCAGGAGTCCCTTGTTGCGAGCAGCACTCTTCTATTTTAGCGTGTTTATTTATTTAGGAGTTCATACTGCTGGACAGCTGTAAATCAGAGTTTCACAGTGAAGTCTGTCTTTGAACTGAACAAAACCAAAAGGGTTTGTAAACTGTATTCACTTCTGCTTGAATGACGGTTCAGTCAAGTAATTTTTTTCCTCCTTGATGTGTGTGAATTTTTTTCTATGTTCAGAGAGACGCGAAGAATGTTGCTGTTAACATATTTATCATTCTAAGTTTCTTACTATTTAAAAGCCATAAAAAATAGGAAAGTATAGGCTTTTTTTAAAAATTCTAAGCAACATATATGTAAGCGTATGTTTTTAAAATAATTTAACCTCTAGTGTTTATCTGTCAAAAAAATCAATGGGGATTTATTTAAGGTATATTTATACATAAACATTAAAGGTTTTTTTGGTTTTGATTTATGCACTACTAATGTTTTAGTGTGGTCAGCAGGTACTTCTCATTTGTAGCTGCTTATTCCTAGTATATTTTTCTTTTTTGTTTCTGAGATGAGGCTTTCTAATAGTTGCCCAGTAGAAGAGTACAGTAGAGTCAAAGGCAGTGAAGTATAACTTGTTCAAAATGCTTGGCGTTTAATAATGTTATTATTAAAATGTCTTTCTTTTAATGTAATGAATAAAATATACAGTAGAGAAGAGGTTGTATTTGGGGGTTTTTTTTCATTTGATTTCATTTAAGTGTTGTTAATTATAGTTTAGGCTGTAAAGGTGTTTACTTTATAGTGATATTTTTTTTCCCAGAAGCCGATGGCCCAAGGAAATGCAGTGTCAGACCATATGTATATTCTTTTGGACAGCACTTCTTCCTAGAATAAAACTCTTGGGTTGTGGTTGTCTTCAGCTTTTCTGAGACAAAAGATTTTTGGTTGTTTCTCAGGCAAGATTTGCAAGTGGAGTTTGGTGCCAGTCACAAAACAGAAGAGTAGGTGAAGTTACCCCTGCAGCTTGCTCCACTGGAAAGGATCCATTCTGTGCCCTAACGTAGGCCCCCCAAAAAGCCAAAGGATTTAATTCCAGCTTTAGTCCCTCCCATGCTGATTGGATTGCTGTAGCCTTCAGGTACTCACCCATTTGCCTTCTTCCGGTGCCTTTCTACTGAGTTTTCCAAAGGGTGAGTAGCTTCAAGAGCAGGGACTGAAAGAGACCTATAGCAGAAGTGCCTGTAGTAGAGAATTAACAGGCCTGCTGGAGAGGTGGATGATCCACCTTCAGTGTATTCTCCATGACTGGTAAAAGTAACACATTCCAGTGGATCTCTGCCCCACCTTTGCCTCTCCTGTAAGTCCTGACCCCTGGGCTTGGCTGTGCCTTTATGAACAGGGTGACAGGTTTCCCGATACCTTATTTTGTGAATGGTACCTAAGTTGTGAATGTAGTTGTTTCCAAATGTTATGTGACTTTCCTGCAACATGTGGTTTAAAAAGTCCTAAATTGAAGCAAAATATTTATTTTCATGAGGCATGAGGGTGTGGGGTGTATCTTTTTTAACACAGAGCAGATTTTCCAAGGGAATTCTTTGATTATTTGCACAGCAGAGTAAGTGAGCTTTCTAATAGCTGTACCAGAATTTCTCTTGAGTTCTGTGATATTGCATGTGAGGCAGAAAAAAAATCCATTGAAAATTATCCAGTGTCATCCATTGCACATTCTGGATAGCCAAACCCATGTGGTTTTTTTAATAAAACTTTTCTGATTCCCAGTGGCTTTTTTATAGCAGGAGTAGTTAAAAAGGAAAATGTATTTCAGGGATCATTACACAGGTATATCATGAATGAACTTTGGAGAGAATCCCTCCCTTCCAAACAATCACATATTCCAGAAGAAGAAAGAAAAAGAAACTGAAGCTAAAGAAAAATGAATTATCAAACTGAAGGACCATGCCAAGCAGAAGAGAAGGGTTTACAGAGTCATACAAAGATGTGAAATGCCTCTGCTGTTTGGCCTGTCCAGAGGCTTTATCTTCAGAATGGATGGGCTAGATCGAGGCTGGAAGTCTTGGCCTTGTCCCAAGACAACCCCGATAGAATTCAGTCCCTGTAGCCTTCTAAACAGAAGAAACAGTCCCCACAGAATTCTCTTTCATGGTTCCAAAAAAAGGAAGAAGATGAATGGGGATCTGAATATATAAGATTGGTAAAATATGGCATATTATTTGTCTTTAGAATGATAACCATATAGCAGTGATAACCATATAGCAGTTTCAGCTAAGATTTCAGGAGTCAAATGCTTTATATTCAGTAATGTCCTACTTCTTCATTGTCATTTTAGTCTGGAGTGATGATTGAGCCCCTCTAGCTTCAACACCAATTAAAAAAAAAGGGGTGGTGCGGAAGAGAAAAATATTGAAACATTGGAAATTAGGATTCTTATTATGAGAATTATCTTTAGGAGATAGAATGGTAATAAAAGCAACAAATATGAGCAGATTTGTGAGCTCATGGGAGATCCACCCTAATATTTTCTGAAATGCAGTATTTAGAGCCTGTTCTGAATCAAGTCTTGGTAGTATAAATAGCATAGGAAAACTCCTTTTTGTTGTTGGAAAAACCTTACCAGGAAGGTAATACATATTTCCATTTTTATTTTAATTCTTGCATTGATACATATTTATGTATAGCTCCCAAATATGAAAGTAGCTCTAATAGCTGTTTTTGTCCTGCCATGTAAATATTCCAGTAACAAAATACTCTTCAGATATTTCAGTCCATCCTCATTTGTAGTATTCTGTTTAATTTTTTGTAAGCCCCTCTTCCAGAAAAAAGCACTTGGGACAGCCCAAAGAACTAGACTGTATAAGTGCTTCTTCAAAAGTGGGTGCAGTTGTGGTTAAATATTTTAGCGAAGAATTAAATTCATGATTTTGCTAGTAGAAAGTCAATATAAGACTATGTTTTGTAGATAACATTTTCTGTTATACAGATGCTTTGCATTGTGGTGAGGAGCTGAAGTACGTAACTCTATCTATGAAAAAGAAAAAAAGGTGGTGTAAATCAATAGATAATTTTGTCAGTAGTTTATAACTTGACATCTTTTTAAAGGCCAATTGATAAGAAATTGCAAATGGTTACCATTTTTAAGTTTTTTTCCTTCTGGAAGGGTAAGGAGGCCAGTTGTAACTCTCCTGTACCTCCCTCCTGTGTAGAAATGCCTTTTTTTTGTCCAGTTGGACCGTGTCCCTTAAAAATGGGACTTGAAAATCATGTTGCTTATGTTGAAGTATAGAGCAGAAATTAAGTTCTGCTGTATTTTGGCAGTACATTGGATTTGGTGACTTCATTTTAGGTTGTGAGTTTTTTGTTTCAGTATGTTTAAATGTAGAATTTTTTCATTAAACTGAGGATAACTTAAAATAGCTTCAGTGAATGAGTTTAAAAATAAACAGAGAGGATATCCAGATCTTAGCTTCTAGAATGGTTAGAACTTTGTTCTGGCAATCTTCATCACAGGATTACATATTAGATTGATATTACTCCAGGGGTTGGGGGTGGTACAAGTGTCAGCTTCCATTGTCTTTCTAATTATGACCCAGGTTCTAGCATAAAACATATATATATTGCCAAAAGTTTGTACTTCTAAATGCTTTTGAAGATCCCTTTCACAGTCGATTACAGGTATTACTGCAGGGATCAATAATTAGAAAATTGCTAATGCATATATTACCCCAGCTCTAACGTGCTTTTTTAAAAGGGATCACTTTGTTAGCAAGTATAATACAGCACCAAAGTTAAATTCTGTTTTGTCAATGCTGTTACATCTGGAATTGTAACCAGCTTAGTTAATTGGTGATGAGATACAAGCAGAAAGGCAGTTAGGATGCAGAAGGTATTTTGAGGTTTGCCAAGAAAGCAATTTCAGAAAGAAGGAAAGTTATACTTCCCCCCCTTCCTCCACACAATCAAGAGGTTTTTCCTTTATGTGCTTCTGTTTTTAATGGAGACTTTAGATACAATTTCTGCATTGTATCTTATGTGAGGAGACTTTGGCTGGTGATAACAGATGTTAATACATGTGCTCTTCTGAGTACACCTAGGAAAAAGGAAAAATCAACTGTACCACATAAATTACCAAAGAGATTAAAAAAAATTGTTTAGAGCATTGACCTATTTAGGTTTGCCACAGCAGGGTAATTCCAATCAATAGTATGTATGGACTAGAAAGCTCCAGAAACAACTGTACAGTTAGGATTAATGTATTCATACTAGGTAATGTAGATGTCTCCATCAGCAGTAAAAATAAAAATTCATTTCCAAAGAAGCCTGTTTTCCGTTCTTATCTTTGTCATAGTTATTCTTCTTTCTTTAAATCCTACACTTAAAAATAAGATGAAACACAGTGTTCACATTTTCTTCTCATCTCCTAACTGTTTTCTTGTTTGACAACATTTGTGTAAAAAGTCCTTTTCAAGTAGTAAATTAATTTGGATAGAAGGCATCCCACCTGAATTCATTACATGCTGGCAGTTTAGATAAATGGATATTATGATCTCAGCATATTTTGGCCCAGCACCACTGTGCCTATTTGCAAATGTCTAAGAAAGTGATAATATTCCTATCAGTTTCAGGCTGCTAAAGAAAAAAATGGGGTAGAATTTCTTATTTATATTTATAGGATGCCTGTGGGGAAGACAGCAATGCTGTATATGGCAGTTTGTGTGGACATGTGGTGCTAAATATATATTAAAAAAGATAACAGACCTTTTGACGTTTCTTTGTAGAAATATGGAAGAAAAGCCAGAGTAGATCAGTAATTGACAGCTATGCAGGAGATGCATTTCCAGATTTCTTTCTGAAGAAATATTTTAGAAACTTACAATTCCTTTCAAAGTCAGTAATCCATCTTTAATTATTTTGTTGATTTCATAGTTGTATTTTACAAGGTTGATGTAATGTCTGCTTCCTGCCAACATTTGATATGGACAATCCACTTTGTCACTGCTTTGATGAAACGGCAGGCTGCTTGTAGTTTGTAGTTGCAGTACTTTTTAAATTTTTTTTCTTTATTTGGTGTGTGTGTGAACTGAGCCACGAGTAAAGGCTTATCAGTTGCTGAATGCCACAGTTTAACAGCAAGATATGTGGGGAGCTGCCAGTTTGTACCACAGACAGAATGGGAAGCGTGTTCAATGCAGTTAAATGGATGGGCGTTTAAATGCACACGGTTCTGGTACAGCGTTTCTTCTATTCCTGCTTTTTGAGTGTGCTTTTATTGCCACATGCACATTTGAGAGCATTATTTTGCTACCAGGCGTCCATTTAAAAGGACTTTGGTTTTCCAAGCTGTAATGGGGACTGCTGGAGTGCATGATTCCTCTCTTTGGGGTCAGGAAGCCCACGCTGTGCCGTGGCTGTTGCAGGCAGCGGTGGCACCCAGCTGTGGTGACCACAGTGGTGCCATGGTGTCAGGGGAGTGAGGAATGTGAGGGGCTTCTGCTTGCTCAGCAGGGCTAGTGGCTGCACAGTATGTGCTTTGGGATTGTCTGACATGGATCCATTGAAGTTACAGGTTGTCTGTCCTAGCCCAGGTGAGCATCTCTGTGGCATGTTGTACCTTCAATCCTAGTCGGGGTTGCTTATGTTTAGTTACACATAAATGCCTAAGTACCATCTTGAATCTATTCTTAGCACTACAGGTTGCCTTTACACAGGTTTCTGCAAGTTTGCAGGGAGGAGCAGAAGATAAAAGTGTTTAATTTGTTACTTTCTCTTCATGGAGGCTGGGCAGTGAGGGGTGAGGGTGTTCTGGCTTGACTGTTTCAGAGTAGCTTAAGAGATTTTGAATTTTTTTTTTTTCCCCTGGTAAATGCAGTACATGGATATGGATATTGAGGCCTATTGCTATGGAGGAGTTGAGGCTACTATGCAAAGCAGTATTTATTAATAATATTTTCATATTGAAATAAAAAGTGTGATGCAATTAAAATTGCCTGCACTGAGGATTAGCCTAATCTGAGGGAAAAACATCCCAAGACTGTGCACCCATGCACACACACATGCACACACAAGTGGCAAAATCTTTCTGTCTGTAGAAGGCCCTTTTCTTAAACCCTTTTTCTTTTCCAAGGAGGCGAATCAGTGAGCTGGAGAAGTGGTGACAAAGTATTTCTGCAATATGTGATGAGGCAAGTGGGTATAAAGGTTTTGTAAACTCATTGCAAGGTATAGAAAATCAATGCGTCTACTCTATTGTGTTACAAAGAAATATTTCAGTGAATACCCTGGCCAACAAAGTATACTAGAAATGCTAAATACATTTAGAAATAATGTACTATTGCTCTTAGGGTCCTTGGAATTTAGGTTGCACAACATTGAATACTATGGATGGCATTTGGCTGTTACAGTGGAGGATCCTAGTTTCTTGTTTAAAAAAAAAAATCCTTCTCTGGTGTTTACATCTTGAGTGTTGATTCAGTTTGGATTATATTTCTTTCATGATAAAGTATGTATAAACACTTTAAAATGGTGTGGCACAGTCAAGTGTTTTCATTATTTGTATGATAGGTTTGAACATCTATTCCAAAGTGTCAGTAGGCACCTGCAGAAGCAAAGTGGGTTTGTAGCACCTGAACACATTCCGATTCATGCAATTAAAGCAGTTTACAGAGCGAGGAAGAAAAGAGTATCACATACTGAGGTTTGATGTCTTTTTCATGGAGGACAAAAGAGGTTTGATTCTTTCACTTCAAGTTTAGCCTACCTATTGTGTATGGGAGGAGGTTTAATGAATCATTGTTTAACTTTGATACTGCCAAGTATTTGACCATTAAATAGTCTGAAATGTGTACATAGCACTTTGGTGACAGACCCTTATTTAACTGTGATTAATTGACATTGAATAGTTATTTAATTACTTTGGAAGAAATCTAACAACAGTGTGTGTTCTGATTAAGTTATTTGATGTAAAAACAAACATAAGACTGCTGAAGAGAGCACGTCCCCTTTTGCGGCTTGCTAACACTGCACACCATGTGGACGCCTGAGTGATTGAAATGGCAGATACTCTTCACCAATGGGGATGCTGTTGTAACATTGGCATACTTAATTCTTAATTTCTTGAAAGACTTTTTGTTAGTGGTTTCATGAAATTTGACTTGCAAGTTTTAGAGGTAGTAGTTTCTTTTTGCTTTGTAGCCCCTCAGTGGGATAAGTAAAGGATACAGGTATTAAGGGAGCTTAAAAATTTTTATGATTTGGATATACTGGACTGATCTAAGAATTACTGTTTCTTGGCATGTATCTATATCTCAGAGATGCTTGCTTAAGGAGTTCAGGGTTTTTGGAAATATGAACTATGGTGGGAAGGTAATATTGATAGTCTGTAAGTTTAGGAGAGAAGGATTTAAAGGTTTTGGAGAGAAAACGTAATTTTCAGGTAGAGAGGGTAGGTAAGTTGTGCAGCTCCTGCCCTTCTTGAATAGCAGGTGCAACAGTTTCTGTAGTCTGAAGAACCATTCTCAAAAATTAGGTTTGCAAGTGCTAGTAGAAACAGTAGTCATAATTGTAAGCATTTTGAGTCCTGACTCCAAATAGGTACTTTAAGTTCTATAGCTGGAATGTTTTCTCTTGCATGCTTAATAATGCATAAGCACATCACTGATTTACTGTGCTTCCAGTAAGTGGAAACAGTTGTTTCTTCATACCTTGTGAAATAGACCTCATGTACTTGTAGACATCCTTATAAATGAAGC
The DNA here is from genome assembly GCF_965178545.1 of Coloeus monedula. Lineage (NCBI taxonomy): Eukaryota > Metazoa > Chordata > Aves > Passeriformes > Corvidae > Coloeus > Coloeus monedula. The sequence goes on along the minus strand of NC_138783.1, from coordinate 78,225,927 downwards.
AATTGCTTTGGATGCAATGCTGTAATGGCTATGGGGCATCTTGTGGATATTTCTAAAGCATAATACTTTGGCTTGGAGGTGCATTGCTGTCCCTGCGATATGGTGAAGGAACTTACTTGCTTTAGTGGGTTACTGTAGCTTCCTTCTGTGTAGGATGTGCTGTATGAGATGCCAGTTCAGTTACATCCGTGTGAACAGGATCTGAAATACATCTCCAGGCTTGTATTTTCTCTTCTACTTTGCATGCATGCATGTCTGTGAGGTAATAGAATGGAAAAACAGCAATGACAAAAAGAAGGCTAAGGCTTGTAGGTTTGTCTCTTGCCTTTAGCTGTAGAAAAGCATTAATGGTCACTGGATAAACAGTACAGGAGGGAGTTACAGACCTCCTAGCAATAAGCAAAGGATTTTCCTGGTCTTAATGACTTCAGGTGTCATTTTCCAGAATTTCTGTGTGCAAACACTAAATAGACTAATTTTTCAGTAATTTGAAAATTCTAAAAAAATGAAGTGCTGCTACCAGAGATTCACTTAAATGTTTATTTGGGAAGCAGCTGATTCATGTTTCCACTGTTTAATTGTATTAGGTGGACTGTGAAAGGTTCCAGTTTTCAAGGTTTGTCATTTTCATATGCCATTTCTTTTGCTCACTCAAATTTTAGTCAATGTCATTTTACAGAATTACTGTATTTACATTTTAAAGAGGATTAGGCAGATTAAAAGATGTTTTCATGTTTTATTGATAACATCAGATTAATTTCCACTTTCCTAATGGCAGCTCACGGAGCTGTCAAAACAGAGGCTGTAGAAACATTGTGATACTTAACAGTTTCATAAGGCAGTTGCAAAAAAATACAGTTTTGGCAATCAATTAGCAGCGTGATTACCTATGGGAACTGGAGCAGTTGGTGGCAACATGGAAGAGACAGTGAAACCAGGGGGTTGCTGGGGACAGCCTAGGTGAGCTAAGTTTTCTTTCATGACCACATTGCTCAAAGAACTTCACTGGAAGAGGAGGAGAGCATTGCCACAGTCACTCTTAATGTGCAGGCACTGCTTGATTCCTGGAGGTGCCAGCACTGGGCTGACCTTGCTGTGGCCATGGAAAAGTAGCCAGCCTGAGTGACCTTGCTGCCTCCTGCCAGTGTCACATGGGGATGGCCTTTGCGCAGTGGCTTCTTACGTAAATCTGAAATCACTACAAATAAAATTTATTTGGGGTTAAAAGACAAAGGGTGATAACAGGCTGAATTAAGGTGGGGTTTGCTCACTATGGGAATAATCCTTTGCCCTTGTGTACAGCTTGTCTTTGGTGGGTCTCTGTCATGGGTTAGCTTTTCATGGTGGGGCTTAGCACTGTCACCTCTCCTTGCTGTGCTCCTTGCTCTGTAAAATAAAGTGAAGTCACTCAGAAGACAAGTGACAAAGCTGTGAACGGATTTCTAATGCCCTGAGCCCAGTCTGCTATTCACACCTAGTTTCCTTTATCTGCCCTTCCTGGACACGCTGCTGAGGAAAGCCCTATCAACAGGAAGCATTTAACCTCTTTGAATGATTTTCTTTTTGCTAGTGAAGTCTTGGCTCATTTGAAAATAACCTAGGATGTGATATTTAAGGATATTAAGAAGCCTTAGCTTCAGCATGTATGCAGCATGTGCTTGATCATTCTTCTTTGACCAGTCTCCATGTAAGAAAATAATGGAAAACAGAAAGTTTAAAAAAAAATTGCCTTGGACTTCCTTCTGATGTATCTACCCAAATACAAGTGAAAGGGAACATGCCCACGTGCTACTCCCAGTAACAGAAGATGAGATTTTTCTGAGTCTTGTGCTGCTGTATACCCTTCCTCTCTGTGGGCAAAGCCTAAAACCAGGATGAATTCTGCTGTTGGCTGCCTTAAGTAACTGCCTTGGGTAGTTAAAGAACTGCAGAACAAGCTCTTTGCAACCAGTATCTCTCTTCGGAATCACGTCCCAGATCTGAGGAGAGGCTGTTTTCTGTATTGTTTGGTGTGGAACAGAAATTCCCTTAAAAAGGAAATGAATGAAAAAGAGCTGTAAGCAGAAGACTAGCATGGTAGTTGCTACAGAAGTTTACTTCAGTATCTCTTATCTCTAAAATACGTCTCCAGTGCACTCTGTGGAAACTTTAAACTTAACTGCTTTCAGTTTAATGAGCTCCTTTGAAAAGAAAAAAAAAAGTCTTTTGTTGCCAGTGCGCTTAATATGTTTGTACCAGTTAAAAGTATAATTGAGTCAAGATATATGCAGATAAAAAAGCATTGTGAATACATGTATGGGCACCACACACCTTAGAAATGGCCAAATCCCCACCCCTGGTTTAATTTCTTTCCTGGTGAGTAGAGATACTGATTAATAGAGAAAGATACTAATCCACTTATGGGTGGCAGTGCTGTGACTTTAATTATTAAAGAAGTCTTGATATAACTGATTTTTTTCACTCAAGTAGAACTTGGGAAAATAGAGAAATGCAAATGCTTCACTGACAGCAGATTAAAAATAGTTTTGTTAGCTTTAATAACGATCAGTATTGTCTAGGTTTTGAATAAGTACAAATGTAAGACTGCATGAATGCAAATTTGTTTCAGATTTTATTTTAGAAACACTTGCAATTTGATTCCATGTATAATGTTGAGGGGTGAGAACAGAAATGCTGAAAAAGATCAGTTAGATCAACTATGATCTATCTGAGACATGCATGCACTAGTGAGTTTCAGTCAAGGATTGGAGCAGATTCTGGCTGTTGTTGCTTGATGAAACTTGCATTAAGTTGTCTGAACTATAAACCTTTACCTGCACATGTTGAGCATATAAAGCATATGTGTTTCACGTGTTAAATTTTGTTGAAATATTATCTTCAACCCATTTGAATTTTTTTCCAGCTGTTTAAGTACAGGTTTTATATTTGGGTAGAAGGCATTTGTAAAAAACTATTCTTCTTCAAAATATATTGCAGTGGTTGCAGAAGATTCCCCTCATGGGGTTTCCAAAATTGTCTTTTTATTTTTAGAGTCCAGCTGTTTCCTTTTAATTGTTTTTGATATGGTAAAACATGGATCTTTTCAGGAATTATATTTACTTTCCTTTTGTTTTTTCTTCTCAACCCTGTTTCTATAGGAAGAATCTTAAATCGTTTCTCCAAAGATATTGGCCACTTGGATGATTTGCTTCCACTGACGTTCTTGGACTTTGTGCAGGTAATTCAGTTGCTTCTGTCAAAGACTTGTGCACTGCATTCTGCATTTAGATTCCTGTATGCTTTGCTGAAGATCAGCTATTTGTCACAGATATAGCTGAGTTGAATGAAAGTACTTGTTTGTGAAAGAAAGGTGCGGCTGAAATTTAACGTGTCAGTAAAAAGCTAACATGAGTAATAACTGGCAGGTAGGAGTGGCTATACACAGCTTGCTATTATGTCAAGATTTCAGCTCATAGTAGCTACATGCTTGGTAAATTGCTCCTGATTTGCCTCCAAGCAATCTGGCAAGCTTATTGCTGTTATAAGAAATATGTCCATAGTAAAGAAACAATCAGCTCACATGAAAAGATAGCACAGATTAACCTAATTACATGTCTACTTCCACAAAGAATCAAATGCTTACCACACCATTTCAGATTAAAATAGGTGTGGCTATTTACAAAGAAAAGATTAGTAGTAATAGGGTGAATATAATAACCTTAATAGGAACAAGTGAAATAAGTTGCTGCAGAAAAGAAAGATGGACAAAGCATTGAGATTTTGATGATGATGAAATGATAAGGGATTATATATGACATCAAGGTAATTTTTCTGTTGCAGTTGCTATTAATCTTTCTCTTAAAAAATTGCAGGAGGATAAATCTGAAAAAAAAAAAGATTGTGCTGTATGAAAATAACATGAATCACAAAATACAGAGAATTGTCGAGGCTAGATAAAGAAAGACTTAGTGGATTATCTGGATCCACTTAGTGGATCACACCTGTCATGCTGAAGTCAGAAATGTTTCTTAAGGTGCTATTGCTAGCTTCTCTTCGTCTCTTAAAGATAACTTATTCAGGATCTAAACATTGTTTTGACTTATTTAAAAATAAACCAAAGACATTTCAGGTTGAGCAGTTTAATCGTGTTGTTCTTGGTGAACTCTTGAAAATACGGAAAGAAATTATTCCAAGAAGAGAAAACACCTATTAAGATAAAGTCTTTTTTGTAGTTTACTGAAATAGCTGAAATTGTGGTGTGTGCTTTGTTTTTCAAATTTTACAGTGCCACTTTAAAGTGTCATTTTGGGGAAGAAAGGAACGTGGCGTATTTTACCCAATTACAGCAATTGAGGGGTTTTTTGTGAGTTAGGGAATTGCTTACAGTGAACATTAGGATTTTTAATTCATGGCTATTTAATTTAATTGAATTTAAATTCTTGAAAGTGCAGTGTAGTTTTTCTATAAAAATAATTCATGTTTGTACAGATTCCAAGTCGTCTTCAGTCTCGTTAACTGTCTTATTAGACAAAATACCTTACTTTATTTCAGCTCTCTCGAGACTATACATATGTGCCTTTCTTTTTGACTGGAAGTTCAGTTTGTCCTGCAGTCCTTATCCTCTTTTCTTAGCATGTGGTTTGCATCCACAAAGTCAAACCCCTCTCTCCTGGACAGTGTGCTTGTCCATTGGACCAGAGGGGTTTGTATGTGCATAAGTGTGTCTCCTTTACAGCAGACTGCTCTGTGTGTGTTCTTACTATATACTACTCATGGCTAGAGCATCCTCTAGGTCCTGTGATCCAGAGATAAAATGATTAACCATTTTCCTTAATTCTGTGCATTTAAAATAATGTGAGGGCTGTGTTGCAAGATGACTTGCATGGTGGTTTTATAGCAAGAAACTGAGTGGGTGTTTTGCATGCCCTGGCATGTGGTTTAAAGGCATGTGGGGTTGTCTGAGGATGCAAAGTTTGCTGGGAAAATGTTACAGAAGTCTGCAAATGCAGAGGGAGCCAAAATTGGTGTGATCTTGTCCATACTTCCTTTTGGGAGCAGACCCTGAAACAAACTGTCTTGAGAATTGCACTGTCTTACTTTTGATGGAACAAACCGATCTGCTTCAAAAGAAAGCTGAGGAAGTGTCTACCCATGCATGGCACATGGTACAGAGGACTGAATGATCTACCAGCAGGTTGGAAAACCAAGTTATTGACCAGTGTATAGATCTTTAGGCAGTGTGTGCTTTCCGAAGCTAAACTGGTCTGGAACGAAAGAGTGAAGGCTGCTTCTCTAGATGTGATTGTTTTCTTCTTTCAAGCAGTTTCCTACTGTGAACCACATTTGGTAAACATTTCCCTTCATCTTGATTAATTTATGCATTTCTTTTAAATTGGCTATTGAATTATTTGTCAAAATCTGAAGTTTGTTTTTAAGTGAAAAGTTTTTGCTCTCCAAAAAAACAAAGTAGATTTTACAAGTCCAGGACACTGTTAAAAAGACACTGTGTTTCAAGGCTTTCCTGCTCTGTTTTGCATCAGAAAAGAAAATTTAGGATCTTACTGTTGATTCATAATGTACTACTATCCATAACAAAAAAATACTTCCTACTTGGCAGGTTTTCTAAAACTTACTCTTCTTGATCGGCAGGCTTCTTGCTTAGGGGATGCTTTTGAAATTCAAGAGCAAAGATACATTTATTTCTGATGAAGCGTGGATTTTTACAAAGGATAACTGTTATCAATTATGATAGAGATCTTTTGTCACTTGTTTTGTTTGCAGGTGTCTTTTATAACACTTCTTATAATCCCTTCAGGAAGAAATATTTTCTCCTTTCTAAAAACAGTATTAGCTGGATATAAAAGCTCTGATCCCAGCCATTATTGTTGATTCTTTGAGAGACATTTCCCAACATTCATTGTTTAAATGGTTGTCAGGAGGAATCAAGTGAAACTTAATAAACAATGCAGTAACTGGTTCATCTTACTTTGTGCGTAGAAGCTTTTCTTGAGTGGATTTGCATTGAAGAAGTGGTCGTTTTTCAGAGTTATTGCTAGGATCATTGTGAAGCATTCCACCCTTTTACTGTATTGGCAAGTGGGTGTGTCATTTCAGCACAAATAAACACAATGTGACTGGACACCCAAAAACTACAGTATGAGCTAATTTAAATACCGATAAATAAATAATTAAATGCAATCTACTAGTTTTAAGAGATTTGGAATTATATTGAATGCCGATTTCTAAGCAATGCTAAAAATTGATAATATTCTTTTTGGAGTACCTAATAAGATTTATACACTGCACTACAGCCATAATGAGCATTATTAGTCTAGACAGCTGTACTGGATGAAAATTAATTCCTTGAACAGAAGGAGTTTAATTTTTTACATCTTCTGTTGAGTTAATGAGAATAAAGACTCTCTTCAAGGCAGTGGATAGTCACTGTACACTTTCTTGTTAAAGCAAAAATAAAAGGTATGTGGCAAGCACAAAAATGCATCATGAACCTTGTGTATTCTTTTGAAAATGTGGTTAGATTTGTTTTGCAATACCTCCCAAAGTAGCAACTCTCACTGCATTTAAAGTTTTCTGCCATCTTCTCATTCTTTGGTTTGAAGTGCACCAAAATAAAACACACCTGTCTTGAGAGACTGAAGGCAAGAGAAGCAATCCTCACTAGAAGGCAGTAATTTTTTTCTTCTTATGAATTTTAACAGCATATGAGACATCTCATGTTAGTGCAATTGAGTGTGTTTTGTGGAAATTACTGCTTTATCCACAAGGTTTATGAATTAAAAATAAGTCTCTTTTATGAGAACATATTTATGGCTATGTTTGACTACATGGCTGGAACAGAACTCTGTGGGTAGATGTGAAGTAGAAAAATTGAGAGGAAACCAAAGATTAAGTTAGGCATTTCAGCTAAGATATCTTTAATTGTACATTTAGAGTCCAGTTCGAAGCTCATTAAAGTAAAAAATATACTTTAAAATCTGCAGTCTAAGCGTGGGTCTTATCTTCTGTAATGAATTCTGGCTGACCATAAGGTTCCATACCAGCTCTCCTAAAAACATAAAATAGAAAGCAATCCTTTGTTTGCTATGACACCTGTTACTTCTACCAAATATGGCATTAAATTTGTTTGTAAAATCAGGTAGTAATCAATGTCTGTAGGTTGGTTGAGATAGTTGAAAAGCTGAATGAACTTGTTTGGTGAAGATGGTGGAGTTTTGGCAAGTTTTTTTGTGAGCTCACATATTTTTAATTATTGTTAGCCTCTTTAGCCTCAGTTCTGCATCTCGCTTTCTTAACCGGAGTTATGTGGTTTTGGCAACTCTTTTCCAACTAAATTATAGTCTCCTCAGGTAAAGGACAACTTGTGTGAAGGCCATTATAGTGCTTTAAAACTTTCCTAAGAGGATTTAAACATATACTTTATTTAGATATAAGCGTCCTGCCTTAACCTCTGTGGGATTATAAGGTTCTGTTGATATGGACTTCACTGGTAGCTGCAGGGTCTGTAGTTTAAACTCATAGACTCACAGAATGCTTTGGGTTGGAAAGGACCTTAAAGACCATCTAGTTCCAAACCCCTTGCCAGGGGCAGGGACACCTTCCAGTACACAGGTTACTCAAAGCCTCATCCAACCTGGCCTTGAACACTTCCAAGGATGGGGCATCCACAACTTCCCTGGGCAGTGTTCAACTCAATGCAGCACTAATAAAACACAGTGCACTAATTGGGGAAAAAGTCAGCCAAGCAATAGAATAAAATAATTTAATGAGGGGGTATTAGGAATTAAGAATCCAATATATTTAATAGTGGTTTATGCATATTAGCCCAGATATTCCTAAGTGGCCAGCATTTTGGATGCTGTATTTTTGAGAGCTCATCAAAGGCTTCTTTTTTAGTACCTGAATCATATTCTGACTGAGATAGATCAGCAGAGGCTTAATATCTTTAAACTCTGGTTTCAGACTATGCTGGATGAGTACCAAAACTGATAAACTACTGCTTGGAAACTGTGTCTATAAACTGATTGAGTACATAGGACGGTGAAATATATTTCAGATTTCCTTTTGGTTTTGTAAATTATTCTGGTAAATTTTAAAGGGATGGTTTTCTCTGTAGTTTCTTGCTCTTGTAATTCTTCAGTGATCTTATTACTTGTTAACAGAGTTGATTTTCTGCTTTAGTTTCTAGTGAATTTGAGTAATTAATGTGATGGCCGCTTCATTTTGATTTCTTACCCTACATTAGATTGAGGGGAGGGGTAAAAAAAATCATGATCTGTTTTGTTTCTGGAGAACACTGTGAACATGTGAACTATCTGCAGCTGCCCTTGAAAAAGGGCAGTGATTTATTGAGGAAAACTGAATTGCAAAACCTTTTTCCTCCCCAAAATCAACAGCTTGACTGAGTTTAAATAACTGACTTTTCATATCCTTTCATCACACACAAAGACCTAATCCTGAGACTACTTGAGCCACCAATGTAGGCTGTGGCTGAGACCACCACTGAATGTGCCATTCCCTTCTCACTACACACAAAACACATTGACTGCAGCTTTATGAAGTGAAAATACTGAAGAAAAGGAAAATGTGAAGGAGGTGTCCACAGTCATTTCTTAAAAAAAAAAAAAAAGAGAAAGGGGAAAAAAAAGCTGCTGCATCTGGATATTAGGAACAAAAAGTGCCTCAGACTGGAATAATAGCTCGGGTCACTTGCTTTCGTATGTGCACAAGAGTGGAACTGCCGTTCCTTGTTTCAGTACCACTGACCCCTGCATTTTATTGTGTGAGGATGTCAGGGAAAGTGTGTAGAAGGAATTCCAGGATCTTTTAGTTTAACAATGACGTTGTTATTTTGTGCGTTCGCGTGAGAGGTGGGATTCCTGAGGAGTTTGTTGTACTGTTTTTTCCAGCTTAGCTGTGTTTAGTCTGTATGTGAGTTTTAAGAGGTATTTTTATTCATTAGAGAATAATTCTTTCTGTGTGTTTGCATGTGCGTATTCAAAATGTGATCACAAGTATGTTGTAAGAAAATAACCAGTAGTGGGATCTGTGTTAAATGTCAGCATACTCTGTTGAGCCGGGTACATAGAGCAGACCTGTGGCTTGGATACCTTCAATACTTTTTGGTTTCCCTTCTGCTGAATCATGGTAGTTTTGCTGTGCTGACGTTTAAATGAAAAATAAATAAATTAAAGAAACACAAAATAGTTGCCTGGTAACACTTGACTACTGAAACCTTACAGGACTTTTTCTTGCTATACCTTCCCAAGACACATAATTACAGTGCATCTGGCTATTGCATAATGAAAGAGCAGTTAAAAACGAAAGAAAAATAATAGGGATTTATATGTTTTCATTGGTAATTTTTGAGCTCTAATTTCAGAAAAGGTTAAAATGAGCATGGCAATAAAATCCTGACTTTCGCTGTGGTCATGTGGTATTTGCATGTACTCTCAGTTTTGGGTTTTTTTTAAAATACCCCCCCCCCCCCCCCCCCCCCCCCCCCCGTGTTGTTAAAAACAAACAAGCAAACAAATAAAAGGGGTGGGAGGTAGTGGAGGAAGAGGAGGCTTGGGTTGCATTTGTGTCTCCAAGACCAGCATACAAAAGCTGTGAGTTTAGCACAGACACTTGTCTAAATAATGCAGTTTTTTATTGACCTTTTCTTCCTCTGTCCTTGAATAACTTGATTGTTAAATCTCAGTAGCCAGTTAAGCTTGTTGATGGTGACCAGCAGTGGGAGATAATCTATGCCACAGCTATTGCTGTTCTTTATTTTGTACCTGTCATCACATTCCTTTGAATGGAAAGGTGAGTATCTTGCATCATACAGACTGCGTATTTACTCAGATTGGTGGTGTGTGTACAGGATAAAGTGTGTAAAGTCTGGAGTCACTGCTAATGGGTAGATTCCTGTTTATATAAGGACCTCGGTTTTCTAGGGAAGGCTAAGTGTCTGTTCTCACTATAGTGGCTACCCAGCCTAAGCCTTTCCCTCACCCCTTTTTTATTTTTTTTTAATTTGCTTTTTTCTATTTATGTTCATTTGTAGAATTTTTATAAGAACAGGTATGCATGCCATTCTCTACACATGAGTATCAAGGCAGCAGAGATCACTACTGTAACAAAACTAATGTGTGCAGGAACATAATAGAACTACTTTAATATTTTAGGGTGTTTATTTACTTGGTATTAATAAAATTTGAAGATGCAACCCTTTATCTAACATGGGAAAGGAAGTAAAATAATACTGAAAGTGTGGTGTCATTACCTTCTTTTCATCCCGCCTCCTTTACTGCTTTTCTTGTTTTTCTTAACTCTATTTCCTTTTAGTTTTTGCAGTTCTCCATTTATGTGGCAAAAGCAGATGATAGTTTTGTACTGGGCTCCTTTCATTTTCTCACTGAAATGTGGAATACAGGTGGTTTGAATATAGTGCTCTGAAAAACAAAGCTAGTTTTCAATTAGTGGAATTCTGTCTTCTCTATTTCTTTTTCTAGAGCTTATGAGATTTGTGAGGTGCAGTCCTTACCTTAATTTCTCTAACATTTGAGCAGATTGAGGTTAAATGGTAGTTGTTCTTGCAGTATTTTGATAGTTGGAACGTCTAAATACGGTCAGGTTTAAATCACCTCTTCTCCAAATGGGCTTCTCTGTTTTCTTTATCAGATTACTTTCCATCTATTTTCAGGTAATAGAAAGCAGGACAGTTGTATGGAAGTCCAGTGATGTACCCCCTCTTCTGTGTGGTTTGGAAATTTCCCCTCTTTGGTTAAGGTGGAATTTGTAAAAGTTCCAGAAAGAGATTCTGTTCATTTGGGGCTGTTCATATCTGTTGGAAGGTATTTTCTTGTTTGCTTTTCTTAGTGTGAAAGAGGACAAAGAAATACTCTGTAAGTGTATTTATGCATGTAAGTGAACTTATATTCTGTAGTTTTCTCCTTTTCTTTTTGGTCTTTCTTTGTGTATGTACTACTGCTGCTTTTAGTGCCAGAGTGGGAATTTTTGTTATTATTGTTTATAGGTATTTCCCTGACTTTTTAAGCATTATTGGCAACCTATCGTGTCTGTGTCTCAAACTGGTTTTAAAATTAGTTTTAAGACTTCTGCAAATCATTAACATTTCTAACACTACACAGTAGCTAGAAATATGTTAATTCTGCTGTCAGTCATAGAGTGTAACAATCCTGTTCCAAATGGTGATAAGTACAAATCTTCTAGATTGCCTTAAACTACTGATACACTATAGATAGGACAATGTCTGCTTACAAACAAATTAGGATTTCACTGTTTGGCAAAAGGATTGGAGATTTCACTTTTGATTCAAGAAGGAAGGAGAAACTTGGAGGTAATTTGAATTACTAAGCCATGTAGCTGACGTGTGTGTGTGTGTGTGTGTGTAAAATTATTATGCATATTTATGCCCAAAACAAACATGTGGGACAAGGAATTTTCCTTAGGAAAAATAAAGGCTGCATCTCACAGAAATGTGCTGCCAGGGTTATGTGTGCATCTGCACAACGTAAGAGCTTTTCTCTTGCTGAAGCTGATACTGTGGGTACTTGGTGAACTCTGCAGATGATTTGAAAACTCCAGATGAGTTTGTGCGTCAAAAGGTAGAGGAGATTGCAGTGTGGGCAGCTCTATCCAACAAAAGATGAGAGTTCAGGTGGTAACTGAATGTCGTATGTCTTTTTGTTACATCTTTGTATTACATCTACATTACAGGAATTTTTGTATTGTTTAAAAAAATTGATTCATTTAGATTGTACTCCTGAAATACAAAAATCTGTCTATTTAGAAAGGCTCTTTCAAGGGCTTAATCATATCTGTTCCTGCACAGTGGAAGAATAGGATGCTGAGCGATTTAATTTTCTTCCACAATCACATCCCTAAATATTTTTCTTAATTGTTTTTGAAGTCAGTCTAATGTTTAAGTAAGCAGAACTCTTGCTATGAAAGTCGCTCATATGCTAAAATAAAGGGTTTAGACCTTCTTATAAAACTGCTGGGTTTGGTACTTGATTCAGTTGTCCACCCTTCTGTCAAGTACAACATAACACTTAGAAAAATATTTTTTCAATTTTCTCACTAATAGATAGTCTGGATTTTGGGATCAGACCTGGTATCAGTTACTTACTTCAATACATATGCCTTTATTGATGGTTTGTGCTAAAGCTTCTGAAAAGTCTTCCTGATGGTTTGCTGCATATTTGTAACACATAAAGAATGAGCACACACTTATGGCAGTAAATAATGTTTATTCTCTGCCAAGGAATTTTCTCTTTACTCACTGGGTTCTGGACATGCACAGAACAGCTGAACTGGGTGAAACCTGCTGGTGGTGGAGTGAGGCTGGTGCTGGTTAGTTTAAATATGGTTGCTGAAAGTATCAGACCACTGTTAAGCTTTGTGGCACTGAGTGATCTCTAGACATCATGTAGTACTGAAAAATTATGAGTCAGGAGTTTAGTTTGAATAGGAAAGTCTTTTATAGCCCTATCAAAGTGGTAAAGCTCTGGGGATGTTAAGGGAAAAAATACCAGGGACAGGTTAGAAAGCATTTTTTGCATATCTGCTGTGAAAGAGTGTGACCAGAAGGAAACAAAAGGTAGTTCTATTTCTTAGGATAGCTGATGTTGTATTCCTTAATATTTTTCATAGTTTTCATTTAACTGGGGCAGAGAGGCTGTGTTCATGGTGTTTACAGAAATATGAGTAGTTTTTTATTCCACCAAAAAAAAAAAAAAAAACCATGAGCAGTGTATTTTTAAATAGCAAGAACAACAATAAAATGCTTAAAAGCTTGTAGTTGCTGTAAGCCTGAAGAGCTACTGAGGAATTGATACTCTCTTTAACAGAAGAGCCCACAGTTTGAATGTAGCACAAAGCTTTTAAAAGTTGTTGAAAGACCCAGAATTGACTTCTGGTGAAAGTTAGACTTGGCTGAGCAGAAAAGGTCATGCAGTTGAAAACAAGGTACTCTTGAGGAGGGTGCACAGCTGCTCTGGCGTTACGGCCACGAGAGACGAGACTTGAGGCAGGAAAGTACAGGGCTCAAAGACAGAGTTTGCAAAGCTCTGATACATGGGGCAGCAGCATTTGTGGTAAGCACAATTTTGTTAAACATTTTAAAGAACTGCAAAAAAATGTGCACAGCATGGGTGAAAAGGTGATAACATCATCATTAGCTCAGAGGAATTCCTCACAGGAAGAATGGGCAGCATTTCAGCAAGTAAATTAATGGACTTGACCATAAGAACGTGAACTAATGCCATGCAGGGTCACAGCAGTGGTCTGTCTAGGTCAGTGGTTTTTCTCTAGCAGTGGCAATAGGGGATGCAATTTGTGGAGGGCATGAGCTACTTTCTGTGATCCTTTCCCTGTTTAGTACCCCAGCACTCACAGTTTTGTACTGGGGATATCAAAACTTTTCCCAGCCTAACTTTTCCCAGTCCTTTTATGATCCATTTTTTGAATCATTTTGTATTGGCCTGTAAGATCTGCCTCCTGCATCCTAATAGCCTGAAAACAGTGAGATATTGGTTGATTTTTTTTGTTGTTCTTATTCTGTGTATATGTTCTCCATAATTATCACTGAAATAAAATCTGCTGTCAAAAGGGGATAAAACTGAGACAAGTATCAGTGAATCAGCCTCTGCTGGTAAAGTGCTAAGCATACGAATAAAGAACAAAGTGGGAAATACACCACTTGTAGCAGTACTAAGGAGAAAAATACCCATTGTTGAATCAAATGTTTTGATTTCATAAGGCTCTGTGCTCAGTGGGGCTATCTTGGCCTTATATAGCTGGGGGAAGATTATGGAGATGACTTCTAAGAGGTAGGAGGGGAGCAGAAACTGTTGAGCCATTTTTTTTTCCCTTTAAAAATATCAGTTATTTGACAGTAAGGACTGATAGAGGAGATACAAAAATGCATTGTTCTAGGAATCTTGAAGCAAGTGCAACAGCCAACAAAGTGACCACATTTGGCAATGGTGGTGGATATTGGAGGCACAATCCTTCTAAATTAATATGAAGGAAAAGGGATGCTTTCTGCTATATGAGGAGTAACTCTGGGAATATTGGGTGATGTCAGACATTTTTCTGTAGTGTTTCAGGCAGGTTCTGGCAAGAGCTGTCAAGAAAGCAAAGCATGTGTGTGTGCATGTTCTGCACTCGCTGATTAATGCTGTTTCCTCAAGCTACCATGTAAAGTTGTGCTCGGCATCTGAGGTGTTCCACAAGAAAATAAAACATATTTTTCATGGTACAAAGACCACTGTAGTTTATGTGAATAGTTCTTGTGTGTGCACCTTTTTTTCCCTTGGGAAAAGAACAGTGTAAGAATATAGCCAGGGACTATTCACCGGAGAAGTGACAAACAGCACTGCTGAACAGCAAAACATATTAACTCTTTATATTATTCATACAGGGAGATCACAGTTATAACTAACTCCCCGTAACTTCAGGAAGAACTCTCACTTTTCTATAGATCCTCATTGCGAAGTTGTGACTTGCTGCCCAAATCACTGAGAACACTTGTGTGCAGATGTGCTCAGGGGGCACAAGGCACAATAAACGAGGAGCACTTCAAAGATCCTACTCAAGATTTTACTGCTTATAGATACAAAAATATATTGTCCATAGCCATTTACAAGAATGGCTGTTGGCACTGTCATTTTGTGTGTGACAGCATTGGTTTCCATGTACAGTGGGTATGAACAGGAGCTGTATGCCTAAGCAGAGGCCATACCTTTGGCTCTGATAAAAGCTTGTTTTTCCATTAAAAAAACCTGTATTAGCTGGAAGTAACTTACTACCGTGGCCGAAGAGCCCTGGCAACAAACCTCTTACATGAGTGAAGATAGTTTATTATTAGAAGGAAGATAACCTCTGAATGTTTTAGGAATGTAGCGTGGAGTTTTAAAAGATGAGTATTTTAAGTGTCTGTCAGAATCACCAAGTCCAGAGCTTGGTTATGTGTCTCTTTCTAAAGCGTCATATCTGGAAGTCTCAGACAACATACGGACTGTGATTTTTGGAAACTGCTGTTACCATCAAATTCTGCATGAGGCAGTTAAACCTCCTGGCCCAGGGTGCCCAGAGAGCCTATTTCTATTCCTTCTTGTAGGGTAAGAGATTACTGATGATAGGATGCTGTTTGAATATGAGAGTGGTGGCAGTGCCAATGTATTAACACCCTTTTTATGGTAAGGTCACTTGTTCAAGAACAATTGCACACAGTTTGCCATGACCTCAAACAAATATTAAGGCTTCTCACTTAATGACTAAATGCATGCCAAGTCAAATGAATGAGCATGTTGGTGGCACAGAAACATTTGCCCTGAGGAGCTCAGTATATGCTTGTTCACTTGGAAAAACAGCAATCCAGAAAGACTGTCTTGTAGAGGTGAGAACAAACAGGAGGTCCTTAGCATTAAGGATGTGACTGGAAATCTTGAATACACTTCCGTGGTCTATCTGGAAGATGTATTCAGCCCATTTGCAGTGACATACTGATTTAGTTAGGTAACCTCTTGTCAACTAATTGCAAATAGCAGGATTCAGAGAAGAAGAGAGCATCTTGCAGAAGATAAGATGAACTTGGTATTTTTGAAGCTTTTAGAGCTGGCAGTATTTAGTTCTTACTTTCTTCTTTCAATTTATCTGAAAATACAATTTTCATTTCTTCTCCAGCTGCGCCTTTTTTTCCCCTTTCAGTGCATTGATTGTCTTGGTCTTTAAATTCCAAATTTTCTCATGGATGCACATTTTCCTGAAGCTGAATTAACACCAATTGAGAGCTGTCATTCCTGTCAAAGATTGCTGTCCTTGGTTGCTTCAGAAAAGGATACTGTCTGAGATGCCTTTTAAATATTGTATGTCCCGCGTGTTCTCCTGTACTCATAAGTCTTCACTGCATTTTTGCTGAAGACAAATGTGTTCCTGACAGTTCGATGCAATAGTATAAACAACCATATGTATGTATTTTTAACCAGTTCCAAAAGAAAGCCAGTAAATTTTATTTAAAAAGTAGTTTGAAGACAAGACTACTCACCTGAACTCAGCTACTTTAAATGAGTAAAATGAAGTAGAATCATTTAGGTGGTATTTTCTCTTTGGATGTTTCCTATGGCTTGTTGTAATAAAGGGGAGAAAATGCAGAAAATCTGCGCTGTGGTTCTGGGTGGAGCTGGCCTGAGTCAAGTGTTTATCACTCTGATCTTCTCATTGCAATGTCGTCTTCCCAGGGAAACTTGTCTTCTGGTGTCCCAATGTAACCAGCCACCTGTGCAGTTTTTCTTTAACAGAGCTGCAGGTCAGTCAATCCAAACAGTCTGGTTTAAAAAAAAAAAAAGCATTCAAGGATAAAGAAAATGTCAGAACTGGATTAGGGATTGATTGTGCGTGCAGTTTCTTGGCAGAGTCAACAAGGAAATAATTTCAGTCAGGGGTAGGGGAGAAGGAGGAGGAAGGATGATGCCAAGCAAGTATGAACAGAGTGGGGTTTTGTAGTTTCTTGACCCGGCTTTACTTCAGACAGCACAGCCTGAGAGTGCCCTAAGTTAATGCAGTGAAGGTTCAAATTGAAATTGAGGCCATGTGCCTTTGCTATTATTAAATTAGTATGGCTTTGTGGCAGTTCCATGGGCTAATATAATCCTTGGGAGTGTATATTGGGGTCCAGGGAGTAGCATTTAGGAATTGGGGCTGAGTAGGTGTATTTGGCTTCTGCTTAAGTATTGGTAAAACCGGTCCTGGAACACTGCAGTTTTTGCATGGTATTTGACTGTAGATTCAGTCATCAAAACTTAAGCTTGATGGGCTTTAGATGCTTACTTTGCTGTAGTCAGAGGGCATCAAGTAAATACAGTTGGTGGATTGTAGAGAAGTATTCAACCACAGGGTCATTAGGTATACACTTAAAGGTTAGATGAAGTTACCATCCTTGGACATGTTTAAAAGATGCGTAGATGTGGTGCTTAAGGACATGGTCTTGTGGTGGACCTGGCTGCATTAACAGTTGGATTCTATGACCTTAGAGGTCTTTCCCAATCTAAACATTTAACTATTCATTTATTCTAATTTAACTATTGTATTAATCACTTTTTAAGCTTCTAAACTAGGACAGGAGTTTCACTATGGGCCACATCTAGACTCCCACAATCAGGTTTCCAAGTCTCAAATCCCATCCCCTGGGCTCCTCTCATTGATTAGAGATCCTACCAGGTCAGCAACTGCAAGTCCAGAATAGTGTGGTTCCTATGGTAGTAGGTCCTGTAGCATGTTTTTCAGTTCTGTGGTTGTGGTACAGAAATACCTGTTATTCCTAGATCAAGACCTGTTTGAGATAGAAACTCCAGGATATCACTCTCAGCACCTGTAAGAATTATGGATATGTAGGTCATCAGATGATGAAGAGAAAGCACGTTTCACAAGTGATCAGAGCATTCATTTCCCCAGAGGGTTATAGTTGGGTATGCCTGCTGCAGTAAAAGAGGAGATTTTTAAGGAAAAAAAAGCCACAATAAATGGAGTGACTGACCAAAGCATGGGGGAAATCTCTCAGGACTCTTGTAAGCAAGAGGATAACTCCAACAGAAACAACATGTGCTTTTATGTACTCTAGGGATAGACTGTGTGCAGGCTTGTGTGTGGGAGATTGATCTTTCTCCAGGGAAACTGAAGCAAGTTTGAAGGTGAACGCTGGAAGCAATGGTATTTCCTTGAAACTATCCAGGTCCTTTTGGTCTTGGTAGCCAGTGCATCTGTTATCTTTTGTGCAAGGTGGCCTTGTTTCAAATGCTGTGCAAATAGCTGTAAAATGTAATTCATCAGCTCCTGTGTTTTTGTTTTGGTTGCTTGTCTTCTTTTTTTTTTTTTTGGTTTGATTGTTATTTTCTGCACAGTCATTACATTTTGAATGCTAAAATTAAGAAATACAGTAAAAGATGCTGGGTTTGTAGGCCATATTCCTTTTAGGTAGGAAAATCTTAAACTTTTGATGCAACTTTCCATTGTAAGCTGGTTCTGCAATGAGAAGTCCGGATACCCAGTCCTGAGCCTTTCTTGCTGTTTGTCTCCAGAGAGGAGAGACACCAGACTACTCGTGCTATCATTATTGTCAGCCTGCTGATTATCTTGGGTCCTGCAGCTTGCACACAGTGAATCTGGTAGAAGTCGGGGCAGTCTCCAGCTGCAAAGGTTGGTTGTCTCTTGTGAAATTCAGGAGCTAGAACCTTTGCCTTACCTCATGCAGTGACTACATGATTACAGTCTGCAAATGGTTGTGTCTGGCTTTCAGACTACTTCATTAAGAGTTAATTTATATGCAAGTTTGGTTTTCAAAAAAAAACAACACACATGACTGATCCACCCTATCATAAATTTTTATAATGATAAGGTGGTGCAGGCTCATCTAAAATTCCTTCCAAAGGCGGTGTCAGATTTTTATTTTAGTCATCCTAACCATCTTTTCCTTCCCTGTATTTCTGCCATAGCAAGGCTTTGTTTACATGAGCTGGATCTTAATAGTTTTACTCCCACTCGCACCCCCACTGGCAGTTTGCAACATATTCTAGATTATCATCACTAAAACTTCAGTTTGGCTTCTTTTCTTTTTTATTAAGAAGCATTTGTTTTCCTCAGAATTTTTTTTCCTTGGAGCAGCTCTCCTCAACATTTGGCTTCAGATTTGCAGCTGATGTTATGAGGAGACTGTGTACTTCAGAAACAGCTTTTTTGTGGCTGTCTAGGAAGTGACTGAGGGAGAAGGCAGCAGGTGTATAAAGAGATTCAGGAGCGAGTTTGGAGCAGGAAGGAAGGAACGGACTTCAGTCTCCACTGATAAGGATGGAGGTGAGGGAACCTTTAGCCAGCATGTCATTTATGCCAAGCTGGCAGGCTTGGCAGAGATAATGAGCATTACTGAGGCAAGTGAAGATCTAGACAGGAGAAAATTTGTAGGAGGTCAGGAATCTTTATTCCCTTTCTCCTCACCCCATGATAAAAAGGAAACATGTTTACAGGGTTCTAAGGAATGCCAGAGAAGTAGAAGGTAGAGAAGGGCTGATGGCAGTGCTGGTGAGGAGCCAGGGTGCTTTGTTTTGCTTTGTGCTGACATAGCCATGTGCTTAATTGATCCAGGTGGAACACCATGCACTCTCATTGCCACCTTACCTCCTCCTGATGAAATCTAGGTAAAATGTTTGCCATCTGCTGTGTCTATCTAGAAGGTCAAACAACATGATGCTGTCAACACCTTAACCCACAGATGAGCAGTGTAGTGATAATGCTTCAGAGCTCCTTTCCCGTGCCTACCTTACAGCAATTTTCCTTAAGAGAGTTATGAGACCCTAAAATGTGCTTTCAGGATCTGTGAGATGCTGGGCTATTATACTGATAAATCTTCTTTCATGAGCTAAGACCTCTAAGGCTAGAGCTGACTCATGCAGTCTAAGGTGTGTGGGGTTTGCTCTTTGGTCAGGTCAAATTAGGGTAAAGTCAGAGAAGCCTGAAGAAAAAAAAAAAGGCAAATTTAGGGGTAAAGGTTCTGCTTGGTTTTGGCCTTAGTGGGCTACCAGAAGTGCAACAGGAAATGCAGTATAATAGACACTTCCACTGAAAGTGTTTGAAAACACAGATAGCTCTCTGATATCTACCTTAGCTGATGTGTTGCTTATGTGTGCACTGAGTTGGAAAATTCAAAGGGTGGAAGCATTTTTGCTGTAAGACATGCATTTCTGGCACCCAGTGGTCACTAATGCATTTTTGGAATCTAAAAATCAGGCAGCCACAAAATTTAGCTGGAATCCACTTCTGTGTTGTATGTGATGACGAAGAAGGTGGCTGCTCTGCAGTCCATAAAATGAAAAATTTTTAGAAAATGTTGTCATTTCTAATGATTATGTTAATAAGAATAATACAGGAATTTAGTCTTGATCCTTGAATTTAGGATTTCAGTTGTGTGGTTTTTGTACAGTATGGTTTTATTTTTATATGGGTTGGGGTTTTCCCCCTTTTTAAGGAGCAAATGGGCACACCCTAATTACAGTATACCAGAACTCCTGCCATACGCTCATTCATGCACAGCTGGGTTCTGAAAGAAGTTTGTGTGCAGATGATGGTTTTGACTGTGTATTCAAACTGAAAGTTTGATGAAAGATGTGGAGGGATCTGAAGGAAATGGAGGATTAAATTCAGAAAGTTGAGCCAGGATCCTCTGTCTTAAGCAACAGAGTTTATCTGTTATATCTCGTTAGATCTAGTTTTCTAAGAGTAAAGTCAGATTTACCTCAGCTGTTACATCAAACTCCAGTAAACCTGGTAACACCAGCCTTTTATGACACTTCTTGCAGTGTGTAGCATTTTCTTCTTATTTGTAGCATTTCACAATGCAATCCTTTGAGAAGAGAAAGCCCACTTTGTCCTATCCTGGGTTTTCGTTCTAAATGGGACAGTGTTGTGTTTAGGAAAACATTGCATGCCTGTGTTGAAAGTCTCTCTTCCAACTGTCAAGTCTTTCAACTCAATTTGAAAGCCAGTTTTTCACCAGTTTCTTTTTAGCAGGAGTGAAAAAACATATCCTTGATTCCCCACATAGCTAGAGTCCATTAAATATTAGTTGTTTATTACATTGATCATCTATTACTCTGTGACAGCAGTCACAAAATAGTCTACAAAGCAAGACACTAATGTTCTGTCAACCAGCTTTGTAAAGACATTTCTTAAAGAACAAATAATGTGGAAGAAAACCATAAACTGCAAAAATAGTCAATTTAGGTATACTGTAAATTTTCCAAGTTGCTTAAAAATAGATGTTGCTCATATGTTATGCAATGCATCTGCTCTTAAATGTGGTAGTTATGTTTAAATATTTATGTGTTTCAATAATGTTAAATAGTTTTATACTTGTTCTAAATTAAATTCTTCTGGCAAAGAGTTTTTTATTTTGTTTCTATTGTGCTCCAGACTCTCCTACAGATTTTTGGTGTGGTGGCTGTGGCTGTGGCAGTGATTCCTTGGATACTCATCCCCTTAATTCCACTATTTATTCTTTTCATTTTTCTTCGACGATATTTCTTAGACACTTCAAGAGATATTAAACGTCTAGAATCCACAAGTATGTAGTTTGGCGGGACTTAATGTTAGTTTGAACCCTGCTTATTATTATGTGAAATGCTAGTATTTTATAGACAGTCCATCAAAGATTTTTTTTTTCTTTTGCTATGCAAATAACTTCCTTATTGCCTTGGTTCTAAACTAGTGAATTACATGCTTCACTCCTGTTTTGCATGATGATAAACCTAGGGTATGTCAGTTTAACTATCTGTAAATAAAGCTAGTTAAGAACATGCTAAGCTGCTGGTCTTTGGGACCTTGCATGCATATATTAATGGTATTTCTGACCTTATCTGACTCTTGTGCCTGACTTTAGCTTGACTATCATATGGAATATTAAGCACTATGAATAACAAACATGGGTGCCTAATGTCATTAATAAAGCTCAAAGAATTTCTTCAGTGACAGCTATTGTTAAAAATGTAAGTCATTTTTCTGTAAATTAATCTGCCTGGCTGTCTGACTGATTCTAATTGAGGAAGAGGACATTAGTTAAAGATACTGCTAAAGATATTCTAAAAAGATGCAGTAGAGTAGTTTGTATGGTTAAATATAAAGTAGTAGGATTAAAGATTAGTGTGGTACAAAAAGAATTAGATGTTGTACTTCAGCTATTGTTAACTCTCATTTCTCTTTGTAGCTCGAAGTCCAGTGTTCTCCCACTTGTCGTCATCCCTCCAGGGGCTTTGGACTATTCGGGCTTTGAAAGCAGAGGAAAGATTTCAAAAATTATTTGATGCACACCAAGACCTCCACTCAGGTTTGTGATGAATTGATGTGAAAAATCAAATACTTTGCACAGTAGGAGGGAAATATCTTATCCCCTCAGCGACATGTGCATATAATGTGCATTAAAATCAGTAGGAGCTGTGCATTTGTCTCTTTAGGGTAAAATTTCTGTATTAGAACAAAAACATTATCTGTCTAGATTTAGAGAATTTACTTTGGGCTGTAGTATAATTTAGAATCCCCATGCATATGTTTTAACAATGTATAAGATAAACATTTGAAAGTATGCCTGATAAGAATAAGAATAATTTTTAACATTTTCCTCGATTCCATCTTTAAGAAAAGGAGGGGGGGGGATGCAGAGAGAGATGTGGGGGAAACAAGCTATATTATGAAGCATTTGATACTAAGTAGTGTGCTAGGAATGGGCAGATAATATAAATAATCTTGGAAGTCTCATAAATTAACTTTATTTTTTACTTTGAGTAGCTTTCAGGGCTTAAATCTAGTATATGGAATTAACATCATTGGAAGTTATAAAATACTGGTATTGTGCAAGAATAAGTAATACAATTCAGGTTTGCACTGTGATTCTTTAACTTCTGTTAATTAAATGTTCTTTACTACTGTGTTTTTCAAGATACAGCAGAATGCAAGTTTTCAGTTCTGTGTTTGTTAAGAGTGTGAACTTCCTCTGTTGTAAGACATACAAGTGTATTCGATGGCTGTTTTGTAATTTATATATTTACAAGGTTTCAGACCAGACCAGTTGCTCCTTTCTGAAGTACAGTTAATCACAGGTTGTAGCATCATGCACACTGACCTTGTTGAGCCCAGTGACTTGTGACTGGTGTAGTATATCCTCCAGGGAGGCACCTCTAGCTTTGAATTTCCCATTTCTTAATATTTTAGAGTTGCTAGTTATCTGACCACATCAGTGTTACAGTAGCTCATAGCAAGGGAGAACAAAGTTGTGTTTTAGCTTTATTTTAAGACATCTTTAGTCAATAAACTGTGTATAGAAGTTTCACTATACAAAGAGGACTGTGACATTTAAAAGAAACATTTTTCTATATTTTAAGGTTAGATCTAGGGAACATAAAAACTCTTTCATTTTTCAGTCAGTTTGGTGCATCTCCCTAACAAAACTGTCAATAATACCCCTCCTAGGCAGATCAGAAACCTGTTTTTGAGGTCAAGCTTCAGTACTTGTGGTCACACTCTTCTCCATACCTACACACTTCATTTTGGTGTCTTTCCCACCAGAGTCTTTGGGGTACACCAGCTGGCTTAAAGTGTGTGTGGGTTTTGGTCCTCATAGGGAATATGTGCCTGGACAGCAAAGGAGGGCAACTTGTTAGCCCACACTGGGAATACATCATCCAGTTTTGTACCCCCAGATCTGGGAAACATTCTAACAAACTGGATTGAACTCCGTGGAGGAGCCACTAAGATAGTCAGGGTATTAACAGAAGAGATTTCCTTGTGTGGGGAGATAACTGGGCTTGTTCAGCTCACAGAAGAGGCAGCGTGCAGAGAATTCAATACTGGCCTTCCAGTGTCTGCAAGGATGTTGCTGTGAATGCAGGCTCCTCACCACAGTACACAGCGGTCGGAGCAACCACGTGGGTGTAAGTTGTAACAAGAGAGGTTTAACCTGAATTAAAGGAAAAACTATTTCACTGTGAGCACAGTCAAGCAGAGGCAAAGATTGCCCAGAGATGCAGGCTTCATCTGTGTTGATTTTCAAGACTCAGACTGCATAAAGCATGGAGCAACATGGTCTGGCCTCCAGGCTGACTGTGCTTGAGCCAGAGGCTGAACTAGAGATTTCCTAAAGTTGTTTTCACCCAGGATAGTTCTTTGATAGTAAATGCGAGCAAGCAGTAGCTGATATAAGAGAATACCTTTCATACCAGCTCACAAAGTTGGACTCCCGGGATTTTAAGTCTCCTGAAGAGTTTTAAATTCTTTCCTGCATTACAGAAGGCTCTCCCAACCAGCAGTGGTTTTGTTGAGCACTTTCAGCTGGAGTAGTATCTTCCTCTCTGTTTAGGCCTGAGTCTAGGTCACAGGACACTTGCTTTGAACCCCTTTGAGTGACGCCTGTGAATGGAGCATTAAGTAAATTTTAGATAAAAAGCATCTAAAAGGCATGCTGAGATTTGACCAAACCCAAGTTTCCTTTCTGCCAGTGCCCATCTCTATAGGCAAGCCCATGAGTCATCAGACCATGATGAGTCTTTGTTAGTTCCTGTGACTGTCAGATTCCTTCCTCTATGCACAGTGACCCCTGTTACATAGGGAGGTTGCAAAATGACCCATCTCATGCTGGCAGTTTAACCAACCTTCCTGGACAATAGGATCAATGGAGCAAAATCCTGGAGATGGAAAATCTACTTCCTGTCCTACTTCTTGATCTTACAAGTACACTGTTGCACCACAAATTAGCTTTAGTGTCACAAGGAAGCTGCCATAGATTGTTTCTAGGGCCACGTGGTTTCTGGACTTCAGAGAAGTAACTAAATTATTACGGTGAATTCAGTGTCTGGAGCTAGGTTTCTGAATTGTTGCAGCACTCCCTTCTGCATGTGTCATTCCATGTGCCCAGGTGTATGACCATATCAAATGTCTTGTTTAATGCAACCATTAATGCTGAATGTGTGGTCAGCCATATGCAGTTAGGGTTGATGTAAATGGTACTAAGAGGTTACCAGCTCTGTACCTTACCTGGATGCGTCTTGTCATCCTCAATCTTACCCTCTGCTGCCCTCCAGAAGTTACACGGAGGCTTCTGTTAGCTGAAATGATTTGTTAGATCACTCCATAATCTGGCTATTGAGGATGATCAGGCTTAAAACCAGACTTACCTCCTCTCTATCTTACAAAAGGAAGAATTTTTTTGTCTGAATTCTTCCCAGCACTGGGCTAAG
Source organism: Coloeus monedula (assembly GCF_965178545.1). Lineage (NCBI taxonomy): Eukaryota > Metazoa > Chordata > Aves > Passeriformes > Corvidae > Coloeus > Coloeus monedula. The sequence goes on along the minus strand of NC_138783.1, from coordinate 78,201,145 downwards.
GAACACTGAACAGTTGAAGCGGCACTGATCTTAAGCAGGGAGTAATGGCAAGCAAGGCAGAAAGGGTTGCAATGGTGACCTTCTGCTGTGACTTGGTAGCAGCTGGAACAATTCTTCTGACTGCAGCCTAAGCAATAAATATGCCATGCTTTGTTATGGTTCTGGTTTTGGCCCTGAATTCAAACACTGTGCCTTCTGTATTGCAGTGTCTTTTCCTGCTCTCTCTTGTACCTTGTACTGTAGCATATCTATCTGGGATGGAACTTGGCACCAAATTGTCAACACCTGAATATGAGTGCAGAGTGGAGATGTCCACCTGTGAGCTTCCCCAAAAGTTAATATGTGCATCTAATCATCTGAATAGATCTGTATAGCTGCACTGGCTGTATTGAGTAGCTCCTGCAGGAGCTTAACCAGGTGCAGCTGCCTTCTGAAGACTTGGCTGTGACAGTTGTATTGTGATATGTTCTAGATAAAAGCCTGTAGACTCTAGTTCAGCTACAGTAAGTGCAGTTGTACTTTTGTTTTTTGTATAAGACTCGAGTCCACTAGAGAAGAGGCTTCCATTTTAAATAAATGGACCATGCTTCAAGCCCTGGCTGTTTTTCTTTCTCATCCTGTTACTATATGTTATACTAGCTGTGGTTGCTATTGTAGTTGCTATTGGTGTGAAAACTAAACTAGACAATGTCAGGAAAACTGGTCAGCATCCTGATCATCATCACTCCATGCAGATGTGCACTTGAAGATGGCAATGCTGCGTCTTTTTGACAACTTGTATTATTAACATGAGTTAATTCAGTAGTAATAACACAGCTTAGTTTTCTAATAATCCACTGTTTTTATGTCTTTGTAAAATACATTTTAGAGGCCTGGTTTCTCTTTTTGACAACTTCAAGGTGGTTTGCTGTGCGTCTGGATGCTATCTGTGCCATTTTTGTTATAGTGGTTGCTTTTGGTTCACTGCTTCTCGCCAAGAGTAAGTACAGATGTTAAAAAAAGTTCACCCAGTAATTACCATGTATAGTAATGTCTAATTCTTTTTCATATGTTACTATTTCTAATTGTTTAAAGGCTGTAATTAAGTTAAATGTTTCTTTCTAGATCATGATCTCTTCCTTAGTCTAGGGCATTGGGGCTGTATCTGCTTTCCTGCAAATACTGGAGGTGGTTCAGACATTTTTGGGCTGAGGCATGCATCTGTCATCATCCCCAAGTGTGCAAACAAACTTGCACTTCTGCAGTCTTCACTTTCGAGAGTCTGGCTTTCAGAGCAATAACAAGAAATAAATCTTCTTCTTTTTCCCTACCTCTGTCTTTCTCTTTTGGGCCTACAGGGCTTTGCTTTTCACACTGAAACACCCACGGAGATGCCTCTTAACAACTTTTTTCCTTTCTGCACATGGCACAGTAGGTCAAAAGGCAAGCTAAAGTTCCTAGGGATGCTCTTGTCGTATCTTGGATTAGTGGGATAGGCCAGTTCCAGAAAGAAAATTGCCTCGTAATAATACATTTTATGTTCACTGTCACTCATGAACTGTCATTAGTGTATGCATCATCCAGGATGTAGTTGGGTTAGATGTACTAGAATGAGATAGTCATCTAAAACATGAAGGAAGAAGTAATTATCTTGGACATGAAAATTAGTGCTAATTTTCTGGTTTTGTTTCTTTTCTTTTTTCTTTGGATAAGTTTTGTATGTTTTACATACAAACATGTGTATTTTAAAATTTGAACACTCTGTGCTACACAACTCTGCAAATTTTGAGCTAGATTTGATGTTAGTAGAATGCAAAAAGACAAGTCAAAACAATGGTCCTGAATCTTCCCTTGCCTCTGGATAAGGAGTAGCTCTCTTCAAGTCAATGGGACTATGTTAGGATAAAGTTCAAGTAAGTCAGAGGACAATCATGGTTAATATTGGGCAGACAGAATACATTTATTTTGTGAGAGTAGACCCACCGAACACAGTAAATGCTTTTATAAACAGAGAAGAAATATTCTGTCCTGTTACTTTATCTGATTGCTTATAAGAGTACAAAGTTGATGTAAATGTTCGTAACTAATTTTGAAATAATTTCATGCAAATTTTTTGCTTAGGTTTAGGACCTTATCTAATTTCCTTAGAAAAAAATGTGAAGAGTTAACCAATGCTCAGCCAGATAGGGATGACCCTAACAATCTATGTAAGTATGGTCTTGAGACTGAACCTCAGTTTTTAGATAAATGCCAGGTCAAGGAGAATTGGGATTATCTCTTCAAAATGTTTCCAGAAATTGTGGCAGGGAGCTGTTCTGCCTGGAGCTGCTCATTGCACAGATAGCAAGTAGCACATAACCAAATAAAATTCTGGCTGTGATGCTTCCATCACGTAATAACCTCATGAAAGTGAACTCAAGTGAGATTTTGTGTAATTACAATGTACCCATTTGAGTCTCTTTTTCCTTTCTTCTGCAGCTCTGAATGCGGGGCAGGTTGGATTGGCACTCTCCTATGCAATCACCCTCATGGGAACATTCCAGTGGGGTGTTAGACAAAGTGCTGAAGTTGAAAACCTGGTAATGTTTATTTCTTCCTTTTCCCCTCCTGGTTCCTTTCATGCTTGCGACATGAAGCCTTAAGGATGTTTCTTCTTAATTAACTTATGATATTAATACCTTAGCAAGCAATTGAGGCACCACTCTGCAGTTATAAAGGAAAATAACTTCTTTTATGTTATAATTTGTCTGACTGATTTTGCACATTTGTTGAGATGAATTGTGTCCAGGGACTGTCCTCCATTCATAGTAAGGGAGGTTTTACAATTTCCCTTTACAGCAGAAAGGTGACTGTCTAGTTACAGTGTAGACAATTGCACTGCAACTTGCTAAAGTTGCAATAAATTAATCCCTTTATAAGGAAGATTTTAAATTATGTTTTTATATTTGGTATTTATAATTTATTGTTATTTATTATTGCATTTTAAAATTTTATTTATATCCCTCGTGGCATTTTTAGAGTCCTGTTATTCCATTGCAAAGGGTTATAACTTTTTTATTTACTCTATGTTAACACAAAAGTGAAAGTATTTGTTTATATTCAGCTGAGAAGATTGTGTGTTTTCCAAAATATATGATATAAAATGCCTTTGACCAATTCACAGTATTTACTAGCATGTTCTAATTTGCCTGCTTACTCTCTTAAGATAATACATAAGAAAAGTAGATTGTAAAAAAAAACATGCTGAACCTAAACCTGGGATTTTTTTTTTTGCTGTGTTGACAATTGAAGTTACAGTTTGCTGTACATAGTCTAGAAAATAACGTGTAGTCCTTTTGTTGAAGTTACAAAGCCATGTTTAATTAATAATAATAATAATAATAATAATAATAATAATAATAATAACAGTGATGTTAGAATTGGTTTTTTTGCTACCACATTGCTTCCTCAGTGCATTTTTCACACACCAGTAAACTGGTAGTGACAGATTTTGTGAAGAATGAGAAGGAAGCTTTCAGGTTTTTTCCTACCATTGGGGATGTTTTGGAAGTGTCTGTGGGAGTGTCACACGTACTGAACTGCTTTCTTGGAGGCTCTGATACAGAAATACCTTGGAAAAGAAAGGCAATGTGAAATGCTGGTCACTTCATGGAACTGTGATTAGCATTGACTTCTTTAATAGGTGGACATCCACCAACTCAGTGGTGGTGCACCCTCGTTTTGAGTCCTGTGTGCAGTTTTGGGCAGCACAATACAAAATGAAGCTATTGGAGAGTGTCCAAAGGAGGGCCATGAGGATGGTGGAGGATCTGGAGGTGAAGCCTTATGAGGAGTGGCTGAGGTCACTTGGGCTGTTCAGCTTGGAAAAGAGGAGACTGAGGGGAGACCTCATTGCAGTCTACAACTTCCTCATGAGGGGAAGAGGAGGGGCAGGCACTGATTTCTTCTCTGTGGTGACCAGTGACAGGACCTGAGGGAATGGCCTGAAGCTGTGTCAGGGGAGGTTAAGGTTGGATATTAGGAAAAGGTTCTTCACCCAGAGGGTGGATGGGCATTGGAACAGGCTCCCCAGGGAAGTGGACATGGCATCAAGTCTGCCAGAGTTCAAGAAGCATTTGGACAGCGCTCTCAGGCACATGGTGTGATTTTTTTGGGGTTGTCCTGTGCAGGGCTAGGAGTCTAACTCATTCATGTGTCTGCCTGTAGTTCATTTGGCAATTTCATTTCTAGCTTTGTCTTTCCAACACACAATGGATTGGTGTCATCTTAGTCAAGACTTACAGGCAACTCTCACAGCTTAATTTTCTTAATACTTATGCATGTACTTAGATTTGTAATTAATCCTGTTGATGAGAAATGCTTATGTATGGCTTTATGTACCATGATAGATTCAGATCTGTAGTAGGACATGAGATGCATTCTTCCCACTTTTTTAGCTGTATAATGAAAGCCTAGAATGGCACCAAATACTCTTATCTGTGTTTAAAAGAAAAAACATGGAGTAATTTGCATTGAATCTCTATAGTAAAAATGCACACACATGTTTATATGCATGCAGTATTTGCAGTGTATGCAACAGGATGAAGTTCACGTATTTATGTCTCCTTTCCTCTCCTTAGATGATATCAGTAGAAAGAGTGATGGAGTACACAGAACTTGAAAAAGAAGCTCCTTGGGAGACCAACAAACATCCACCAACAGAATGGCCTAACCAAGGAATGATAGCATTTGAAAATGTTAACTTCACTTACAGTCTAGATGGACCATTGGTTTTAAGACATCTGTCTGTTTTAATTAAACCAAAAGAAAAGGTATGTATATGGCTGTCTTTGGACATTCACAGAAATTAAGCAAAGATGGTAAGTTGACAAGAAGCTGCATGCTAGAAATCCATTATAAAATACATGGATGTTAGGAAAATACTAATTTCTTTTAAAAAATAAGCTTTAGTTATATTTAATAACAGAAGTTACAGCCTATTTATTTCCTGTAAGTGTAGCATAAATTCATCTTGGAACATAATATTTCAGTCTGTCAAAATAAAGGATTAAACATGTCCAGTAATTTCCTTAAAAAAAATCTGAGATTCTTCAGAAAGTGGCAGACATTGAAAATACAAGCCAAGCCCAGAATGTTTGTTCAAATCCAAAGCAAATGGACCTGCATTAGGAAATTAGGGATTCAACAGAGCGAACATAATTGGAATCAAGTATGTCAACAGACAAGGTAAGCAAAAACAATTGAAAATAAGGAATGTACATGCCCTTGCACTGAGCCCCAAATGAAAGACAGAAGAAAGAAATACAAATCAGTTGCATAACTTTAGAATTCGGGATTTTATTTCAGTTCCTTTTGGCTACCAATCCAATTAACTCTTGTCATTAATTAGATTGGTAGCCAAAAGAAACATAGGAATAAAACTCGTCCTCCTCTGCAAATCTGACTCCTCCTCCCCAATTCTGACGCTATCCCTATTGAAAGAGTGCTGCAGGAAAGGTCTCCCCCACAGACAAAATTAAATTAGAGCCCTGCAGTGTTAATTTGTGCTTTGCTGCATTTCAAATGCAGGTGTACTTTTTTGATTAGGAGGTCTTCCCTAGGAGGCTGTTCAACTCTACAGTCATTGCCCTCGCCTCCTCTTTAACATGCTTTTCCATGCAGTTCCAAACCATTCCTTTCCTCAAGTGGACGTTTTTAATAATATGCATGTTCCAAAATTCAATCAGACTCTGCTACATTGAGGTGATCTCCTGGAATTGGCCATGAATGAGTTAAAAATGGTCTTTTGAGAAGAGCCATATGGGCCGTCTCCTTAGCTGTTACATGTCTTTCCAATATAGACAAGAAATTCTACATTTCTCAGTGAGAGACAGGAAAAAAAAATAAAAACAGAAACAAGAGATATTAGCAGTGCATGACTCAGCTGTTGGTAGGGCAGGAGAGAGAGGGATCACTGGGGGTATTTATTTTTGCTGAGCAGTTCTGCTGTGGTTTTGTCATCCTGAATTTGCCCAGCTCGAAACTATTGCCAAGAACTTTGTGTTTGCTTTCTATGATGTTTTGCAGAACACTGCAGTAGGCTGCCACTGTGTAAAATAAATCTCCCAAACATGCCTCCTCCTTATATTGGTTTTAATTCTGGAGAAGCATCTTCTTTAGAACCAGGTTTCCAGATCTGTTGGGGATTCTGCCCATACTGCTGTCAGTGAGAGCTCTCAGGCCTGTTCAGGCCCCTGGTTTATAGAGACTTCTGGTGGCTGCAGTGCCACTGGCAGCAGGAATGAGTTTAAGCTTCTGCTGTGCTTCTAGTTTTTCTTGTAGCCACTCCAGGGCCCAGTTTGGGAAGCTGTGGGTACAGTAAGAATGAAGGAGATGGTTGCTAGCAAATCACTCATAGGTTAAGGTCTCTTTTGATCTGCTTGTCTTTCATTCGGTATCTCCCTACAGCCAAAGCAGGTTAGGAAGGACCCTGTGTTTTAAACAACTTTGCTAATGTAGTGTGGCCTGACAGAGACAGACCAGGGAGACACAAACTGCTATGCCAGCAGCTGGCAGTGGTTAACCTCCTCTGCTACTATAGCTGCAGCAGAGCAAGGTCAGCATGTGTACCACTGGGGTTTAAACATCCCTATCTTTGTTTCAGGGAACTCATGAATGCTTTTTGGCTAACATATTGTTAAATGCACCTTTTCCTGACAGCTTCTGGATCTGCGGGCTACATGAAAAAGTTAGGAAGGTGCAGATGTAGATTTACAGCATGGCAGCTGTGCTCTCGGAACATACCATGAAAGGGAGGTTGCCTGAGGGATAACAAAGACATGGGCAGTTTCAGTCAGGAGTAGCTGACATGCTGTAAATCTCACATTTTTCTTGCAGCTCTACTATGAAGTACAAGTGACACTTGAGTAATGATGAGCCCAGCGTAGCAGGTGTACTCCTGTGTACGCACATGGCTTCACAGGCAGCACAGTCCTGGCTGTGTGATTCCTGATAGGTGGCTGGCATTTCCATTTGCGACTGGTGCTGTGTTTGCACTGGCTGTGAGCGTGGGCCTCTGAAGAATAAAATGTATTAATCAAATAGATAATGTGTATACTGAGCTATTTCAAATTTCTGTCAATTTTCAGCAGCCTGTAGTCAATTGGACCAAAGATGCAAATAGATTCTTCTAAATATTGAAGAGCATAGTCCTTTCATTTGATGCCAAACTGAAAGTGGGATTTCGACAATATGTAGAGCAGCTGCATTTTTATTTTAAGTATCATTGTATTTTTTTATGGTTTTTTTCTTTATATCCTTAATACAATACTTTATATTGACATTTGCAGAGGAACAATTGAACTTTTGTTTTCACAGCTCTGGTTGTCTGTGTTCTCTATTCAGCATTTTCTTTCTGAACTGTAGTTTATCTGTTCAGAACTATTTTTCCATTGTTTCACTGATATAATTTAGAGTACTAGACATTTTATCATTTATTGTAACAGATTTGCTTAAATTAGTCTGTTAAATAATAAGCACTGTAGACATGTTAATTAGTTTATATACAATAGTGGAAAAATGAATGGTTGGATGAAATTGTTGAATCAAAATGTAGAAGTAGAAAATACCTTGTAGATTATGCAGTATAAGTTGCTCCTTGAAGTGTACTTTTCTACTGTGTTGTGTATTTTTTATCAAACGTGGGCACTGCTGTTTTGTCTGAACTTAGTGTCTCTGACTGAAAGTTTCTCCTTGCACTTTGATGCAGTTTCCTGTGCTTAATTTCATTCCAGCAGTCATTGCTGCATACATGTGAGTCTCAGGCAGTGGGTAATTGCCCTCTGGTGTCTGTACGTATACTCATGAAGGTTTTCATCTTTCTTCCTCCTTTCTGCACCTCAATCACTTTGCCAAGCTATATTATACACGTTTCATCCTCATAAATCCTTCCCCATCAAATCAGTATCTCCAACCCATATTAATTTTGTGTTGCACTGCTCTGAACTTTTTCCAGTGTGCTGATTTTTTTTTTGAAAATGTAGGGATTAGAACAGAATGCAGAAATTCTGCCAGATCAGATCTGTGTAGAGGGTTACATCCATTATCTTCTGTGATACCGTTGATTACTGTGCATTGTTTTTCTCTAAGAATCCTTTACCCAAATACAACATTAAAAAAAAATTAAGAAAGAAGAAATATTAGTAGGTCTTAGCCCCTTGTCATTAAAGTTATCAATCCCATATTTTGCATAGTCTCTTTTTTCTGAAAACTTTATTTTTTTTTCACACTGCTTATGTCTTCTGATTTTTCTTTGGGAACAAAAAGAAGCTTGAATCTCTCTGATTTTATTATTCACTATTTCTTTTGTTTGAAAAGGAATTTCAGCTTGCTGTCATGGCATTGTAGTTTCAATACTTTTTGAAGATGTCTGAAGTATGGATACAGTTTATAATCCTGCTACTTTAAAGTACTTCACCTTAACCATACTAGCCAAAATCAGTCTCAGTTATTTAAATTGGGAGTACATTGTTCCCAGAGTATTTTATGGGAGTCCTTTTTTGGGTTGAGAAGTAGATGCATGCCTGAAATGATTCGCCTAACATCACCCAGCAAACCAGGTTTAGTATAAAAATTAGCAACCTTGAATCCCATTGCTGTGTGCATTGAGCCACTTTATCTTGTTTACACAATAAAATACCACACATTAAGGGGAAATCTTTCACCTTTGAATATGATCCAAGAAATTCTCGTGTATACAAATGTCACCTGAATCCAAACTGATTTAAGAGGAGAGGATTTTTCCTCTTGAAAGAATGTTAATTATAAAGAAGTTTTATTTGGTGCATGTTCTACTGTAAATCCTGTGATGTTGTAAAAATGTTGCTCGACATATTAATTTGTCCTGGAAAGCTCACAGTTTGATTGTACAGGCTTGGCTTGCTCTGTAGGTTGGAATAGTGGGAAGAACTGGAGCTGGGAAAAGCTCTTTGATAGCAGCCCTCTTTCGCTTGGCGGAACCTGAAGGAAGGATTTGGATTGATAAGTACTTGACATCAGAGCTGGGGCTCCATGACTTGCGGAAGAAAATTTCAATTATACCTCAGGTAAGAGAGTGACTTGGTTTGCCATGGATATTTTGTATATAATACCATAGTGTTTAAAGCGCTTTGCTGGGATACGTTCCCCCTGCACCTCTGTAGGCAGTAGACACAGGAACTGTAGCAAGGCGTTATTCTTACTTGAGTACAGTCTTGATTATTTTAAGATAAACAGAATCAATTTTGGGCACTAGAGCATTTTCTCTTCCTAGTTTTGTACCCTGTCTGTTCCTCTGGAATATCTGTGTGTTAGCTGTATGCTGTCCTCCTATAGTCCGGGGAAGAGCAGAGAAAATCTGGTACGTATATACCAATCTTCAGCAGTCCTCTGAAGTCACTTGATCCTTTGGCAGCAATTCCTGCCTGATGCATTGCCTGAAGCTTCCTTAGTAAGGGACTTTGAAGGACCACTTTCACCTCCCTAGTCACCTCTGTACAAACTGACTGGTGATAGATTTAGAAAGAGCAAATGTGCCACCTGGAAGTGAGCTATCAGCTTTTGCATTATTTGGAGAAGGTTGGACAGGAGAAGACCAGGGGAGCAGACAAAAGAGTAGGTCATTATGGCCCATAATAAATAAAGCGTGATGAATTTTAGAAGCTGAATGCAAGAAAGGCTGCAGTACAGAAAAAAAAAAGACAACTAAGACAGTGTTGGAAATAGCCTCATCTCCCATGCTGGAGCAGAAAAAAGGCTGTTCAAAGAAGTCCAGTAGGTCACAGATCTTCTTTCTTAGAGTCTTACTTTCATGAGACATTAAATCAGAGAAGGGTTATGTATAACCTCGAAACTTAGAAGGCAAAGTCTGTGCATGTTACAGTTTCATGAGAGCTCTGGTCTCTTCTGTGGGCATTTGCTCTTCGCTGAAGAGGGAGGAAGAGTGAAAAACTCCTATGATGCAAATGTGAAGTCGTATTTTGGAAAGTTGTTCATCTGCGCTGTTCTAGCAGGTAGAGTGAAGAGTAGACTGTAAATCAGAAGAATTTTTTTGCCATGTTCAGCATTTTTTCTCAGATCTCTGTATTTTATTACAGAATCTGTGTTTAGAGTTGCATCTGAATGCGTGCTAGTCTGTGGGCGGTATGGCTGTCAGAGTGTATTACTTTCTTTACATTGAGAATCTGATACAAATGGTAATGAGGCTCTTTTTCCCCAAGAATACGAGTCAAAGAAAAGAAACAGGTATGCTATTGAAAAAAAAAAATTAAAAAATAGGTACTTCCCCAGCAATTGGATTGTTGCCTAATTCAGGATGTCTTTTGTTTCTGCATGCTGCAGGCTTTGTTATTGCAGTACTCACTGGAACTAGTCATCTTTTGTATGTAAAGAGGACTTTATATGGATTTAAATTCAATTTTTTGTTTGTGTGCAGCGTTCCTTTCTCATGAAAGCAGATGATCATCAGTTCATTCAAGGTCTACAGCTTTTTGAAAGCCTTGCCCATAGCTATTGTGGGCGATTTTTACATTTTGAAGAATTCAACCCAGTTGAACAAAATAGGATACTGAGACAGGAAAACTGCAGGTCAAATACAGTTTCTACATGTTGAATGATACAGATGCTCAAAGTTTGCTGCATTCAGTTCTACATGTGAGGTGTTTTCATACACAGGTCTATTGACATAGTTTTAAAACTGTTCTCATCCAGTGGAACTCTGTGATTTTTGTCAAGTTTATATAAGGTTTTCATCATAGACCCAAAAGTTTTGAGTGTCCAAAGGCTAGCAGGTAGCATTTTTTTTTATGTAAGGGAAGACTGTTTCTACTAAAAATATGCAGAACTATCAAGTGGTGGTATGAAGAAGAAGAGGAAGGAGAGTTTGGAATCAGTAAACTTTTACAGTAAACTGTGTGATAGGCATTGTCTTGTACTGTGCTAATAGTAGTGTCAATAATAGGAATAGCAATGTAACATCAGGTAGTTATTTTGCAGCAAATATCTTCATAATTATGTGGGCAGCTGAAAAACCAGAGAGAGAGATGCTTATTAGAATTGCAACACAAAACATGCTAAACAGAACCGTTCCTAGAGAGTGATGAGGCAAGACTGAAGTTTTCTTGTGTGTAAGTTTAAATACCTACCTGGAGAAATAAAAATATGCTTAGGCTTCTAATTGCTTGCTTAGATGGAGCTGTGTAAAGGTTGTGTTTGTAAATCTTTTCTATGCAAATGTTGTCTGCCTCTCTGACTGCAAGCATTTTTACAACAATTATTTACAGGTTAGTCTTATTACTTTCCTCTCATAAACCAGACTGTTTTAAATAATAATCTGTGTCAGAAATGGTAATTAAAAAATATCCTTATCTTCTGTTGCAGTGCGTGTCTGTTGTTAGGACTTTTATAATAGTTATGAACACTTTATAGGTTCAGCCTCTTCTTTTGCCAACCTGTAAAAATGGATTGAAAAGGAAAATAAATGTAACAATACCTTCGAAATATGCCAAATGGTGCATTAAAATATGTATTGTTAAACAAATTACTTTCTAGGTGTTTTTGAAGAAAACTGCTTTTTGGCCTGGAAATGTTTTGTGTTAAACCCTTTTGCTCATTCAACAGGTTTTTAATGACATTGCTATTGCAGCAGATACTTTCAAATAATTGGCATGTTACATCAAGAAGTGTTTATCTTCTTTTATACTGCTTATTCTTTTTTAATTCTTTTATAGCACACAGATGGTTTAGAAATGAAAAGACAATAAAAGGGTTAAGGTCTGAATTCTATTATGATTTGCTGCAGCCCTTTGGATCTGGGCATCAGTAGGGTTAGATGGGGAGTAAGTCATGACAGGGTAATCTCAGAGTAAGATGAAGTTACCCATTGTAAGTTAGATTTTATTTCCTAGGGGAGAAAAAAAAAAAAAAAAAGAATGCATTTTGCTAAAATTTCTCCAATTTAAAGAAGACTGACAACATGATGAATGGTCTCCACTTATGATTAGCACTGTTACAGCTTTTGACTTGTTTTTGTCTTTATGTGTGGTATTAAGATGAGTTTAGCCCTAAAGTCGTGTCAGTGCATGACTCTCAGGTCTGGCAACTCACATGACTGAGTACTGATCTATTGTTTAAGGAGTTCTGAACCAAAAGTCCTCTTTCCACTTCTTAAATACTACATTTTCAGTGTGATTTGGGAACTGAGGTAGAATAAAACTAGCTTCGACTACAGGTAAACCCCCATTGGTACCTGAATGGGAGAAGGTACTGATTTGACTCCCTGGTGTATTTTGAGTGAGAGCTTTGCCCAGCAGTGCTCCAGTTCTAAGTAAGTTTGCTTTGGTGCTGTGGCAGTATAGACTAACTTAGATGTGTTTAGGTTTTAAATGGTGAAAGCTGTTCCTGCTTAGCCCTGATGGTAAAATGGAAGGGCCTTCATGGTATGAAATGAAAAAAACCCACAGCCAAACAGAGAAGGAAAACCAGACAGGCATTGTGAGCTCTTTGATTCCTCTCTAGTTTATGTACTTCCCCAAAGGAGCTCCCAAAAGGAGTGTGAGCTTATTAACAGTGCTAGTTGATGGTTTTTCTTAACAATACCATGAAGACAGCAATGATTTCATGTAAGTATATATATAGCTTGTGGCATCAGAACAGTGGCATGTAAATGTCCATTTAAGTACCGACATAACTGTGTACAGCAATTTGCAAACAGACCTGTCCTGTTTGGTAAATTGTCTTCATACAGAGTAGTTGAACACTTGCCTCCCCTGCCACATCCCCCTTAAGCATGCAATTGTATTATACACCTTTGCATTTCAAAAATGATAGCTTGTGGTTGGATACTTCTGTGCTATTGTTGATATAGGTTAGCTGTGAATCACTGAATTACCTATTGAGTTATAAAACCTGTGTTTATAATGGAATGCTGATTTTACTGGATTTCAGGAGCCTGTTTTATTCACTGGAACTATGAGGAAAAACTTAGATCCTTTCAATGAATACACTGATGAAGAGCTGTGGAATGCCTTGGAAGAGGTGACTTACTAAATCTAATAATGTACATCTGGTATTTAAAATCCACGTAACAATAACATTACAGTGCTTGTGTGTGTTAAGTTTTAGATGTTTTCATTGGGTTTGATAAAGGTATAGCTGTTGATGGAAGAAGGTAGACTATCATATGTGCATTTGTGTATGTGTGAGTGCATGTGTGTGCAGACGTGTATTATTATGTAAGTCTTTTATGAAAAAATTATCCTTTGGGATGATGCCTTGGTTGTATTTTGATTCATATCTTGGTTTTAATGAACATTAATAGATTCTTAACAACATGCTTTAATGTTTCTAGAATTCTAATAACTGACACACTGTGTAATCCAACTTGGCACTTACTCATTTTGTGTCAGAATATAAAAGGCAAACCTTGCATACTTATTGTTGTGTCATCAGACAGACAATAGCTGATTTAAAATAGAGTTACTCATCCTACAATATGTTGACATGTCAACAGGTGCAATTGAAGGAGGTTGTGGAAGATCTACCCAACAAAATGGAGACGCAGCTGGCAGAATCTGGGTCTAATTTTAGTGTTGGTCAGAGACAGCTGGTGTGTCTTGCCAGAGCAGTTCTAAAAAAAAACCGTATTCTTATCATTGATGAAGCAACAGCAAATGTGGACCCAAGGTAAAAACAAAATCTGTCATATTAAAATGAGCTGGTTTCTCTTCTAATATGTTCATCTGCGCTGTAGAGATGAACTTAAATGTGTTATATTTCATGTAGTTTTTACTGCTGTTTTATGTTTTTGATGATACCATCATACTTCTATTCAAAATGGAGCAACTGAGCTTTGGCTATGGAGCAGATGATATAAACTACGCGCTCAAAATATCCCTAATTTCAGTGCGTTCCATAGAGTAGGGAAATTAATATTCAAAGTTTATTTGTCCTGCAGCCATGGATTAGAAGACACGAATGTTCTTGAAAATGCATCTCTGTAACATCAGAATAGCCATGAAACAAGTTGAGTTCTGTTGACTTCTGGAAGAAATGTCTGCTGGAAATAAATAAATACAAAAGATTTAATTCATCTTGCTCCCAAAACCCCCTAAAACTAGAAAGGTGAAAAATGGCTGTAAGCAAAACCAGATACTTCTCGTTATGAGATGCTGTCCTTTCAGATGGCTCAGATGCTGGTGTGGTAAGTTAGAGGTAAAGTAGGGGCAGGGGCAGAAGGTAAGCTGTCCTAAACACCACAGGAATTGCAAAACAGATTTGGAGATGTTTAAATCTACAGGATGGACTCACTTATTCATTATTTTGTCTTGTGTAACTCAGGCCAGCAGAATTTTCCTGAATTCATTCCTGTTTGAACTAGAGTGTACTTCTAGAAGAGCATCCAACCTCAATAGCAAAAAAAAATTCAATGACAACCCTCGTTAAATTGTTCCAATAGCTAAGTACCCCCACTGTTAATTTTTGAAACATTTGAAGCGCTGGTGGAAATATTTTGGAAACAATACTGCAAACGTACTGCATCAATTAGTCTGAGCTGAATATATAGTTCCAACAAACTATGGCTTGAGGGAGAACTCAAAGTCCAAAGAGGACAATAACACAGCAAGTCCCTCAAACAGATGCATTAAGGATTTTGTATGTCATCTGGGCGTGACTCATTTTTCTAACATCTTCCTGGGGGAGAAGTGGTGCCACTGGGGTAGCTTTACAGTTCAGCTGACAGTGTATTTCTAAAACCTTTAGAGAAGTGCATTCCCTTCCCAGAGGTTCTCTTTTTTTTCTTCTTTTTTTTTTTTTTTTTCTTTCTTTTTTACTCTTAGTTTATTTTTGGCTGAGCTCTGATAGATTAACTGTGATTAATCATAGGTGTGGAAATTTAATACCATCTTACTCATCCTCCCTATTTTGGCATCTCGCATGTGTGTTCTCAACTTGCACTATCCATTTAATTGATCTTGATTAATGTGTGCTGCAATATATATTATAATAAGGTAAATGTTTGTTTGTATCAACTCTAGGCATAACAATACAAATAATAACTTGGAACTTCTTCTTTGAATTCAGTTTGCATTACAGTCATTATTACCTTTTCCTTAATGTGTTGGTATAACTAGAGCCAAGTATTTTTTAGCTGTGCAATCTGATAGGATGATCATCAGGAAATGCTGATGTGGGTTGCTTAACTGAGCAGTTAGGGAGGCATTTTTGGCGTGTAAGGAAAACCTCCTCCTCTTCTGATGCACAGCCCCCATACCTGGCACCCTTGTCTCTCACCTGGCGGCAAGCACACATCATATCAAGCACTTGAGGTGGGAGACCATGGCGAGCTGCCGCCGGCTCTGGAGATACTTTTCCTTTTTTTGTTTGTTGTTCTGGCTCTTGATCTCTCTCCCTCAGCAGCCCCAACTGCTGCTGCCACCACGTCCCTTCTGCAGTTCCACCTGGAAGCAGGTGTGAGAAGGCAGGGTTTAGGGGTGGCAGGAAGAGAAGGAAGGGTGAGGTGACGTGAGGCAGTGGATGCAGGGTGAGAGATGGGCACTGTACCTTCCCCAGGGCTGAGGGGACTCCCCACCATGTTTCTTCAGCTCACCTTTTATCTGCTACTGGAAGTAAAGGGAAGGAATTTGAAGTTCATCCTCCTCCCTCCTTCTCATATGTTCTGGCACCCATATGTACCCTTATTTCCCCTCTTGCTCCTCAAAGCTGCCACCTGCTCTGCATGCGGCGGGGATGTGAGTGGTTTTGTGGGGGGGCGAGGAGGAGCTTGCCATAAAGAAGGTTGCCCTAAGTCAGACTACCTGCATGATTTGTGTGATGGCTGACAGACATTTAATTTGATTTTATCTTCTTGGTCCATTCTCACCCTGAAGAATAGTCTGGTTTTAAAGCACTTGAAATGTTCTGGAAAGTTATGTGAAATCTGGAGCAGAAGAGCTGAAAATCTTCATGTAGTTGCTTTGGTGATATACTGAAGCAAAATCATTAGTAACTGAGACTTTTTAAAAATACTGACTTTGTTTAAGTTTACTAGGCTTTCTGCTCACTGACTACAGTATTGTGTGTTAACTTGTATTTTTGCTTACAAAGGACAAAACTTTCGGGGAGCAAACCACTGCCACATTTTTACATTGGTTGTTCATTGAATCTGGTGAAAACAGCTGTTGCACATAGTTCAGTTCATTAGCCATCTTAACCTTGTAAGGTTTAACCTTTTATTACATCTGACTGCTATCTGTAACTCTTTTTCTTTTGGAGAAGTTATCTAAGCCTCTCAGTAATTGTGTAGTGTGAGATATTTCAGGACAATCCCAGGAGGACATTAGACAGAAGATAATGACTTAGCCAGTTTTCCTTTCAGCAGCTTGGTTGCTTCTCATTCAGATCATATTTATTCTTCCTCTTTAGATAGTTTTCTTTTTGCACAGTCAGTTAATTCAGGTCACACCAGATCTTGGGTTGCTGGGAAACTTGGTGTTAGATCCTCAACCTGTGGTGCCTGTGGGACAGCTGTACCACCATTTTGTGCTTTCTTATTGTATTGTACCTTGCAGTAGGGAGTGGTTCCCATTTTTATATAATCAGATTAGGATTGATCTTTTGTCTTCCAGCAGCCCTGGTTTTGGTATTTGGGTTGCATCTTTGGTTTTTAATGTGCCTGAAAGATGATGGGGTTTGATGTACTGAAGTGGGTGATGAAATCACTTGGCACTTGCCTAGACACTTGCTCAGTGTGGGTAGACACCACTAAGAATCCATTTATGCCCTGAAAAAGGGACAGAAATGATGCTTCTGTTGGTACTTTCCTAGCTCTAACTGGTATGTGGTGCAGTCTCTACACTCTGTCAGCACATAATTCTGTATACAGATGCTTTTCTTGATCTTTCTATATTTTCTTGCTTTTGCTACCTTCTTCCCAGGATTCTCCTGGAGGTTGCTGATGGTGCTTCTGCCTGCTGTCCCAAAAACTATGCTCCAATATCTACCACGAACCTTGGAGACAATTTAGCCAAGTGTCAGTCAGCAGGCATGTCTGCATGAGATTGTGTACTGTGATATTTGAAGATGGAGATTAAGTCTGTTCCTGATTACTCTGTAGTCTCATTTTAGAACATTGTCACACCCACAATATGGACAGCAGTTTCTTGTTAGTGATAAGCTTGTGTTCAAGAAATACCTGTTTAAGATAATAGTTTGATCGTATCTCTTAAGAATGAGAGGTTTTTTTCTTGTAAATGTAGGAAGCGATAGTGCTATAAAGAATACATGTAATAAGAGAAGATACAATAAATGAATGCAGAGGACAGGGATGTTCAGGGCTGAGGCATTCTCAGAAAACAGTAGGAATGACCTGAGTTACAAATAATTTTGAGCCCTTCGTAAAGTTGTTCTCAAAGTTTCTGAGTAAGCTGTGATTCTCATGTTCTGTAGTAGCTCTGCAGAAAACTTCACCTTGAGCTTGACTGTAAAGAAAGAAAAAGGTTTTCTTTACACAGTTCTAGGGAGTGTTCAGTACTGAATATTCTGTTTCTATTTTGCTATTGCAACCATTAGAGAGAACACATCCTGCTGTCTCCATAAGGCTCTTTCATAGTGAGTGTTTTCACAGATGTCCCTGATTTTTTTTCCTTTTGGAGGTAAGAGTAGTCAGGTTGTTGAGGCATTGCTGAGAAGAGAGCAAAAAAATACACATTCATTAACACTGGGGTGAAAGGACTGGTATTGCTGTGATGTGGAACATGATGAAAAACTTCCTTTTCTTAAGGAGATAACAGAACTAAGGAGCCTGGCCCTGTCCTGACTTCTCCTCCTGTCTCTTTCCCTGATTGCATACTGGCCTTTGTTCAAAAGGAGTTGAGGAACACCTGCTTCCCACCTTGTTCTTGAGCTTCTTTTAGAAAGTAGGAGCAGAAGGACCAAGCCTTTCAGACCGTGGTCCAGAACCCAGTTCTCTTAAGCTCATGACAGAACTTAAATGTTTCTGTCCCCAGATGAAGGTAACAGTTAGAATGCATGGAATTCTTACTTAACTCTTTGTGTCTTCCTTCTCTCTGATGATTCTTCCTGTCATCAGCAAGGATCTGTCTTCTCCTTTGTCGTGCTGATTGCTCAACTTAGCTTGTAACAGAAGCTATGTTCATCCTTCAGAGCATGAGCTGGTACTTTCTACTGTGGAAACTTACTGGTTACTTCATTCCTCTAAGTCATCCTGTTCTTCCAAAGTTGTCTGTCTCCTTTTATTGCTGGTGCTTTCTGACATGGTGGCATCAGAACAATTCTCTTTGCGTAATTCATGAAGTGATACCAAATATTTATCATGTGCAGACAGATTCAGTGTGGAGTACTACTTCTATCTAAAAAAATACTACTTAATCAGAGGAAGATGTGTTTTATAAATCTTTTAGGTATTTTATTTTCCCATTACTTGTAAAAATTTGAAGAATTAAGGCTTTGCAAGCAACTGATTGCAGCCAACGTGTCTGCCTAAATATTCTAGTTTATTCAGATACCTCCTTTGTATTTTTTTAACCTAATCTGCAGAATTTTGTTATACTCCAGTCATCACATATATAAAGAACAAATTAATGTTTTAATAGAGATCCTAGAAATGAGGCCCATGCCTTCAAGTGCTTGACTTCTATTCAACTAATCCCAGTATATTTTGAATTCTTTGTCTCATCCTTGTATCTTGGATGAGAATTTTGGGTTCTGTTGCTTTTTCTTCATTGTTGCCATGTGTCTTGTTTGTTTGTTTTTTTTTTTTTTTTTTTTGTTTGTTTTTTTTTTTGTTTTTTTTTTTTTGAGGGCTGGTGGGCCATGTATGAGTATTCACAAGGTCTGTCTTTGTGCCCAGGATGGGAGCCAAGGCTACCTGTGCAATGTGGGCTGTCAGGTGCCTCTAGAGGGCATTCATCACTGGATGGCTGCCTAATCCAGGTTCTCAGATTCACCTTCCAGCCATTCCTCTCCCCTTTCACTGACTAAAGAGAAGAGTGTAGAGGTCTCCACATATAAGCCTGACTGGTGTCCTCTAAGTTAGGTGGTGTCAATGCTTCTCTTGTACAGTTAGTTACTCCAATAAGCTCCAGTTCTATGAGTATTTCTCATCTTTTGCCTTAACGCTTGTTTATATGGGTAAAGAACATTCTAGTGGCTTTACTACCTTTCAGTATAATTGTATTTCCTTTTCACAGTTCTCAGCTATATTTGTGACAGTTTTCACTTCAGCCCTGTACTTCAGTGTCCGTGCTCTAGCTTAGTTTTCATTCTTTACAAGTCTTATGTTTCCTTCTGCTGTCCTTTTCTTACAGCAGGCTCACTCTTAACTTGAAATCTTCTGTCTCTTTCCTTGGGTTGTGCATTCCAGTTAATGCTTTTGATTGTTTACAGAGTATGCCAAGTTTTGGGTTTTTTCAGTATTCAAGTTCTTGAGCTATTCCAGTACTATTTTGGTTTACCAACCATCTCCTTTAATTAATCATCTTTTGCATTTGAAATCAAGAACCTTAGTTCTGTGCTGTCTTGTGTTTGTTCTTCAGATGATTTGCAATGAAGGATATTTACTTTCACCAACTTTACTTCATTGCTTGCATGAACTAAATCTTGAAAGACAGTAACAATGATTTTTTTTGGTGTAGAAATCAGTAGGACTATCTGAATCTGCAGAATTTTCCCTTTTCTGTAATCAAAGTCTTATCACTAACCCATGCTCTCTCTGGCTTCTGTGCCAGAGCACGAGGTGCTGCGATCTTCCAAAAGCATCTCCGAAGCGCAGCCGCTCAGCAGGATCAGCCACACACACTCACACACGCGTGCACGCGCACACGCACGGACAGCTTCAGTGATATGGGTCGACAGCAAAGAGGCAGGAAGGGTCTCTGCACTGAATTCCACGGCAGCAGTTTATTGTTTCCACACCGTGAAGGAAGGGATCAGCAGGCAAAGACTAAGAACAATGAAGAACTCAGGTTTAAGTACAGGAGTGGGGCAAGCACCAGGGACCAATGATCTGAGGTCATGGGGGCAGTACACAGGCAGGACTAGGGAATGGGAGCCAGTGGGGAAGCTCTGGGGGAGTGGCGAGGGGCACAGGCCAATGGGGGGAACCTGGAGTGCAGAACTTTCTAGGACATGAAACATACAAGTAGCAAGGGGGTGGGGCGGCCAATGGCCAACCAGGAACATAGAACTGGGGTACATTGACATACCAGAACAGTGAATGCTGGGGGAAGCCTTTTCTGTTCACCCTAACCTGGGGAGGATCCCTGATAAAAGGGACTGTTTCACCAGCCAGACTCTCTTTGTCTCTTGTACCCCTGGCTCACTGGCCACCACAAAGTCTGGGAAATTAGTCTCCTGAAATGAAGCCTATTGCTCTGCTTACAAGAAGAAGCTCTTTCCTCGTCAGGTACTGAAGGGTAGATTTTGGAGTATGTTTCAAGATATGTCTCCAAGTCATCTGGTATAACAAGAGGAAGAAGCACTGTAATAACTTTATAAACATATTTCCTTCTATCCAGTCATGTTTGATGAAATCATAAAACCTGCCTGCTATTCAGTTATCAATGCAAACATCTTATTGTTGTCTTCATTGCTCTTGCTGTGTTTCAGAACAGATGAGTTAATTCAAAAGACGATCCGTGAAACCTTTGCTCACTGCACAGTGCTGACCATTGCACACCGCTTGAACACCATTATTGACAGTGATAGGATTATGGTAAGACAGCTAACTGCTTCATTTTTTTTCTTTCCTGAAGAAAAATAATGTTAATGACTCTTCTTAATTTTGATCCAAAAGTGGGTAGGAGTGTAAGTCATATGTTAGACTTATCTAAGTTAACCCCCTTATCCTAGCTACTGTGACTCGCAGCTCATGAAACTGTAGATGTAATGACTGGAAAGAATTCCTGCTTTCTCTGGCCCTGTGCTTTCCATCCCGCAAGGCGCAAACCCACTGTAGGTGAGGTGCACCGAGAGACCTGAGCAAATAAACTCTGCCAGTAGTGGGAGCCTATGAAATCACAACCATAAGGTTCTGGACAGTCACATGGGTTCAGTCAGGTGTACTAATTCATTCTCGGTGAGCTGAGGGAGACAATAGTTGGTGTGGGATGTGTGAGGAGGAAGTGGTGGAGGTTCTGAGGCAGGAGACATGGAGGTAAGGAGACAGCAGCTGCCCTGGGGCAAAGGTAGTGATGGGAGAAGTGGAAGTAGACTGGTGAGGTAATGACGTGGCCAGCTTTCTAAAGCAAGGTTCAAATAGAGAAGATGAAGCACTACCAATGCAGCAGCCTCTGCCATCTTTACTTCCGATAGAGGAGTGTTATACCCTCTCTGCCATCTTGTCTGCCCCACAGCGCATTGCACATGCATAGAGATTGGAAAATACTTGCTGATTATTTTCATAAAGTCAGTGGTGTTCCCTGGGCTCTCAGGAAATCCACCTAGTTTGTCCTTGACATGATGTGTAGCCTGCAGTTTTACAATTTTCTGCAATAAGAACACGAGCCCTTTGCAAACATCTTCTTCACAGCCAGTTAATGAAATAACTGGCATAGAGGGCAAACCGTGTTCATAAGTGGAACTCAAATTTAACTGGGCTTCAGGCAGAAATTGTCCTTTACCTCTTGGTGGTAAGCTTAAAAAATAACTCTCAACTTTTGTTTTATGGAAGTGAAGCATGATAATTCTTTCTTTTCTTTTTTTTTTTTTTACTGGATGCTCAAAACATTTTAAAATCTTTGATTGAGTTACAGTGGTTGCCTGAAGTACACAGAATGAAACAATTGCATTTGCTGAGGTGAGTGGTGTTCTGAGGAGTAGAATAGATTGTGAGCTCAGTGATTATAGTTTAAAAAGAGAGAAACCAGCAGAACTGCCATAAGTAGTCATGTAATTGCAAGCATTTAACATATAATAAATAAATACTTTCTTCTGCAGTGAATACCTCTCCACAGGTCTGATGGATATGTTGGTGTTCTCTACAACTGAAATGAACAAGAGATTTGTGAGGAAACAACTGTGACCTAATTAATAGCTGTGTGTGTTTGTTAGCTGTCCAAAGGGATTTCTGTGGGTTTTGGTTCATTAACTTCCATTAACGTGTTAGGCACAGAATACTCTTTCCATGAAGATGTTTTCTTAGTTTTACCTTTAATGTCAGGAAGTTGCAATGAAAACTAAATGTTTTATTTACTTTTTTTGCCAAAAATTGTTGGAGCAAAGCATAAAAA
Source organism: Coloeus monedula (assembly GCF_965178545.1). Lineage (NCBI taxonomy): Eukaryota > Metazoa > Chordata > Aves > Passeriformes > Corvidae > Coloeus > Coloeus monedula. The sequence continues at coordinate 78,178,904 of NC_138783.1, read as the reverse complement.
TCACCCTTTTCCCCAAACTACTCAGGATAATTGCCAATTACATAGCTACTCTATTGCATTTTAAGTGTCTGTACATGATCCTTTTCCTTATGTTGTTTCAGTTTAGTCACTATTAAGATTCTTAGTTTCCTAATAGTCTCATAGTCTTTAATGCTTTTGGTCTCTTTAGAGTATTAAGAAAGTGATTTGCAAGAAGATGCCTTTGAGTCTGCAGTCAGTAGCAACTTGTAAATATTTTTCATCTTTGCATTGCTCCATTTTGATCTTACAGATTTCTGTAAACTGAGGGGGAGAGGAGGGCGAGAAAAATTAAAAAAAAGGAAAAGAAAATAGATAAAAGGAGGAAACTGACGTGGCTTCGTAACAATCCTGTTTTCTTGACATCCTTAGTTATTGGTTCTGTTTATGGGCAAATCAGAATTATCATCTCATATTTAGAATGATCAGAGTTACGACAGGTGTGCTTCTGTTACACTTTGATTACTCTGTTTACTGAAGCATGTAACTTTTAGTGGGAGTAAAGCAGAATTTTGGAAGAAAAACATGTTAAAAATGCCAAGAAAAAGAATATTCCTCTAGAAGACTAACTATTAGGTAATGAGGACTCTTAACAATAAAACCAGCATTCATGGAAAATGAATTGTTTCCTTCAATATCACAAAACTCGAGAAGACTTAGCTAAAGAAAGCTTTTAGTGTGTTATATAATTTGGTTAGTCAATGGTATGTTTTAGTAATTCACAAATTTAACTTGATGCAGATTCTTTTTGAAGAGTCAGAAATGGACAAAGTGCATTGTTACTGCTTTACCCAGTATTATTAAAAATCCTGGGTTTGTTTCTCCTTTAACTGAGACCTCTGGGTGCAATAATGGCTTATTTATAAGCCATCCCAACTCTCTGTTGTTTGGTATCGTAATAAGTTTTTTAGAAAATTAGGGAAGAAGAACAAAGATAGAACCTGGCAGTCAAAATATTAACAATTGTCTGTGACAAATGAGTAAGTTACTTTTCAAACAAATTTTGGGCAGACTTGTTAAGCTCTCTTGAATCAATCACCAATGTTCAAGCCCATTCCTGAACAAGTGGACATCACCTAGGGCTTTCCTCCCTTCCCATTGAATCAGACTGAAAGGAACCTCCTGCTCAAAGTAGGGTCAGCACTAATTTCACATCAGGTTGCTCAGGACTTGTTCCTGTTGAAAATTTTGAGAAATGTTTGTGTTGAAAATTTTGAGAAATGGAGGCTCTACGGTCTCCGGGCTACCTGCTCCAATGCTTAATTATCTGCCATGAAATCTTTCTTTTCCTTATATCCAGTGAAAGCCTCCCTTCTGTTTATGGCAGTTGCTTCTTGTTTCCCACTGTGTGTCTCACTGAAGAGCCTTTGGTCTTCTCAGTAACTTCTTTGTAAATATGGGAAGGTTGCTGTTAAGTCCCCTGAAGCCATCAGTTCTCCAGGGTGAACACGCCCTGCTCCCTCAGCCTCTCCTCATAGGTGGTCCAGTTCACTGACCACCCTGGTAACCCTATCTCAAGCTTGCTCAAATTTACCTTCCTTTTTCTTGTATTGAGGGGTGAAAACTGGTCATCCTGTCTTGAGTGTATTGGCTGCAGTCCCCAGCTTGGCATTGTCCACGAGTTTTTGATGTAATTCAGTTTAATTACTGGTTAAAGCAGAACTTTACAAAAAGAAACTGTTCGCCTTAGGGTTAATTCAAACAAACAAAAAAAAATTAGAACAGAAAATAATTTTGAGAAAGTCATGAGAAAATGTCAAGTTGGATGAGTATGGAAATAGGAACTGAACGTGAACTGTTGCATGTCTGCTCACACCCATCGTAATAACTGGTTCTATTTTAGAAGAGAAGAAAAGCCTACTCAAGGAGGGGAAAAAGGAAGAACAGAATATATTTTATACAACTGTAGACAAATCTGGCCTCAGGAGTTGTTTTAATTCTTGTTTGTTCCATTCCCAAAACCATACCTCTGCTTTCATAATCCAGGTCACGCCTTAAGAGTATTTCCATTATATCTGTCTTAGAGATAAACACATTTTATCAGAACTTCAAACGCTTAAAATCATTGAGGGAAGAGCTGTATTGTGTAACGTGATACTCTCTAACCCAATCGCCTCAATGAGTAATACTGCATTGCACTTGCATAGGACCTTTCATCTGGAAATTGTAACGCTCTTTATAAACATTAATTAATTAAACTTCAAACACCTGGGTGAGATAGGGAAGTATCCATACAATCTTTGGAACCAAAGTTGGAAAGACTTGTTAAGTCAGCCCATCAAATAATACTACCATAAAATTATAATCCAGCGGTTTTCAAGCTGCTTTTTTTTTCTTCCCTCTGTGCTGCTCCAGTGTCTAATAGGACACTTTCTCATTCCATTTCCTTCATTACTTTGAGAAGCCAAGTTGTAACTCTTCCCATCAGGTGCTAGCAGTACCCGTTTTAGCTCTTTGGCACAGGCAGGCACTCTGCTGCCTGGCAGAAGGGGAGGGTAGGATGAAAGCTGCAGTTATACCTCTTCTGTCATGGCAGATCCTGGCAGAAGCTCAGCTCAGGCTTGCTTCACTGGCCCCTCATTTCTCGTAGCTTCCCCGCCACCTCAACAGCTGCTTCCCTGACCTGTCCTCACCATTGAGGGGAAAGGCCTTTTATGTAAACTGCATCTGCAGCTTGTGGCAGCCAGTGGGCACCACTCCCAAGACTTCCAGGAGGATCTTATAAAATCCTCATCACCCATTCCTCCCCCTTCTCTATGCTTCCTTCTCCAGATTGAAAAACACTTTTTAGAAACTGTTTTTACAGAGGGGAAAACAGAAGCATACAGAAATTAACCTCACCCAGGGACATAGTGGTTCAGTAACAAATAAAGTATATGCATCTGGCAAGAACCTGATGGAGCTGTTTGCTGTATATACTATGCCATGGCCTCTCCAGAGGAAAGCCACAGAGTCAAAACTTGTGCGTTTTCCAATGGCAAGGATGTTTCTCCAGAGAGTTTTCATATCAGTGCAATACTTCTTTGAAATGGAAACTCTTTATGCGAGCAGAACTTGATCTAGTAATTAAAAACTGTCATTCAAATAGGAAGTTTTTGATGAGAGAATCATGGGAAGAGATTTGATTTTTTTATGGGAAAATCTGTTGTGGTTACATTCTGAAGTGACTAATATTCAGGGTAACAATACAACGCGCACAGCTAGATCTGAGTTGGTTTTTTTGGTCAATAGAAAATTACTTCCATGTCTTTCCGATAAGCCTCCCTACTTCCCACGTCTTTCCGGTACACCTCCCTCATTCAGTTATTCTCATTTTTCTGATGTTGTGTTTGCCATGGTGGAACATCTGGGTCTCATAAATCAGGCACCATGTTTCCTGCGCTGTAGACATCTACCTTCAGCAGAGCAATCAGTCCACCAAGAATAAGTAGAAACATCTTGGAATCAAAGAGAGAGATCCAGGCGGCCTGTGTGGTGAAAAGGGAGTCACCTACAGCTAGATAGAAAATGCTACCCAGCAGACAAGGTCTGAGCACTCGTCTCTCTCTGGAGTTCCAATATCGGACCCAGTCTTGCACATTAGTGTCCTTCATCCATCGAAATGGAAATGAGACAATGGTGATGGACATCTAAGTGAACATGACAGTGATGGCCATACTGCCCTTCCTTGCCATGGGGATGACAGCATTCTTCTAGAAAGTGGAGAAATCTGTGCTCTGTCTGAAGAGGTCTGGATTCAATGCTCCCCATTCCCAGAAAAATGTTGTATCCTCTGTGTACCCAGGGAAGTCGGGTTAAGCCCTTGCTTTTGAAGCATTGCATTGCCAGAAGTGCAAGAGTCATCAGAGAGTAACATGAGGGAGCCTGAATCTGCACCCCAGTGAGAGGCAGAGGTCTTGTAATGGGGAAGCCCCATCTGTCCTACTGATACTTTTATGTGAGCTTTCACTGCAGTGGCCCAGCTTCAGGTGAAGATGCGGAGAACATAGGAAGGTAGCGGTGGTACACTTAAATTAGTAATACTGAGTTAAAGTCAGAAGCGCTGTGGTCTGTTGACTCTTCTTTCGGTGGCTTTCTTTTTCACTTATTTAAGTACCACTGCTGGAAAATGAATGTGTTTTACAGTAAATCTCAACATTCTGTTTAGAGGGGAATTATGTTAAGTCGCAAGACACAGAATATGCAATCCTGGTTGTAGAACAGTTCTTTGGGAAAACTGTGTCCCACCATTGGTGTTGACTCTCTGGTCTTCAGGATGTCCATGTCAGAGTGTTTCCTTGGTGGAGAGCTACCTGCTATCAGACACAGCCCTCAAGTGCTTGGGATGTCTAAGAGAGGTCAATTGATGAGATCATAAATATTCCTGGAGCCTGGGATGATAGAATATGAAAATAACAGTTAAGTAGGACTACATTCAAAACTATTGTTCAGTTCTTCAAAATTCTAAAGCAGGACAACTGCATGGGTTTAAAATGGGTAAGTTTTTTTTTTTTTTTTGTTCTGTTACAGAAAGCTAAAAGGGGGTTTGACCCTTTATTTACCCAGTATCTGGAGTGTGGTGAAATATTATTGGATATTATACTTGTGCTATTGAAGTCTGTTCTGTTAGAGAATGTAAAAGGATTTTAATGGATTATAGTAGCTAGAATGAATGCAGAATTTTTGCAACTAAGCATCTAATTGTTCATAAAAACCTTAGAGTATGTTGTGGGTCTGAATCCAGTAATCCACAGGAAAATTGCTACATTCATACTGGTGCACCTGCTATCATTATTCAAAAGGAACAAACACTAATAAAACTCCTTTTTTTGACTCAGCCTCTGTCTTGAAAATATGGACAAAGGAATATTAGAACTAAATTTATTCTTGTTTTTATTCAGCCTAAGAAAGATCCCTGCTGAGTTCTGGGCCCAAAGTCTCTTGAGTAAAGAAATGTGAAGATAAGAGTATAAAGGATACTCATAGAAGGGAACCTGCATGGAGAGCAGAGGGCCTGGAAACCGTTGGGTTTCTCTTTTCTTTTGTTAACTACAGACTTCCAGAGTTTCTGCAAGAGCTGAACATCTAGCAAATGATGTTTCAGAAATGGTCAGTTTTGTTTTGATTCTGAACAAAGGCAGTTTCCACTGTTCCCAGATCTTCTGAAACTGGGTTGATGTTTATCAAACCCCAAGAGAAAACAAGATCCGTCCATTTTCTTTCTTGAAATTTAATTGAATTCCACAAATATCACCAGTGAAGGCATTGCTTTCAAAGCTGAGTAATATATGCATCTTTACCATTAAGAGAAAATTGAGTATTAGTGTGTAGGCCAGGTTTTGCATAAGACACTGAGCTATATGCCATGGTTGTGTATCAGAGCAAGTCTTGTCAGCTGGAACAGAGTGTCTGTGACAGTTGTAAATGTCACACCTGGCCTATCTGCCTCTAAAATCAAGTCAAAATCCCAAAGAGCTTGAAAGTACACTAGAGTTCTTGATTCTCTGCTAGTTTTAAGCCACACTTCTCCAAGACATGGGCGTCTTTGAGTTCTTAAAAGCTGCTCCCATTTCAAGAGGGCTGCCTGACAAGATTCTTCTTTTACCCAAATAAAACAACTAATCACTGAGGGAATACTTCAGCTGGAAGCATTCAGATGAAGAATTTGAATTTGAATTTCTGCAGGAAGTGAAGCCAATGTTTGATGAACCTTGATCTCTCATTCTGTCAGGCATTTTTATGTGAATGTGTTTCCGTCAGGGTAAGAACAGGATGGTCATATCATGTTTCTTTAAAGACAATGGTATGGAATTTAGTCTGTACTAGAAATGCTAGCACATCTTCAGAGAATGATTTTTGCTTGCTCAGAAATACAGTGTTACTGTTTAAAGGCAAATTAGCACAGGTCACGCTGGTGGCTGATGCTCTGAGCAGAAGAGTTTCTGATAAGGTGAAGCTGTGCATGGCAGCTGAGCCACAAGTTCATTGTCATCAGAAACTGATAAAAACCAGGAGGACATGCTCAGTCATCTGCAACAATATTCCTTAACCTCTTGTAAGGTACAATATCCTTGTAGGTTAGCTACCTTTCTAAGACCCTCAAAAGCCTTATTAAAGAGTGGGATTTTTTTAAACTGCAGTATATCTCATATCACTTCAGGGCTGCATTTGAGCCATTCTGCAGTCCTGGTTGAGAAATGTGGCTTTACAGTGATGGAAACAGTCATCACTGATTGACCAAGGCAGAGTTTTGTCAGCACATACGTGTTTTTGTCAGCTGTTGGTAAGCACTGGCACAAGGCCCCTTCTTACCCTCTAAGGCAGGGGTTGAACTTACACTGGTATATCAGATGTTTGGAGGTGAGGAAACTGTACAATACAAGAGGCATTTGCAATGTGTGGTTAAACAGACTTCTTCAATAAGACTCAGAAGGAGTTCATATCGAGTGATTATCATTAGAGTAAGTCTCATTATTACATATGTAATTGATATTTTTTCCCCACAACATTCCATTCAGCTTACAGTAGCATGCCATCAGTTGGAGGAAAAGGAGGTTGATTTTTAAACCTCTGCAAGAAGCTTAAAGAAAACTGGCATGAAACAGTTTACCAGGCAGTGCTGCATGCTCAATTTCCCTTAAGTTACAGCCAAAGAATAATTTCAGTTTAAAGAAATCCACTATTTCTGATTACAGAGCAAGAGGTCTAAAGTTGCCTTTTCTGTGAAGTAGGGGATAAGGGGGTACATGTCAAATCCCAGTGACTAGTGAGTGACAAGTTTGGCATTGTTACAGCAAAGTTAAGCTCTGCTGAGGTGAATTATTTGGAAAATCTGAAAATAATAATTCAGATTATAAGAAGGTAGATTCCCAGGTGTGCTCTGCTCTGTTCGTGTACATGAGACCTGAAGTATACATTATTTGACACCAAATTTGTCTGCAGTTACTGGTAGAATAATTTGTATAAGAACCCTGAAGGAGCATGGGGAATGTTTTGAATAAACCTGAAGGCTTAAGAAAAATCATAACAAAAAACCCAAGAAAGAATTAAACAAAGCTCTACCACCAAAAATAAAATAAGAGAGCAGACTTTCAAAAGAAAAAAAAAAAGAAAAAACCCTTTAAAATGGTTTCTGAGTTATACTTGTAGCCTTCTCAATGTGCTTCAGTGTTTGCAAACATGTTTAGATAGGTTGATATTTATAAATGATTCTTCAGAGAAGTATGTGCATGTTTCTGATCTGTTTCGACAAACCGTGATGAGACAGAAGAGACAGAACATGCTTGCATCTGAACTTAGTGCCAACTGGAGTACAGGCTGTGGACTCTTTCCCACAAAGCTATGTATTGTCTTGGATAAATATATTTCTTATAATATGATGTAACCAGAAGCATCTCCTGAATATTCTCCTCTTCCCAGGACTTTATTGAAGATCATCTTGATGTATGCTCTCTGAGGAAAACATTGTTCAAAGTTGTACTCCTAGCAGAGTTTTGAACTTTAATAATGATTTTGTTGTTTGGTGATGTCTTCTCCAAGTCTAAATTAAATCAGATGTATTCCCAAGGAGATAATTTCCTTGAATTATTTTCCTTTTGAATAGGAAATAAAAACATTTATGATCAACTCTTAAATGTCCCATTTCCCCTCTGGCTTTATGGTGAATATGAACGTGAATAAGAATACTGGTCATTCCTCAATAATAATTGAAATAAATTCCCATGCCCCCCTCCTCTGTTGCTGGACACTTCCAACCTTGGATTGTTTTTTTCTCAGAATGTTTTATAACTATTGTTCTCTTGGTTTGTCTGCTTTTGTTGCTGAAAGTTAGAAAACACAGGATTTAGAACTTTCTTTTTGTATCTATGCATAGCTGTAAGTACATGGTGTTTGTTACAGCGTTTTAAAAGGCCCTTGTTTTTTCTCTCTCTGTGGCTAATGACTCTTCTTTTACATGTATTAATCCACAAAGAAGATTGTAAAATTCACTTACTAAATGAATGTTGGCTTCTCCGAAGTTCTGTGCAACAGAACAATATGGATTACCTGAGGAATCATCAAGGAGAAGAGGTCTTCTCCTGGCTCTGCTGCCTAGGTCTCTGCTGGAAACTCAATTATCTCGATGTAGTATCCTCATTCATTGTTTTCTTTCTCTCTTTTCATGGTGAAATGGATTTCCTGATTTCTTTTTCACTATTTTATGTTTTTGTTTTTGTCTTCCTTCCCCTACTTTTTTGTCTTGATTAATAGATTAAATTATGAGGCTATGGAATGGAAATATTGCAAAGCTTGGGGGTTTTGGGCGGGACATAGGCAAAATGGGGATAGATACCCTGGTAGGTTACAGCTGAGGCAAAATGTAGTTCTCAAATCTTACCCAAATTTAGTTCAGCAGCATTTTTGTGGCATACTCCTGTGCTAGTTAGAGTTAACATAAACAACACATTTAAATGGCTAATAGTCTTTTCATGTTTGATATTGCAGGTCAAGATCAAATATTTCTTTTCTGTTTCTCTGTCTTTCCCTCCCATATTTTAACTGTACTCTTCCTGTCTTATTCTGTGCCTCAAATATCGAACAAAATGCTGTTCAAAGCTATGTTGTCTTCTACCCATCATGGTTCTTAACCTTCTGGAAAGATCACAGCTCAGTCACTGGCCCCGACTATTCAACCAGGATGAAACATTAGATGGAGTAGAGTTAGGTGGCATGTGAGGATTTTACTCAGGAAGAATACTACATCGTTTGAACCCTGTTTGAACTTAAGATGTCACTGTATTGCTGCTTGAGTAATGCTAATTTGGATAGCTGTAAGTAAAGATGCTTTCACCTTTCTCAGGGAGGTGAGCAGATTCCATTGAACAGCAATTTTCCTGCATGCTTTCTTTTGTATGATTGCCAGCAGCCAGTTTTGTAAATTTTGTACTGTTGGAATTACTCTTTCATATGAGAAAATGCTGTTGGAGTCATAAAGATGGTACTACAAAGGCAAGAACAGTGCAGGCAAGGTAAAGGAAGCTGCCAGTGCAAGAGGGTGGAGAATCTGGCCCTGGTTTGCATATGTCCACTTTGGGTTTATATAACTCTTTTGTGTTTGTTTTGTTTTACTCTGGGCTGTCTTAAGTATTTCACAGGCAGTTAGCTCCCACAGAATGACAGAGTCTTTATTTTGTGTATATTACAAAGAGTCAGAGCAAGGGGCTGAAAAGTTTAGTGATTTGTACAAAACCCCTCTCTCTCAATATCTGCACTGAAGTCTGTGATGAAATTCCAGTCTGATTCAGAGTCAAGTGCTCCTGTGTGTGTCCTCCATAATCTCCCTGCCGATCTGATTTCACCAGCTACAAGCTTCTCTGGCTCTTCTGTATCAAGTTCCACTGGTACAACTGCCTTGGAACACATCTGGGTTCGATTCTCTTGTATTGTGCAGTGATAAGCGTTGCAAGTTGATCGGAAAATATGTGGCTGGTAAACACCAGATTCCACCTTTCCTGAATGATTAGCTGGCTTTTTGAAGTCCTAGTGATTGTAATTTGGCTTGGAGTCAGTGAGTAAGAGTATGCAAAGCCTTAGCCAAAGTACCTATTTATTTATGTAAATCTTATCAGCACACATTTCTTCAAAGAAGAGTACCTATCTCTTTGTCTAAGCGCTTTTTAATAAATATATAAATATATAAATGTATAACTACCAAATAAATCAGCTTAAACTTTCTCCATTGTCTCATAGATGACAGCAGTTAGTAGAAAGTGTTTTTCCTTGGTGAACAGGGTTTGTAGTGTTCCTGACTTGTAGGAATGATGTTGTCTGTTCAGTTGCATTCTTTATTTTTCATTTCAGATTTTTTAAACAAGTAACGCACCTTGTTTTTCCTATGGTTGTACTGTCTATCTTCATAACACAAGTTTGGGTTTTATTCCCAAAGAAAGGCTACGAATAGGTTAATGATTTGTTTAAAATGTGGATGGAGTTTCTCCAGACAGAAATTGCTCACTCTATGCGTTCATCTTCTGGACTTGCTTGTTTAAAACTTGTCAGGGAAGAAGAATTTTTTCCCTTTCCCCAGGTTCTCTGGAGGGGAAAAATTGTCTGTGTTTGTGGTTGTTTCAGATATTTGCAAAATGAATGTTAAAATTGCAATACTGCCGTAATATATATTTTTTTAAAACCCTCTACTTGACTATTGCAGTTCTTTACTAGTAAGAGACACATTTAGTGAAGATGCTTTTTGTTACCTCTCTTGAGGAGTGGTTACATTATCTAGTGCTGTGCTGAAAAAAGCTTTACTTAAAGGCAGCAGAGATGTTCTACTGTGGCACCCTAGTTTAAATGTTGAATTGTATACGATAATTCATTGCATTTTTAAGGAAGCTCTCCTTACCTATGACGTACTGTGGCTTAAAAAATATTGTGATAAAAATTAAATATTCAGAGTAAGTGGGATAGGACTAAGTACACTGAAAAGTCAGCATGTTTGCAAGTATACTTCTGCAGGTGAAATACTGCATCTATTAAATGACTGTATGTTGTGCTGTGCAGTATTACTAATATTTAAGATTTTTCCATGAGCATTTCCTTCAGCTGCAATTCCAGACAATACTGGAAATCACTTGCGAAGAAAATTCATTGTATAGGCTGGGTTCTCTAAGTTAAGAGCTTTTGAAAATAGCAAATAACTTCTTGTAGGTTTCTGTGCATACAGTTCATTAAATTAGATGTAATTATGCTGCTGTTTGTTGTCTGAGTTATTTTCCATTCAAATGCCATGTACTTAATTGAACCGGAAGGGAAGGAGTGGGTCCCTTTTCCCTGGTGCCAGGTCTCTGGTGTCAGACAAATCGACAGGGATCTTGGCAGTGCCGTATTTTCACACTGGTGATGAGCTCAGCTGTGCCCCTTCCCTGTGGGTTTTGCCATTTACTGGGGTCCATGCCACTTGGAGATCTGCTGGGCCCTTGGCTGTCAGGATCTTTGGTTTTGTGGAGCTGCACAGGCCGAGAACATGTTTGAAAGTTTCCTCACAGGACTCTGAATTTACCTCCTAACTTGTTGGAGGTTCTTTCAAACAGAAGTTTGTACACTATTTTTGTTATTTTGGAAGTTGTCCTCACAATACCTTTTATTCATTTCTTTCCTGAAATCAACAGCTTCATTTTTTTAGATCTTCCTTTTTTTCTCATAACTATGTACACCACAGTTGTGGCTTGAGTTATGAGTCCTTCAAGTCCTTTTGTTGTGGCAATATCTTTGTCAATAGCATGCCATGTGTATTCAGTTTTTTATTTATATAAGAACAAAAATATTTTCTGAATTGTTTTCTCACATAAATTCTATCCCTTTTTTTAAAAACTCCATTACTCCTACTCATGGCAGAAAGTACTGAACTTGTGGACTAATATCCAAATCTCTTTCTTGAGTCAATACCATTAATTTATAAGCCAGTGAAGTATTTGAGTGCATTGCATTTGTCAATATTGACTTTTCCCTGCTATTGTGTTTCTCATTCTCTTAGGTTAGTTAGGTGTATCTGAACCTCTGGTGTGGACTTACCTGCACATTTTTGTGTCGTTCGCAGGTTTGTCACTTCTCTGATCCCTCCTTTTTCTGATGACTAACATAAGTAGCTACCACCTATGCCAGAACAATGTGGTTCCCACCAGTTCCTACCTGTTCAGCTTTCTACAAAGAAAACTGCATTGTTTAATTCAAATCTCTTGTTTTCTGTCCAGGTGTTTGAAAAGCTTTGTTCTTTGTAGCACAGTTATTTAGTTACACCAGATACCTTTCAGGAAATCCATATAAACCATTTTTCCTTTAATTTTCTTCTGGTGCATTAAAAATTGTATCAGATTTGTGATTGCTAAAACTGTGGAGAGCAAATTCTACCTGTGATCTGTGTGTCTTCTTTTGTTTTAATGACTGTTTCAATTAAATTGCTGTCTTATCTCAAAATTTATAGGCTAGTTTAAAATTTCCTTGAATTAATCCTGTAAAGGCTTTTAAAAATGCAAGTTCAATATTTGCTGCCATGCAGTCCTTAAATGAAGTCACTAGTCTGAGAATATTTTCTTAGAGGTTCACTCAGCTTACTCTTAATTTTTTTCCTCTATTTTTGACTCTGTATATCCTCTGTGATTTATTGGCTTAATGCTTACATAATTTCTCTGTTGTTCTTTCCTTCTTCCTTCCTCGCTTTTTGGGTACCTGTGTCCATGGTGGCATCTCATCTTTTCTTTATGTGGGAAGAATAGGGTCAGGTTTAAATATCTTTCTAATACATAGTTGGCAAAAACTGATGCAAGAAATTGTTTATCTTTTCAGCAACACCCTCATTTTCTTTAATTACATCTTCACCTCTAATTCAAAAGACCTACTTATTCTCCTTTAACCATCTTGGTGGTTATTGCGTGGTTTTTACCCACAGCTGTTTACTTCAGAACCCATTTTGGACCTCTTTGTTTCCTTCTTACACAATGAATCTTATAATCTGCTTTGTTGGCTGCACAAACATTGTATTTCCATATTCTGCATAACTTTGTGTTGGATTCCTATAGGTGGAATAGCTGTAGGGCACTCTAAAATTGTACAACAGGTCTGTAAACTGAGAAAGTGCTGTACTAGTTTGAAGAGGACAGAATTCATTTTCAGAGTGCAAAATTCATCTTAGCACTAAAAGTGCATTTATTTCCCCTTTGCCTATAGTTGCCTTCATTTGGTTTCTAGTCTGTAACATTTAGTTTTTAATTTTCTTATGTTAATACATTGGTTTCTGCTGATTTAACAGGTTTTAGATGCAGGAAGACTGAAAGAATATGGTGAACCTTACATTTTGCTGCAAGAACAAGACAGCTTGTTTTACAAAATGGTGCAACAAGTGGGCAAGACTGAAGCGGCTTCTCTGATTGAAACAGCAAAACGGGTAATTTTAGAAGAAGAGATAATTAAGTTTGTCTCTGCAGTTTGTTTATCTCAAGTTAGCATATTCAGTGTTACAGTAAGCCTTCCACTAAAGGATCTGTCAGTTTTGCAAGGCAAAGCCATAATTTTCCGTGGGATATACACAGACTTCCAAATACGTGTATTTATATACCCCGAGTTGAAAGACTGGATTTCTTGCATCCTTTTGTGTGTACACAAAACAGTAACTGTAAATAACATAGGACATACTCACTCATGCTGGGCATTGCTCTTAACTTGCTGTAAAAAACACGCTAGGGCTGCAGGATCAAGCATTTATCTGTTATGTCTATATTTTTTAAAGGGTCCATCAGATTTTAGTTGGGCTTCAGTGCCTGTGACCGTACTGTGGTCCCTGAGGGTTTGATCACATTCCTACTGTTGTGCATTCCCTTACATCATTCTTGTACCCTGGCTCTCTGCTCTGCACACAAGATGAGCGGGGTTCAGTTAAGAAGCAGCTGTTGAATGTTTTGTCGCCTCCCATGTTCCGTGCAAGGCTCTGTGCCTGATTTACTGCTTACTATTCAAATCCTACTCGGAGTACAGAATTATTAATGTAATTGTGGGCATTCCTCTGGCAATCAAAGTGTTTAAGAGACATCAATGGATTAATTTTCATAATATGCCTGTGAGGTGAGGGTATATCATTTCCACTTTTCAGATGGAAGGCTAAAGCAGAGATAAGATAAAAAAGAATGACCTGTGATTGAGGAACTCTTTGACTGGCTTTGGCTTGCTTTCTTTTTCTTGATAATTTACTACACAGAATGTCCAGATCAAGATTTTAATTCTCTCAGTGCCAACAAAGCTTCAGCATTGCTTCAGCTGAGATTTGTGCTCAGTTTGGCAACAGCTTGCTTGGAACTCGTGTAACTTTGCTTTCAGCGTGCAAGTAAGGCACTGGTATTAAGCAGGGAACAACCTAAGAGAGCCTTTTACAGGCAAGAGGCAAAGCTCTTCAGCCTTCATGCTTTCCTTTCTTTAAGTTGCTGGATGTGTGGAGCAGAGCTAGGGGGACACAAAGTCTAAACTGTTACCTGGGGAAACAAAAGACCAATTGACAGGGAACAACACATAAAGACAGGAAACAAAATGGCAGGTGCCTGGCCACTTTCCAGTAAAAAAATAGACACATTTCCAGCAAGTTGAAAAAAAATGAAAAACTGTGCTGTCATGGAGGCTGTGTGCTCATGTCTGGATGCTATTTTATTGGACTTTTTGAAGAGTAGAGAATAGGTTTGTGTCTGTTCATATTCTCAGATTCTAATTTTTTAAAGAGTTTTTCAAGTAAAGCATTGTAGCTAAGAGCATACACTATGAATTCTTGTGTGGCACAAATTGCAGAACTGAGGAAACAGCTTTGTCTTGAACTAAGATGTGTTATGAGTTCTGCTGTCCTCTTCCATTCAGCTGCAGTGTAGCTTCATTTATTTTCTTATTAGAAAAGAATGGGTTAGCCATGTTTCCTGTGGTATGTGCATGACAATCTGGAGGTTATATAAATGATGTTTAAAAGGGTAGCTTCAAATTCATATGACCATTGTTTGTCTGTAAAGTGAAGGCCAGCTTCCTAAGGCTTGATCTTTGGAAAGGCAAGAGGTGAGGCTGTCCAGCTGTCATCTGTAGAAATTTAGCTGTGTCATGCTGTCGCTCCTTCCTTCCCCAGAGCCCTCCCCAGTTGCACAATTGCATTCAAAGATGATTCAAAATGTATAAAAATAATTGCCTGATGTTACTTGCCCATACAGTCATCTGCAGTTACCACATCAATGTTATGTGATTTTGTACAGGAAGGGAAGAGATCCAGGAACCAGTCTCTGCTGAAATGTGGTTTGATGAAAAAGTTTGCTAACTCCCAGGCTAGAAGGCAGATACAAGCTTTAGCATCTGCCAAGAATGCAAAGCATGGTGCTTATCCACACTCAGCCCAAAAATACAGGAATCAAGAGACTGTATCTCCAGTCAGCAGCTACCCAGAAGCAGAGTTACAGTTCTTTCTGTTTGAAGGACTTGGACAGTTCAGGGGTTTTGTTATTGCTGTCCCTTGTGCTTCACGCATACTTCCAGAGAAGTTGCTTAGTCAGAAGAGCTGATTCCAATGGCTTTTCTTTTTACACTACTAAGTCCGTTGCATGTATTGCTGTTGGTTTCCCACATTCCTGCTGTGGTTACTAAGAACTGTTTTTGTGAAGAGCAGCTTTATTTCTGTTTTTGGAAAACAGCATGCTGCACATAAAAAGAAATGGTAATATGACATATATACATACTTCTCAAAAAGCATTACAGTGGGTTGCTAAGTAAAATGGTTTGGAATGTGGCTATGCTTTGGCAATGATTATTTGATTTATTGTGTTTTGGACCTGAATCTTGATTTATTTCAGTATGGATCTGCACAACACAAACTTGTAGCAAAAACTTCTTTCAGAAAGCTGAAACTTTAAATGCATTTTCTGGAAAATTACGGATTTTGCATATATCCTTTAAGTGCAAATTAAGAGGTTTTTCTCCTGTATTTTTTGAAAAGCTTTGTTCTTTGTAGCAAGGTTATTTAGTCACACCAGATACACATCTTTAATTGGGAAGACTAACTTGTACGTATTTAAGAAACATCATTAAAAAAAAAAATCTCATGGGCCTCTTAGCAAAGCATTGCAAGAGTGAGCTATTGCTGGAACGTTAACTCAGGCTTCTAGATTGATCCATGTTGCTATTGTATGGCTCACTTGGTCACTCAGTATCCCCATTTTTCATGCAAATGTCAAAGAATAAACACAGGCACAACTCAAATTGGTGACCACTGAGTATGTATTAAACAGCCCGTGAGCCTGATGGCAACTGAGTTAGGCTTGACATCGTGAGACTGTTTTTATCTTTGCTCAGTTTACAAGAAGCTGCTAGGAGAAAATCCTATGGGAAAGTGAGAAATAGTCATCAAGCAGTGAAAAAAAGAAAAAAATAAAAGTGCTCAATTATTCAGATAAACAGAAGTTGGTGTGTTCTCCCTGCTCTTGGCAGCGTTGAGAGGGGCCTTTCTGCAGGCTTTGGTGGCATCAGGATATGGCTGGGTTTTTCTATCAGTCTGGTTTTGAGTACTTTGAGGAAAAAATAAGGGTTGTTTTATTTTACTTTAAAGCTATGACAGATGTGTAAATATTAAAATACTAGGTGTTATCTCACCTCAGTGATTACTTTTAAAAAGGTTGCAGCTCTGTTGGCAGTGGAAGAGACTTGTATAAAGACTTGGGCATTTAATATCTTGAGGGATTGGGCTCAGGGGAAGAATTGCAATGAGACAGTTGAAAAGCAGCTGCCATTTCATTACATCTCTAGTAATGTGCCAAGGTTTTCTATTAGCTTTCCATTAAAAAAAAAAATCACATTCAAAAGCTGCATTAAAAGTATGCCAAAGTTTTATGTTTTAAACCAGGAACGGGATGGGAATACTGAGGCTGCCGTCTGCAACATGTGTGCAGTCAGCAGCCTCATTAACTTTCCTCTCTGTTGCATCCGATTGTGACTGGTTACTGAGGAATGCCTCTTAACAGGAGTCCCAATTCTTTTGTTGATTCAAATCAGACTTTAATATTCTTTGAAACTTGTGAAGATGCATATACCCTGTGTTATGAGTGTGCACAAAAGATGACAGTGGTACTTACTAGACCATTTTTGTAGAATGACTGTTTCTTTTTTATCCCATGTGTCTTATACATGTATTCATGTATATGAAAAGGACATTATTATCAAACAAACCAAACTTTGTTGACAACACACTTAAATATAAATTGCAGAAATGTTTCATAAGCTGTACTCAAAGCAGTCTGACTGTGAGACCTAACTCGTGACACGTGTCAGCTTCAGAAAGATAGTGTATTTTCTGTTTTTAAAGACTCAAACAAAACTTCTCACATTCTTCTTTGAAAAAAAATTGTATTTGAAGTCCTTTTTTCACCCAAACACATTTTTAGATAAGAGCACACAAGTCTTGACATTATTTCATTTTGTTATGCGCATCTGTCAAGGAACAGAGATATGATACAGCTGCTAAAAACTGATGATTGTGGAACAGTGAAACTTGACAGCATTTCATTTCCTTTATGTTCTGATTATACATTTATCAGGAAACCTATATCTCCTCTAGTTGAGCTAGAAATTGGTAGAATTCAGGAACTCAAAGGCTTGGCAAAGAACTGTCCTATTATTTGGTATCATCTTACGTTTTAGAGAAGTTGCTTGGTTGGGTCATTGTTAAAGCTTTTGCTTCTTCTTTCATTATTGTGATTCACTATCCAGAGATCACATTTCTATAGGCCCTATAACTGCTCTGCAGCACAAATTAAACGCTGGGGTATTTCATACATATACTTCGAAGTTTCAATGGTTGTCAATCATAGTTTGTAAAATATAGGGATTACAACCTGATTTTAACATCCAAATCCATTGTGTTCATTTTATGTGTGAAAATGAGAAACCCTTGTGCAGACGCAAGATTTCACAGCTTCTTTGTCATCCTGTTTTTAATTTATCTCCATGTTTTGAGCTAGTAAAATGATTTTACTTATCAGTTTAATGTAAAGCGATAAAACGTATCTATTCATCTGAATTAACAAAATCTGAGGGGATCTACAGGTTCTGTGGGATTTTTCTCACATTTTGTTATAATGTAAGTTCATATAGTAATTCTACTAATTTTTCAGTGACATACATTTACTGAATGCCACTAACCTGAAGTTCCCGTTGGGATTCCTTAAGGATACGTGTTTGTCTCTCCTATATTTATCTCCAGAAATATTGTTTGAAGCTAAATGGACTTTGGTGCATAATTACTCATGGAATCCAATATTTTTCCTAGGTATACTTCAGTAAGAATTACCCAGAAGTTGTTCAGAATGGTCAGCTTGCTACAGACTCCTCCCTGGATCCTTCCTCAGGATTATGCATAACTGAGACTGCACTGTGATTCCTCATTGCCTTAACTGTTTTCTGTAGAATGTAAACCTAAGATCCTCTAAACTCAGTGACAACATTTGCAAGTGTTAACGGGAGAGGAAAGGGAGGGGAGGCGATTCTTTGCACTGGACATCCTTCCTATTTAATACTGAGAAGAAAATTTTTACTGTCCCTGTTTCTTTAATTTCAGTGCAATATGTTTTTCTTTCCAGCTAATTATGTTTGTATTGCTAAGGAAATTACGCAGAATCAGTTTTTATTTGAAAGTTATGTGGTAGAGATCTCTTTTATTTAAACAGGTGCAGGACACCTAACAGGTCTAGTGTGCATATTTGGAGCTTAGTAAAATAATTGGAATGTGTCCTTTTTTTTTTTTAATAGAAATATTTTGAGAGCAAGCAAAACCAAATTTTTTTCACTGTCACTTTAGCATGACAGCTCTGTCTGAACAGCGGATTTGGTAGAGTGCAACTTACTTCTCTAGAGCAACTGTCTTTCTACCTGTCACAAGTACCTATGCAGTTTGGTAGGAAAAAAAACTTGAAGAAGCCAAAACCACTTTTTCATTTTGATAGAAAAGTACTATATACTTATTTTTTTGATAAACAGTTCAAATAATTCTGTTCAAGATGAATGTAAATATTGGTTTTATTTTGCTAAAATCCAAATGCTGAAAAATCAGTCTCAATCTTCCGTACTTTAGAAGAAAATTACCACATTTGCACTGAAGAAATATTTAAATAATTTAGCATACATTCCTCTTTTTACCCAGGTTATCAAAGAAAAAAGGTATTAAAATAACTTGAGGAAATGTTTGAATGACATGTCATTATACCTAAATACTGTGTAGTACAAAGTTATCTTCAACACAACACATTGAAATGTATACATTATTTGCATTTATTGTGCCTTAATATTTGTGCCTTCAAGCCAAAGCTATAACTGCAGGGTACACAACAAATTCATTAGATATATGTTAAAAATATGTAACTTCAATATGTTTTAAAGTTTTGCATCAGGGGTTCTGTTGAACTTCAGCTGTTTGAAGTTACCATCCTGCCAGAACAGGTAGGAAAATACAACCTGTAGTTTCGAATGGCTGTTGCTGATAGAGAGGAATGCAGTGAGAGAGGGGTTCAATATTCATAAGTTATGTCCTGATTCAGCAAAGCACTTTAACACAAAGGCACTGTTCCCATGTTTAAAAAGTATATCAAGCAAGTGCTGTGCTGCTTCAGATTTTTTCAAATTTAGTGAGCTATTCTTTGAGGTCCAGTAGAAAATGCATGTATTCATCTCACTTTTTGAAGGGCACAGGAGGGACTAAAAGGCAACAGATTTCTTCAGGATGTGGAAAATATTGTGCTTTTCAAAAAATACTGAAGATGCTTGCTATTACCTTTGTAGTGCCAAACAAGTGTTATTTACCCAGTGTTCATCCAGTGGTCTAAAAGTAAGGCAAACTCAAATGTTTCTCATTTCAAGCAGTTCTACCAGAATATAATTGAGTCAAATACAAAGTTACTTCTTATTGAGAAGTAAATTGAGGCCAAAGCCTGTGCCTCAGCACTATCACTCATGTTGGATGTTTTCCTGCTTGGAGCCAGCCCAGTGGTGAGAGGTGAGAATCCTTGTTCCCCTGTTGCAGCAGCCTCCCTGCACTGGGGCTTGCTGTCCTGCTGTGAGATCCCAGGAGAGAGGGGATTGTGTCTGCAGTGCCACCAGCCAGCTTTCTGAGGGACAGGGGCGCTTTGGAGCTTGTGGAACAAACATCAGGCATCTGTGCTTGCTGGTAATTTCCTCTTACATGGTTAGAAATCATTAGGGGGGAGTTAAAAAATGAGATGCTTTTGTCCCTATCGGTTTTTTTGGCAAGTCGTAACACTTCTCCTACAGTGTGTAGCACCTTACACTGTAACAAGTTCCACTGAGATCAGTGGAGCTGAACTTCGCATAGTGGTGTGCAGCAGGAGGCTTGTGCTACATCTGGTGATGAGTATCAGCCAGCCAGGGGCAGCTAGCAGCCACCAAGCCACGTGGCACAGATGTGCTCTTGTAAGCAGTGCTTATGGCAGATCCTTCTGAGGACACATCAACCACATCCACTTTTTGTATTGCTTGACCCTTCTCTGAGCTCCTGCAGTCCACTTAACACAGTGTCCTAGCATACAGTTACCATCCTGTGTGTTCTGTGGCTTGCATTCGTGAATAGTGGCAAGAATTCTGAAGCAATAAAATTCATGAGTAGTGGCTGCATTACACAGGTATGTGAAGATGTGAGGTCTAAATGTGTAAAGTCATGTTGGATAATGCTGGGGGACTGTGTAGCATAAAGGAAGTTCCACCTCATGGCCTTGTCCATAACTGCCTTTTTGGCAAGGATCCATGGATCCATGTCCAAACTCTGCTTAAGCTTTGCCATGGAAGGACCTGGTTGGAGTGGTGCAAAACAGAGCTAGGGTGAGCTGACCAGTAAGGCAGTGCACTTCATGGAGTTGGGAGTTTGAGCTCCTTTGTTCATCTTTTTTGAGCAGTGTGAATATATTCAGAATCTGTGTTTTACAATATGGCATTCTTCTTATTCCTGAACAGCTAGTTCTTACAAAAGAGGAACTGTGAGGTATAATACAGAGACTTTTAAATAATTTCAGAGACTAGTAAGTTCTCCTGGCCATACAAAAAACCTTGAGTTTATATTTTTTTATCAGACCCAAGGAGATCTGCGTGCGTAAACCAAGGGTATAATTACAGTTTTAGTTCATTTCAGCTCTGAAATGAATCTATGGTAAGTTATATTTCAGAGCAGAACTCCAAAACGCTGGCTGCTGCAGAGTCACTGGTATGAGACCCTGACAGATCTAGCTATCAGTCTATAAGCTAGAATTAATTTGATCCTGTAGCTTTTTGAATGTGCACAAAAATGTTAGGTATCTCTGAAAATGCTGATTCTGCTTCTTCATGTGTTTTGGCAGGACACTGCTCGCTGTAGGTATCAAATATCAATATAAGACAAAACAAATTTTTTACAAAATCACACTCGAATTCCATAAATTGCTGAGTAGAACAACTGATAGCAAGTCATTCATGTCTGTCATGGGCATTATTTCATCTTTTTGGTTTAAAGCAACAAAAATATTTTATTCAGGAAATTGGTTTTTAGGTTCTTTTGTTGGTATTGTTGATAGCTGTTTTGTTCAGATGCTGATTAAGATTGACTGACCCATTTCATTTCAGTGGGGTAAAAATGTGCAGTGTACCTGAATGGCAGAATTCAGATCGCGGGAAGAAAAAAGGCCTTCGTGTGGTGAAAGTCTTTGTCTGTTAAATGAATACAATATCTTACCAGCAAGGTGTTTTATGTTTCCTAATAAAGAAAAATTTAAATAGTTTTAAACTTCCACTTTGAAAAATGTTGTGCTTTATTTGGAAATAGCAAAGCAGGTTACTCTTAAGTTGCATTCCTTATTGGGGATCTTGGAAAAAGAACTCAGTCTCCGGAGTTATTCAAGCCTTCAAAATATTTCTTTGCCATGAGGTGCCTTAAAGTATTCCAGAGTCTTATTTCTAATAAATATAATTTTATACAGTAATACAGAAAATCATCAGTTACAGAATTGTTACTTTGGTGTAAAAATCTAGGAACAGCCTCTACTTCCGATCTCAAGAATTGTTTTTCACACGTTTGTTTTGGTATGTCTTTGCTCCTTCTCAAAGGACCACTGTGAGCCAACAAAGCATGTTGGCATTTTCAAAGCCACAGTTCACCAGGATAGGCTATTTCATATTTTGCTTATTTGCTTAAGGACAAAAATTCTCTTTAGTGAACTGCACCATTTGCCAGATGGGCGTAATTTTCCATGATACCATTTGTATTGCCCTTTGGAAGAGGGAGAACCTTCTGGGCAGCATCAGTAATCTGGTTGCTTAAGTAATGTTGGTAGTTTCTCTTAGCCTTCCCAATACATGTGTGAAATAAGATTGCAAAAAGAATCGGAAGAAATGCTGCTTTTTTTGTTAATATGACCCTTTGAAATATCTCACTTCAAAGTTTGCCTCTTTTTTTGGAGGGGAGAAGAAAGACTTGAAATCACTTCTTTCCTGTGATGGTGATGAGCATGACAGTTTTGCAGAAGATGTGGCTTTCTGTGTATGTTTTACATTGTGTAACAGTGCGCTGCTTTTTCATCATTTTAACTCTGGGTTTGGTTTGGTTTGGTTCTTGCATTTGTTGTAATAATTTGATTTTGGTATTGCTATGGGATTATTTCTTTTGTGGACGTTCACGTGGCAACTGCTGTCATACAATAAAAGGCATTTCTCAGAAGCCTGCCTAAGTCTGTTGTCATTGCAGATGTGTGGCTGAAGGCAGAAGTTATGGGCTGAGCTAAGTCGGGACATGCCTGACATCTCCAAACACCGCTCGGTGGCATTGGTAGCCCCAAGAGCCAAAAATCCTCTACTTGGAGGTACAAAACACAGTAATACATGCCAGCTTGGTTTTACCAGGTGTCTTCAGTCTGAGATCTCTCAGATCACATTACCAAGATTTTTGCTTTAATTGCTAAAAAGTATTGCAAATGGATTTTTAAAAATTGTGATGGAAGACTCACTGAAGTTGAACCAGTGCAGACGGAGTATGGTCTGTGCTTGAACCAGCTGGCAGGCTCACGGGGCTGGACAGTGGAAATGTGGAAGGTCAGTGGACAGAAGTGAGGTGGGTTAGCAGCGTAACTCCAAAATCTGGTGTTAACCTCTTAGTCTTGTATTTCTGTCTGATGACTTTGTTGTTTGATTTAGCAAGACACTCAGATGGTTTCTTCTGAAAACCATGCAAAATTCCTCCCTATGTCTTCCAGCTGTCTCAAGTTCTTCACTCTGCTATTTTGATGCAGGTTTTTTAGTCCAGGATGTATTGTGCATTTGTCAATAATCCCCCAGTGCAGCAAGTTGCAGGACCTGGTGCAATATGAATTGTCACCTGTCCTTTTATACCATGGAGTATGCGTTAAGAATTTCTCGTGTTTGTACCAAAAGTCTACCTCACAACCACTATGCAGCTGTCTTGGTTGCCTCTAAGTGAATTTGGCTTGGGTTGTCACAGCTCAAGTCACCTGTGGGATGGGCAATATCCACCTGGAGCTATATCCTCCCAGAGCAAGCACTTACCAAATGCATGTGCTCCCATGTTAATACAGCAGTTCTCTTTTAGAAGTGGAAGAGGGAGATTTGTTCCCTTGCCTGAAGGAGAGCTGCTGCTAAGTAGCAAAGCCAAAGATGCTTTTTAGGAATCTGCTCACAAAACAAGCGTGAATTTCACAAACTTGGTGTTTAAAGCTGGTTCATGGATTTGGAGCACTATTAATGTACAGAAAATCAGGGCCATACTCTGATGTATGAAATCAGATTTTCACTGTCTGCACCTTGGCACTACTTAACTCCCAAATTGGCCTGGAATCAATAGCTTCATCTGTTTTGAGATACAAAATTCCCTATGGATTTTAGCCACGGATCCAGCACATGCTGAAAAGTACAATAACCTTGAGAAATTGGAGGTAGTCCCACTGCCATTCAGGAGCCAGGGCACATCCCACTTTTAAGTTGCTGGGCTCAACACAGAGGACTGGGATCATTTGATTTCTTCAAACACAGGAGTTAAAACCTGCACCAGAGCTCTTGCCCCTCTCCTGCATGGGATACCCTGGTTTTTTAGAGCATACTTTTGGGTGTTGTAGGCTTTTCTTAGGCTGAGCTGCTTGGATGTTCTCATCTAGTGCATGACTGAAACATAATATTGAGGATCTTTTTGATGGGAATGTTTGCCATGAGTGAATGGTGTGGGGGATTGTTTCCACCGGTGCAAAGGAAAATCCTAGATTCAAGTCCAAGTTCCAGGGAGTACTTAACGCCTTTTATTCAATGATCATCTGTAGAAACACCAGGAGGAGCTAGGGCTTCTATTCCATTCTGTCAGCATAGCTAGGGTGTCGCTGGTCAGCAGGATCCATTTGCTTATGTTCACCTGCTCTATGGCCCCAGTGGGGCGGTGGTGGCCCAGGCTGCAGCTGCTGCCACACAGGTCTGACAGGTCTGCTCTTTGCAGTCAGTGCTTCAGCTGTTGGGCAGCTCTACCAAAGCAAACTCGCTTCTCCTGCCTCCCCAAGGACGCTGTTGCCCTGAGCACCATCACTACCATGTGGAGCTCTGCTCCGGATGGGATACTCTCTGTGCCCCGCTGTTCCTACTGCAGCTGCTCCTTCTCCAGTATACAGGCAGTGAGTCTCCCTATAGACCAAGCTGTTCTTGGAATCAATAGAGCTCCTAACAGAAGGGCTCTGGAATACTAGCTGAAGTTTCTGCATTCACTATACCCAGAGGAAAGAGCTCCCAGTTTATGCAGTTCAAATCACTGTGTTGCAGCCAAGGGGATATGTATCACCTGCTCACACTAACATCTGAATATGGTGCCTGAAGTATGGCTGGTGGATTGTGTCAGGCACATGAGACTTACAAAGATCTATGGTGCCTATTTCTTTTTTTTTTTTCCCTCCCTTTTTCTCTCTCTCTGTTTTTCAGTTTTGGATATTTGCTATGGGGAATTAAAGTGAGGTGGAACAGTGAAAAATAGTTCCCTTTGTTTAATTCCAGTAACCTTTGTACCTCACAGTTCAAGCACAGATAGCAAATAAAGGGAGGAGTTATTTATCCTGAGTATCCTGAAAAAAGCAAATCTTTTTAGTGTTCATGCCAGCTGACCTTCATGGAGCTCTCTATTTTCCAGGAAAGGACCATAATTATCTTATGGCATTAAATTGAGTTGGGTGGGAAATGCAGCCTCAAATTTATTAGTCAAAGTTTCAATGTCAACAAGAGCTTGTTCTTGAATATTACAAGCCTAGATTTTCTTTTCAATGTAAGTGCCAAGCATGAATAGGACAAGTGAGTGCTGTTGAACTGTCTCTTGAAAACATTGCCAGGATACCAAAAAAGAGGATTTCTCCCCCTCCCTGCCCAGCTGAGAGGATTTTTCCTCATTCTGTACCAGCAGGAAGGCAGCATTGTACCAAGAATATGGACCGCTCTGTGTTTTGGTTGATTTAACATGTATGCACTTTTGCAGAGTAGTGATTTCCTTGAGTGGAGTTATGCAAGTAATTCACCGTGAGTCATTCATGCAGTGAATTAAGTGCCTCTTCCCACAACCAGGTCGTCTCCTGACAATCTTTTTTTTTTTTTTTTTTTTTTCTGGAATTACTCAACAAATCCGTTTGCAATTACTTTTAAGCATTCTGTGTAGATCACACATTTATGTATGTGGCTAATGTTTGTTGATTTTTTTTGAGTCATATTCATAATACATCAGAGAAAATACATAGTGTTTTCTCTGTATTGGTTGGTATAAACGTCCATACCCACAAATAAAAATTTCGTTTTCATCTGGTTTCAGGTGAGCATGTGCCTGTGTGTATCCCTGTCAATAAAACTAGATTTACTTGAATGGTGTGTCACATTATGCATACACATCAACACAGAAGGGAAGGCAATCTGCATTTTTCAAATAGTTTTATGGAAAAGTCTCGGCTGCTTTTTCCAGCAGTAAGTGACAGAGACCATCATGGGCTTGGGAGCAGGAAGATGCCTGTGCACATGCCAAAAGAACATAGAGAGCAGCAAGATGCCTGCAGTCTGCTGGGATGGAGCAGGGCTGGCAGGAGTCTCCCTGCACAGGTTTTACCTGCCTAGGTTCTTTGTGCATTTCTGTGCATGTAAGAAGTTGCAACAGACTCTGTGCAGAACCAGTTCAGGTTGCTGAAAGCAGAAAGTGAAAGGCCAAGTGCTGCTGGTAAGCAAGAGCAGGTGTTCATCCTGTGCCAGGCATGGCTGAAGCCCGTTCCCCGCAGGTGTTGTCCTTACAAATGCTCTGGCTGACTGTGCCTCTGCCCCGTTTGAGTAATATGGCTTATTTTGGAGGAGGAGAAGCCCTCCAGAAAGGAGGAATTTTTAGGGAGAGCTTCCTAGAGCATAAAGGAATCAACAGTGAGGTTTCCCTCAGAGGTCTCCATCTCGCAGAAAAAAAATTGTTCTTTTCTGCTTTACAGGACATGTGCTGGACCCTGCAGAGCTCATGGATGCTCTGCAAGGAAGGTGTAACAGCCCACAGTGCTTAGGAGGACCTATTAATGGGCTGGGTACCTGGCTAATGGGGATGCCTTTGCTGCAGCCAAATGGAATACTTAATATGTGTAGATCTTTGGGAGATGACTGGGCTGCCAAAAGGAACGGGCAACAAACCAGTTGGAGCTGCTGATGCTGTTGTCACAGATTTACCAGAAAATCTGCTTTTCCTTCCAGCTGCTTTTTTTTTTTTCCTAAAGAAGTGATTATCAGTTCAGCTTTTCCCTGGAACTGATACTGAGGCAAACTTCTATCAGATATTGCTAAATGTAATGTGCCTTTTCATGGCTTCTTGGCTCATGATGGCTGCCAAGTTCACAGGATATTTTGGCCGTGTTACTGAAACTGTGGCTTCTGTTGTTCGTAGCTGTTCAGGACTTCCATTTGCCCATCCTGAGGGAACTGTAAGAAAGACTGGCCCCTGCTGTTAAATTGTTTGCATAATTCCTTTTTTCTTTTTTCTTTTTTTTTTAACTGGGAAAGTTGATCTTAGACTGGAAGAAGTATCAGCAATGTTAGAGTTTTAACATGAAATCATCATATCTGAGTGATTCAAGATGAGTGTGTCCCTCTTCTCTCATCCATTGCCTTGAAGTTGAGGAAAGTGCTTGATTTCCTACTTTGATTTCTCTGGACGACTCTTAATCCCAAATTTTAGTGAGGAGCTGATTTATTGTCTAGCATCAGGGAGGGGACATTAATTCCATCTGCCACCCAGTGTGCCTGCTTGGAAAGAAAGAAACCTCTGCTGTAGGTAAGATCAAAACCAAAGGGTATAAACTGGGTTGAAATCCATGTGTTCAGGCTGCTTGTCTGGAAAACGCAACTCTACTTCTACTTAACCCTGTAGTTGTCTGGAAAGCCTTGAAACACCTGACTCTCTACCTTGAAGCTCACCCGAGTGCCCAGAACCACACTCCTTGGGGTCTCCAGAGCTGCCAAAACTGGCAGCTTTGTGCCTCATGCCTGCCGGAGCCTCTCTGGCATGGAGAAAACAAGGATTTTACTTGTGTAGAGGCTTGGTGGGCCCTGGTAGCTGTGCCAGGCCCCTCCCCACGCAGTGCCGTGGCAGCTCCAGCTCCAAACAACTGCTCCAAAAGATGTGTTAGAACTCTCAGTGCAAGTGGGAGAGGGGCAAATGAGACCCCTGCCTGCTGCCCCCCAGGAAAGTGCCCTCAGGGGCAAGGATGCAGTGCCCCTTTGCTGAAAGCCTTTCCTAGAGTCATGATGCCAAGGAGAAAGGAGGAATTTGGATGCCAGAACCCACAGTCAGCGTGTAAACCTCCTAGGATAACAATTGCCAGGGCAGTGAGGAGGCAGCCCGGGGCTCCCCACTCCCTGGTGACGGCCTCAGAGTGAGGTTTCGGCATTAGGCACACGCTCCCTCCTTGCTCTCCCTCGCAGCCCCCTCCGCCCTCCCGAGTCTGAAATTCCTGGCTGTAGAGTGTGGCAGTTTCAAAGCAGGGGTGGAGGAGGCTCCTCCACCCAAGGTAGCCTCCAGCCTGGTTGTTGGGGCGCTCTCATGGGATGTGGGAGCTGTGGGTTTGGGCCCCTGGGGCTGAGGCGGGAGAGGAACCCAGGCCTCCCACTTCCTCAGCATATAATTTGAATACTGAGGCATTATATAATAAAAGCTATCACCACCTTTTCTTCTTCCTGCTTTGTTTTTAAAAGACTGATCTGTGTGGAGTCTTTTGAAAGAAAGGGCGTAGGTACCAATCTCCAGGAGAAGGTTCCAGACAATGGATCCCAGGCAGACAGGATTGCCTCACTCCAGCCTCAAGGGGCTTTTAGTGCAAGAGAGAATTGCAGATACACCCTTGTCCTCCACTTTTCCTGTTGCTTCAATGTAAGCAGCTGCGTGCTCCCTTCAAGAAGATCCCACTGTATCCTACCAGCTCTGTTGTGTTCAAGTCTTGAAGTGCCCAAATTCCACCATGAACCACACAGGGGTTCTGAGTGCAGTTCACGAGATGCTGGAGGCCACATCACGTAAAAGTGCCCAAACCTCCCCTGAGTTTAACCTTAAATTCTCTACTTAAATCAGCTTGTCAAATCCAGATGAAATGACTTGCCTCTGAAAAAATACTGGGGATAGAGGCTAGATCAAGAGAGACATGCTTATGTAATTGCATAAGCAGGTAAGACTATTTTTGTTGCTTTGAAAACCTTAGAAAACTTTAGACTAGAAATAAATGTCCACAAGTAGCCTTAATCATTGCACTCTGAATACTCATTTGAAATAATCTTGGCAATCAATTCTGGTGTAGCTCTGGCTGGAAAAGCCCAGACAGTCCCAGATGTCTCTTTGATGCAGGATCACACAAAGATTCAAGTTTCCATTGCTCTGATGAAGCAAGATGTCCCTTGCCCTAACTGAGGGGGAAGAAGTCGCTGTGTACCAAAATATAAATGTGTTGCACATGGTGCCTATTAATCAATGGAGTCAAGTCTGGAGCAGCATCAACTCTTACAACTTGTACTCAGTGGTGTCATTATACAAATCCATATATCTCTTCATATATCCATATATCTTTCTGTGATACTTGAAAAATCATGGTAGCTGGGTGAAGTCCCTGGGGACTGGAAGTAGGGAAATAATGCTCTCATTTTTAGAAAGGGTAGAAAGGAACATCCTGGGAAGCACCAAGCTGTCAGCCTCACCTCTGTGCCTGGGAAAGTCATGGAGCAGATTCTCCTAGCTGTGCTAAGGCATATGGACAGGAAGATGATTCGAGACAGCAACCCCCAGCATAAATACAGTCTTGGAGATGAAGAGATAGAGAGCAGCCCTGCCAGCAAGGACTTGGGGGTGCTGGTGGATGAGAGGCTGGACATGTCCTGGCAATGCGTGCTCACAGCCATGAAGGCCAACCGTATCCTGGGCTGGATCGAAAGGAGCACGGACAGCACGGTGAGAGAGGAGATTCTCCCCGTCTACTCCTCTTTGGTGAAGCCCCACCCTTGTCTAGCTCTGGCTCCTCCAAAGAAGGTCATGGACCTACTGAAGTCAGTCCAGAGGAAGGCCACGAAGATGATCAGAGGTCTGGAGCGCTTCTTCTAGGAAGAAGTTTGGGTTATTCCACTTGGAGAAGAGAAGGCCCCGGGAGAACTTACTGTGATCTTTTGGTACTTCAATGAGGTTTATAAGAGAGATGGGGACAAACATTTTGGTAGGGTGTGTTGTGATAGGATATGATGTAATGGTTTTAAACTGAAACAGGGTAGATTTACACTAGACAGAAGGAAGAAATTTTTTACAATGAGAGTGGTGAAACACTCGAACAGGTTGCCCAGAGAGGGCAGTGGTGGATGCCCTGTCCTTGGAAACATTCAAGGCCAGGTTGGATGGGGCTCTGAGTAACCTGATCTGGTTGAAGATGTCCCTACTTCTTGCAGGCATGTTGAACTACATGGGCTTTAATGGTCACTTACAACTCAAACTGTTCTATGATTGTGTGTAACCTGGTTTTGCAGCACTCCATCTGTGGAACTCTATTATTTCCCCTCTTTTTCTAGGCAGATACTACAGCAGGTGGTGGGGCAGAAACCTCACTCCAGGGGGAAGGAGGCCAGCTCATCAGTAGGGTTTTCATGAAAGACGAAAATCTTTCATTTATTGCAGTAGATACTACAAATCAAAGGAGTTCAGCAACCAAAACAAAGAAAGGATGTCACTGTCCTTGCCACACTTTTATCAAGAGAATTCCCCAAAGGATGGCAAAGGTTCTCTGCAGCCCCTTCATTCACATCTTCATTATCATAAATTGCCAGTGGAGCAGTCATTGCAAGGGACACATTGCTCTGAGAGAGGGAATTGAGGCTTTGTCAGCTCCTTGAGATGGTCAAGAAAGCTGAAAGGCATGAAATAGAAACCTTCTCCAGGATGTCCTGCATGTCTAAGTATACATTTGAGGAAGTCCAACCACAGGAGAAATGGCTGGTTACCCTGGGCCTGGACTGACTGGCCAGATATGATGTTTCATGGACCCTCGGGTAATTTTTGCCAGGTGCTGTGATGAGATGCTGCTCTGATACCATCAGGAGATGCTCATGGGAGAGAAATAAAAGAAAGAAGGCACTATAGAGGATCATTTCAATACCTGACACTCTTACACTTGGCTAATTGTATTTGTTCATTAAGATAAGGATCAGCATTCAGCTTCTTCTACATTTAGGTCAGCCTTCCAGTACATTTGCACTTGCAAGAGAGAGCTGCTTTAATGAGGGATAATGAAACTTGCTACACATTGCATCATAACTTCTGTGTTAATATCATTTACACATGATAAAATGCAAATAGTATTGACCGTCAATGCACAAGCATGCTTAATCCTCTAAGCCCACACACAAGCATGTGCTAAAACTAATATCCCTAACAGTAAACAAAGTATACATCTGTGCCTCTCTCTGTCCTCCTGAGAACATTCATTTTCCCTAAACTACAGGGTGCATCAGCTCTACCCACACAGCCAAATAAACTGCCACTGACTCCTATAGGTACCCTTATTCCCTGTTTGCACTTCACAAAACCATGACAACACAGTGAGACCTCACTGTAAACAACCGTGCCTTAAGCAGACCCACACTCTGCATTGCAGGCATTCAAAGGGCATTTCTAATGCATAACTCCAGTTGACTCTCCCAATGCATTTTGGGTGTCCAAGGCCGGCTTGTCCATCCTCTGTAGGCACCCTGAATTTTGAAATAGACATCTCAGCTAAATGACAGCTGGTAGAGATGCTCAAACTCTTCTTCATTTAGGATTTGTGCTGGTAGAGGGGTACCAGCATACTCTTTTACATCTGGGGTTTGGAGCTGGAAGGTAGTACAAAAGGCAAGGTATTAAGCTCAAGTGGGATCAGTTAGTGACTAGCCATCTTCAGTGAATAAATGTTCCCTGAACGTTAAATGAGTCCACACAAATGCCAAGAAATACAGATTAAGCACATGGTGAAAGTTAAATGTGTTTCATTATAATTCTGTCGTGCAAAGTTCAGCTCACAATGTCAGAATCACTAAACCCCTTTCAGGTACCTTAATACCACATAGGTGTTCGTATTTCGGAGAGAAAACCCTCTTCAGGTTGCACTACTGGTTGAGAGTACTACCTCTGAACTATATGATTTTAAGGGCATTCTGTATTTCTGGTTCCCTGAGAGCTGCAAAACTTTTTTGATCAACTTTTCTTACTCTTGGAATGTAAAAGTTCACATTAGTTCGGACTGGTGAAGAATTTTCTTTGGAAATTTCTTACCCACCTTATGAAACACAGCATTGCAGCAACTGCTGTTTCCATTTCTCAGTGCTATCAGCAAAGTGCTCCTTGGGTTTTAATGATCCAGAAAAATGCAACAGACAGAAGTTGTCTGGAGAAACCATAGATTTGTGTAGGACATGATCCTTGGGGAGGCGTCCTGCTGGTGAGGAAACTCTGAGGAGCAGCTGAATAAGCTCAGTGCCTTTGAAAGGCACTCTTCTCCTTTGATTGCACAGGCTCTTACTTCAAGAGGGCTGCTTCATGAAGCTAGTAAAATTTAGTTTCACGATGCCTACTGGCTAAGTCTTGCCATGGACAATCAAAGACTGAGCAAATGAGGTTTGCTCTCCAGAGAAGGGAAGTGTCCTGCCCTTTGTCACCAGCTAAGCCTGACATTCACAGAGCTGGTCAGAGAGTGATCAGTGTTGAATACAGATGTGCCCTTTAGACGCTTCTTGGCCCATTCAAAGCTTGGCAGTAGATTTCTGTGCCTACCTGAAATCACACTGTATTCCCTCAGCAGCCATGAAGTCAAAACATTTTTTTATGTAATACCAGTGAAGCAGATGTTATTCAGCATTTACTATGCTTTCAGTGCCTTAGCAGCTGGAAAGACAAGTGTGTGCTAGCAGTGTTAGAAAGCACAGACTGTACTTCCAAGGTACAAAAGAGTGCATGTGCAGGAGCAGCATCTCCTCCAAGCAGAGCAGGCAGCCCATGGACCTGTGTCAGTCGAGGACCTCAAGACACGAGCTCCTTAGACAGCTGAATGCGGACTCCTCTCAACCGGACGTGCACTCACTTTGAGGATTATGTATGTTAGATCCTTGCTTTGATACCTTCACTTACGCAAAGCCTTGGCTCTATCAGTTCCAGCATAGTCAAACTTGGGTGAATCAGCTTCCCTCAGACCATGCAGCCTGATTCACACGCTAGGAATCCAGCCTCTCCTTGCTGCAGAGTAACCAGTGGAAGCTCCAGCAGTGGAGCTGCATTTACTATCAGCTCTGTGAGCATTTTTTTATGCAAACCTCAGGGGTTTTTTTTTAACCCTGGCTGTTGAGAGTGTGCCCTGGACTGCTCCAATTGACTGGATTTGTAGAAGTAAGACTGTGTGCATGGAGGGTGAGCTTGTGCTCCTAAGGAAAAGAAGTGGAGGCTTTATCTATACCCGTAAGTTAGAGGGTGTGAGCTCTGTGCTGAAACCAGCCATGCTTTTTGGTGCTTGTGTTCCCCGGCATGGCTTTGGCCCATGAGGGCTTGCAGCCTCCTAAGTACTGCAGGGTGTGGCACACATCAGACTGATCTTCAGGGACCATATGAATGAGGCCAAGTGTTCTGGAGGGGAAAGAGTGTTTACTCCTGCATCTGCAAGTTGTACATGACATAAAAAGGATTTGCCATCGGGGTACTAGAGACCTGTTTCAGAGCTGGTGGTGTGTGTGCAAACATACACACTGGACTGTGAGGTATGGACACATGAGATGTGCATGTATAAATGTGGGCCTGTATTTATTTATGTGCACACACATGCACTGCACTTCTATGCAATAACAAAGTTTAATGCTGTAATTACCTATACTGCAGACTAAGAATCATGTCCTCTTGTTCTGTTTCTTTTTTGGAGAAGGTAAACCCATGCTAATTTTAACAGGTCTCCCTTTCTGAGCGTCAGTGGGCTTCAATGCCCCCAGCACAACACTGTGGTGAGCTGGTTTTTGTCCCTGAAGGATGATGGGACTGGGTTGAATAATCATAGTGCTACAGCCCCTCTGCATTTTCTGCCCAGAGTGATGTTGCTGAAGTCTAGCTCCAGCTTCCCTCCCATTATGATACCATTATGTCCAAGGCACCTGATTTTGTTACCTGCCTTTTGTGTAATTCTTTGGACTCCTCTACAGCAAAGACTCACTTACAGGCAAAGAATACTAGCATACTATTTGCCGAAATTCTCATGGATAAGAAAATTAACATTCCCCCCACCCTCCTTTTTGTTGTTGCCATGGTCACAGGAAAGGAATTAAAGCATCAAAGCCTTCCATTTCCTGATGATGGATTAAGGAAATTATTAATTTGTCTTATAAAAAGGCAGGTTGTGTCTCTGCAATTAATGTTAGAAGGCTCTCCATGAGGGGAATTTCAGCCTCCTGGGCGGAGAAAGCAAAAGCATCTGCTTGTTCACTATCTTAGATAGATGCTAAGCTAGGTTATGGCAGTCTGTGCCATAATTCCTGCCTTTATTAGTCACTCCAGATAGTATTTGGCTGCCTAGGCAGTGGTTTCTTTGGGGCACAGTATTAAGAATTCAAGCCCCCCTACAAATTAAGTCCTCTCCTTTATCCATTTTTTTGTGCTCCATCCATGATCTCTCAGGCTTTTTTCCATTGCAGGTTGAGGAAGAGAAAACCCAGGGAAAAAAGCTACTTGCACGTAATTGTCTTTGATATGTTCCTACTCATCTCTTGTCCTGCTTTCCTGGCTCCTTGGTGCCCAGCATCTACCTACTGGTGAGGCAGCTGTTTACATGGGAACACTTTACAAAGACTGGCTTCACAGTGGAATGTGTTCTCCCAGGGAGCTGCAGGCTTGGCCATGGCCACTGTAATTGTCCCAGCATGGGGCATAAAGACTCAGTCTCGTAAAGACTTTCTGATGGATCAGGGCCTCTTTTACCAGGTACAGTGTTTCTTGGTGACCTGTCCTGGCTGGAGCTGCCTATGCTTGCAGGAAAAAATGGGGAGGAAAATATCTCGCCCTGTCTGCTTCTGGTGTCAAAATTCTTTCTATTGCTTCACCTCTTCTTCTCCATTCCATTTTTAATTCTAAACTATTACAGAAAATACAGTTTCTAATTGCAGCATTTGTCTTCAAAATTAGGAGAGAAAACATACCAGCACCAAAACACAGTGACTTTGATCTTGATAGTTATCAAAACTCTCTTGGCTCCACAGGGAGTCCCATTGTCCCAGTCTTCTTTTCAGCAGCCTCTCTGAGCTTAAAGGTGCTGCTTTGGCTTCCCACTGCCAGCAGTGGTGTTGTCTGATGACAGAACCCAGCACACAACACAGACTCTTTCAAATTCATCCTTTCATATTTCTGCTTGTTGCCTTCAGATAATTTGGCCTTTTTATTTACCTGATCCCCTTTTCTTCTTCCTAAAAGAGAGTGTCTTAGTGCTTCCCATTGAAACCCATGGAAGTAAATTGTTGGGAGATAATACCTGGTGAGCAAGTGCCGCTGGGGCAGAGGTGGCTGAGCAGTGCTTGTGACACAGAGCAGTGTCTCATGCTAACCTCGTGGCTCGTCCCTTTGATATGGTGTCTGTCAGGCGCTGTGCTTTGCCTACCTTGCCGTGGGAAATGAGGGAACTTGTTTGTCACTTTTTCCTATGCTGACAGGGCACAAAGAAGGAAAGGATCTTTTCTCTGAGTGGTAAGCTCCCATTTCCCTTTGATCTGCTTTATAGGAGCACCCTTCCTCTATGAATGAAAAAAATGCTGGGACTCCTTCTTGGAAAAGATGAATACAATTTGGAAACTCAACAGGAGTTTGCATACCTGCCATATTCCTATGAATAATGCAGTGCTGCTCTCCCAGCGACCACATCCAGACCACACTCAGCTCAGATATCTCTCGAGTCAGGAAGACTCCTTCGGCTGATGGAAAGATATGAAACCCTTGTTCCTGGGTCTGATGGGTCTGTAATTAAGAGCTTTAAAACCAGTGTTGTAACACCATGAGGGACATTTATTTGGTTTTAAACATGTCAAATGATCTACTGCTTTCAGATGCTAAGCTATAACCCTTAAGGTGTCAGTTGTTGGGGAGAAAATCCATATTTACCTCTCCATTTGTGCAATAGTCATGGGGCTTGGTGGCATTGGTGTCACAATAGCACTTTGACATGTAAATGGACTGATTTGCAAACACAACAAAAACCTAAAAAGTCAAAAAAAAGTAAAATACTTCTCCATGTGTACTCTGGTTGTATTTATATATTAGTTAATCTCACTTTGAAGTGTTCCACAGTGTACCAACCTAATTTCTTTTTCCTCTGGTCAGCAATGGGTATACAATGTGCAGGGTTTAAAGTA
Organism: Coloeus monedula; assembly: GCF_965178545.1. Lineage (NCBI taxonomy): Eukaryota > Metazoa > Chordata > Aves > Passeriformes > Corvidae > Coloeus > Coloeus monedula. Next base: position 78,143,474 of record NC_138783.1, on the reverse strand, counting down.
GGTTCCAAAAGAGTTTACCTTCCCCACAGATAGCCTTTGAGGACTCAAAAACACAGATACCATCTTCTCTGCCATGCCTTTTCTCTCCAGCTGAGCTGAGTAATTGAGTTGGTAGCCCAGGTGGCACCTCAACACCTCCACAGCCCTTGATACTTAGCTTCTTTTTGCCAGCCTGCAGCAAATATGCATTGTGCTCTCCTGTTGGTCCTTATTTTCTCCGTATTCAATACCAGAAGGTCATAATGCTCACCGTAATCTCTCCTTATGCTGATGTGAGTGTCCAAATGCTGGTGGCCTCATGCAGATGTATCTTGGTCTTCAACATCAGGGGTGTGGGGAGAGAAAGATTTATCAACCTAAGGAGAGGGAAGAAAGAGATGCAGACATCATGCAAAAACCATTTACTCATGCCACAGTTTACATTCTATGAAAGGAATGAAGGAATGGAGAAGGAAAGGAAAGAAGGAATTAAACTTACATGTAAATCCCTTTAAACTGAAACATCCACTGTCTAATTCAGAAAGAAAAAATGTATAAATCCCATCTATCCTCCTATTTCTGTCCTTTCAGACCCTACAGAGACCCACCACAGGTCCACAGGGAAAGTTTGCAAATGTCTTCTGCTCTATGGCAGTCCTGCTGTTAGCAACACATGCTTTCTAGTGAACATGGAGGATGCTATGCGCGGAAGGAAGGAAGGAAGGAAGGAAGGAAGGAAGGAAGGAAGGAAGGAAGGAAGGAAGGAAGGAAGGAAGGAAGGAAGGAAGGAAGGAAGGAAGGAAGGAAGGAAGGAAGGAAGGAAGGAAGGAAGGAAGGAAGGAAGGAAGGAAGGAAGGAAGGAAGGAAGGAAGGAAGGAAGGAAGGAAGGAAGGAAGGAAGGAAGGAAGGAAGGAAGGAAGGAAGGAAGGAAGGAAAGTTTAGGTGCATGACTTTTCAATATAAATACTAGAAATTGGTTGGTTATGTCAAGAGAAAGATTACATGGGAAAAACTATCTGGTATATTGAGAAAGGATGATTTCTTAATTTTGTAGACACAACAGGTAGAAATGTTTTTTAAAGCCCACAGAAAATACCATAAAAGTGTTGCAGCCTGATTAAATGGGTTAAATATATTGGAGGGGAAAAATGCAATTTTCTGCTCAATTTGCTACCAAGAAGCCAGCTGGCAAAATAATGGCAAAAAATATACAACTCTTCAGAAAATCTTGCTGTGGCACATGGGGTACCACTACTGAGGCACGCTAGGCTTTCAGCAACAGGAGGGGGAAACTGGTTCCTGTCCTGCACCATGACAACATGAAGGACATTATCAGAAAGCTGCTGGTTTTGTGATGGCTTGAGCACAACGGGATGGAGGGAGAACTCATGTTTCATCAAGCCCTGTGGAAAGGCGATAGGGCTAGTGGGAGGGTTTTGGCTCCATGCGAAGGCAGAAGGTGTGTGCATAAAATAACTCTGGCACCAAGAGGTGCACAGAAGAGTGGTAAGCAGGCACCAAATGAGGGCAGCTCGCCCTTGTCCACCTGCACATAGATTTAAAGGTGAGTAATTGAGAAGGTGTAGTAGGGAAGGACACCTTCAGAGAGGTTGCTGCTTAGGAGAGGGTAAAGAAAAGCCGCTCCTGAAGGATGGGACGCTAAATAAAAATATTCATGCTATGGACACTGATAGTGCTGCAGACTGTAAGACTGGGATAGCCAGTTTAGAAATATTCATCTTGCGCAAGGTGGATAGAAATATAATCTGGTTAACACCCTGGGTAGTGGGGAGAGACTGAAGATGAAGCTGGATGTAAGATCATAGCACAGTGGCTGTCATCCTGCTTTGGCAGTATTAAAAATCCTTCCATGGCTTTGCACTAATGCAGACACCAGTGTTGCTGAAGATTTAAAGCTCTAGACAGATCGGAAATGCTAGGATAGGGGCTGGGTATCTGTATAGTACCAGGAGGAAGATACCAAGCACTGCAAGAGCAGAAAAAGCCAGTCAAATTTATCTATATTGAAGTTGGAGTAGCACTGCTGTGCCTCTGCCCAGCACCTGAGTGTATGGCCCAGTTCAGGTCAGGTACATTCCTGTACTAGGACACCTCTTGAAGCACCTCAGGTGCCTTTGGTGGGGACAGGGCCAGGCACCTCAAGTTAGGCAGGTTGACTAGGGATTCAACTATGTAAAATATTCAAGGAGAGGATCGCTGGATCCCGAGGAACATGAGTCACCCTTTCATATTTGGCACTCTAGGTCCCGCCACAAGAGCGTGCTTCAGCACATAGCAGAGCAACTTTCGTGTCTCGGGATGTGGCAGGGTGTTGCAAAAGACTGTCATGGATATTATCTCAATAGTGATTTCTGGCCACACCAAAGTGGTTGGTTTTTTAAAAATGGTTATGATAATAGTTTACCAGGTTACTAATTAGTCTATTAATTTTGAAATGGTTCAGAACAAGGTTGAAAAATGATGATTCATATGTATTGTTTATCAAGAATGATTTCAGAGAGGACAAGTACTTATTACAAATATATCACATTATGAAATCAATAGAAGAAGAAAAAATAAAAAACCCTCAGAAAGTAATGAAAAACCTGAGGAACACCATTCACCTACCAGGATAAGACAAAACATATCCCACTACCTGCTCAGAAAATTAATATGAATGATATGAAAATAAACTACAGACATAGCATTCACTAAGTGTTGTAAGAAGAAATCAATTTATGCCTCTCATCTGCTCTTACTATCAGTTACATTTCCTTTGTGCCCTGGTGCATGAGTATACAAAATGGTCTTTTAAAAAGGGTTGTCTCCCTGATTTTTCACTCTCTAATCCTAGTCCTGTGTTCAGATGTAATGTCATTTCTCAGTCAGATTTCTCAGTGATTAGAACCCCTCCCCACAGACAAGTTCATTGACAAACTCCAGGAATTAGGGCAATGGGAAGACTTCCACTTTGGTCACAGTAAGGTGTAGGAGTATTGCAGCTGGAAAGCTGAACTTGAGGTTCTTTTTGCAGCTCTTGATGTACTGTTATGACAGAATCACAGAATGGGTCAGGTTGGAAGGGACCAGAGTGGGGTCATCTGGTCCAACCTCTCTGCTCAGACAGGGTGTTCTTAGAACACACTGCACAGGACTGCATCAAGACAAAATCGCATTCCTATTGGCCCTGTTGCTGGAAAATGCCTGCTTTGCTTGCCATGCAGAGCAGCGAGGGCGGACTCCCTCCCCAGCTGGAGAACCTGACTCCCAGCCCAGGTTTCCCTGCCTGGTAAGTACACTCTAATTTACATTCCTCCCAAGTTAGTAAGCTCGAGCCTAGCCTTGAATCCTTCTTGAAAATCCTGGACTGATTCATTTTCCCCCTGAAGAAGCTCCTCATAAACTCTGGCTCACCCCACATACATACATTTCATTTTAATTAAAAAATACCTTGCTGGCATGACAAGCTATACAAGTTTTGCTAAAATATTAAATAATAAAAAAAACCCCTCTGAACCCTCAGGTCTCTGTCACAGAGAGATACAATACATCAAACATCTGTCCAGAACAGAACTGAGGATAGTCATAGCATTTGGAGGTTTAACTTCTTTCCATTTATCATTGTGACGTGTTTCAGATTTGGAGGTAAGTTCCTTTGCAGCATGATCATAGGTCACCTTTTTCTTTTCCCCCATAGCTGTATGAAAGTTTTCCTCAATATTTTTTTTAATGGAAAGTCTTTTACTACTTTAAAATATAATTTTTTTAAAAAGAAAATCTCCTCCTCACATTTCCACCTGTTTTGGGCCCAGAAATAGGATGCTTTTCTCCATTTCAATTCCTCTCCTATCACATTAGTTGTGCAGTGATTTCTTTTTAGTTCTGCACTGTGCTTTGCCTCTTCCAATTTCAACTCCTCGTTTACAGTCATTGATTCTTCATATGCTGAGGATCTACTCCAGGCTGGCACATTTCAGCCTGTGAAGCTATCCATTAGTCTCAAAGCGCTGTTTAAAACTCTTCAGCAACTCCATCTTTGGGGCTTTAATATATCTGTGGCAGTGATCTGTCATAGTTTTGCTGTAGGGTTAGGTCTGGGGGTGGAGACATGCTCTTGCTCCACTTTCTCCAGTGTCCCAGGCTCCCTGTCCCAATGCTGGAGGAGGAGATATAATCCACAGAAAGCTGTGTGATGTACTGAGAACTGTGTAGCCAAGTCCATAGAAATAGAGAGCAGTGAGGTGGGGTGTAGGTACCACCTCTGGTATGTGGGCAGGCACATCCAGCTGCTGCGGTTCTCAGCCAGCATCTTTTTGGGGTGTTGGGAGAGAGCAACTGAGACCAAGCAGTCAGGGAAAGGCATACTGTAATGTAAACTAGCACAGGGACACTGCTGGATGAGCGCTACCGAGGTGTGTTGAGATGTTGCTCCAGCTGGACAATTAGCCTGATGTTATAAGCCCTCTCTGAAGATGCTACCAGGGCATCTTGGCATTGTGCTATGTGACCACTTCAGCTGCATCCATAGTCTGAGGGTTCAGACACCCAGCAGAGCCGTAAGGGACCTGGGTGGGAATTCCTAGGCAGCTATTTCTGCTGCCTAGAGAGTACTTAATCACAAGGTGCTGGGTGCACCTTGGACTGGAGCACCTTCCTACCTTCTCAGGTAAGGTGAGTTACTGTGCAGAGAAGCTGTTGAGTTATGTGAGACCAGGGAGGTGGTGGGCAACTGCTGAAGGGATTATATGCAGTGTGCAAGTCCCTGGTTTTGTCTGGTGTTGGAGTCCTACTTTTGTTATGTGCAGATCCTCAGTTGTGATGTCTTTCTTCTGCTGGTCTCAGGGCTCAGCTTGGCTGCACCACATGTTGCAGCTGCTGAGATGCTGGACATCCAGGGCTGAAACCAGGAGCAGCACAGTTAAATCAGTGCGAAGCTGTGCTTCAGCGACTCAGCTGCCCCTCTCAGCCCAGCCTTGCTGGCAGAGGTATACCACTCTCAGTTCCACTACTACTTTATTTTCTGCTTACATAAAGATCTTCCCACTGTACTTCTGTTCAAAGTTTAGGCATTCCTAGAGGTGTCCCCAGGGAATTTATCTTTGTACCAGGGTGTATGTTGATATAACTTCTTATCATCCAAACTAATGTTTTAATCTGTTTTTGAATGTCTCTTTCAGTGACAGTCCTCTGGAGTGTATTTCTTGGCCATATAAATTCCTTTCCTGTTCATCCATGCACTTAATTTCAAGAGCAAGCCACCTTCATGGCAGAGGCGTTCCACCTGTGAGCCATTTTGATGAGGTTTCCAAAAGTGTGGTCTAGTAGATTTAATATTTATTGTTATTTGTAGGGTGTTTAATACTTATTTATTGCCTGCATAGAAATAACATTTGAGGCTTCCAGTAGCTCAAGAAAACAAAGTCCAGCTAGACACCATTAACAGACTGTGTACAAGAAGAGGAGGAAAAGCAGCAAAGAAACGTCACCAAGCTGACATTTCTAACGTGATTTTGTAGTGAAAAAAACCCAGAAGGAGCAACTGCAGATAGTCTTACCCACTGTCTGAAATCCTGAGCAGCACTGTATATGGTGAGGTAGGTAAGAAATTGCATTGTGGAGAATTACAGTGTTACTTGCTAAGGGAAGTTTACCTTTTAATCCTCACTGTTGAGTTAGAAAAATGTGACCGACACATGTATGTGACCGATAGTGTGGCCATGACCTTCTTGGTTTCTCTCTTCTGCACCAAGACCTCAGTTCAGCACACCATGGTCCCTCAGCCCCCTTCAATGACCTTGGTTATAAGTGCCCATCTGGAGATGTTTGGGTGCCTAGAGAGGAGGTGAGAAGGCAGGTTCTGGCAAAGCTGATGCCTTACAGCAGGGCAGGCAGCTGCCAATCAGCCATCCAGGGGCATGAATCCATGTGGATGTGATCGGCCCATGCCTCTGTTCAGAACCTCTGCACCAGCCTGTCTTTCTAGGGTGTTGCTCTTTGAGGCAGCAGCCCTGGGTCCTCCTCACAGGCTTCTGTGACCACAAGACATGGACTTAATGTAAAATAAATTTTTAGAAAGTTTCTTTGTGCAGCTAGTCTCCTTGTGTTGGAATGTATCCTGGGTTTTATTCCAGCTAATGTGTCATGATTCTCAACATCCATATAAACACTAGTCCATTTTTAAATCCTCTTTTTCTAACCTCAGTAGTATCTGTGGCTTAAGGCCCCACACATTAATTATATGTTGTGTAATAAAGCATTTCCTTAGCAGTCCCTTAATTTATACAGCAGAAAATGTCTACTAGGTAGCATTTCATCTACCTTGCCTGTGTTTCCTATTATTAATTATTCTCAAAACTGGTATCCCAATTTACCCATCAAGCATTTCTCTCTGTGCCAAGAGTTCTCCCTTGTCCATTTTGAAGTCAGAGATCATCTCTCAGCACGACATCGCTTTCAGTGGGTGCTTCTAAGTCATAGTTTCAACTTCATTTCCTAAATGTTTTTGAAACAAGTTAACCTTGACTTGCTTCAGAGTCTCCTGGACTCCTGGTGTTCCTGCTCTCTGTCCCTCTCAGTTCTGTCATGGACCTTTTTCTCCCCATCCCTCAGGGTTATCCTATGCCCAATACCGTGCAGAAAGTCTTGCATTTTTGTCTTCTGAGGCTGCTCCAATTACTTCACAAATGACAATTCTCTTTGAGACCCATAGTCTTGTCCATTTTTGGAGAAACTGACAGGAAAATCAGAGATCTCTCTGGAAAAGGGATGAAGCAAGGGCAGCCTTCTCAAAGATTCAAAGGAGTTTATTGAGCAGTGGTTTCACCCTGCTTTCCAAGCTCTGGGGTTTATGTAATGATGGAGAGGTTCAAAACTTCTGTTTCATTGCATTACTAGAAAAAAAATTCAAAAAGACTATGGTAAACACATGCTCGTTGCTTGTTTTATAGGGGAGGTGCAAGGAATTTGCCCCATTTCCCACTCTGCACACCTGTTCAGAGACAGAAAACTTTACACTAGTATCAATTAAGTGGTAAGCAATGAGAGGTACTGATGAATTTTTTTAGGCTCAGAAGAGTTTCTGTGCTGCTTACTCATGGTAACATTCTCCTCCATGCCACATGGGCTTGGCTGACAGTGTGGCAGACCCAGGAGTTTAGCTACCTATATAAACCCTTGCAAAAAATACAGTCTGGTGATGTTTTCTTGTGTGGTATGATTTTCATTCTTTTGCCCTTAAATGGCTGTAGGTGTTTCCAATTAAATCAATTTTACGAAGAGTTAAGATAGCCATAAAAATGTCCTAAGTCTGCAGATATTTCAGATGCAAGGCTGCCATCCAGATGGAATTTTTAAAAACAAAATTTTGTGCAACTTTCAGTGCAGGATTTTCTTTCTGGGTTTACTTAGTGTTGAGAAGTTTGAGCCTCTGACTGTCTGTGTGTACACATGCATCTGTGGTCTCTGCTATTTCAAAAACTATAGTATTGAGGAAGCATAACCTTTTTACAGAGCAAAGTTCACACAGGGTTTTTTTCTTTGTCTCTCTTTATCCATTTTATTTATATGTATGATTTTAATAGCTTCACCCCTAACTGTAAATAAATAGATACATAAACAAGCAAATGCTGGGGTTTAGCATGCTGGGAGGCGTGGACTGAAACTGGATTTGTGTGGCTGAGGATCTATGCACTGAGCTGAACGTAATTGCCTCTAGTTCCTGAGCACAACATCTAATTTGTGGATTTAAAAGTCCATAAGTGCTCATTGCCATGATGGATCATAACAGCTTCTGAGGCAGTTTTTCAGCACCAACGTGGTAAAAGATATTAATTTAAAATTACTCTGCATACATGCATTTTTCTGCATCTGTGACAGACCATCAGTACTGACCACTGTAATGAAGGGGATCCATTATGGACTCTCCTGTGTTCCCAGAGGAGAAATCATGAAGGACAAATAAAGGGAACTGTGTAGACACACAAACAAATTTTTCTATTGTGCTGATAGTCTTGAGCTGAAATAAAGGAACAAGGTAACCTGGTACCTCTTTCAGGCAAAGAGGTTAGAGTGTGCAAGCTTAAACCCAAACTGGTGCTGTCTGCCATCTCCATCAGTCCCATTTCAGGCTGTGAGAGGCAGAGGTGCAGAGGGCTTTTGTGAGCTTGCCCTTATTCACCACATCTGCGCCTAGGTACTGCAGATAGTAGAAACTTCCATCAGGGGTCTCTGGCTAGCAGATGATCTTTACACATCACACCAGCGATACACGGAAATTCAGAGAAATCTGAGGAAGGGGTTGAAGCTTTTTCACTCTGTTTCTATAAGGGACAAATCTGCCACATGTGGACACAGGCCTTTGACCACAGTGCAGATGTGCCAGCACAGTGAGCCCTTGCACAGACATCCCAACTATGCCATAGTGCTAAGCTCCCTGGAATTATCCTGCATGTGTGTGCAGAGCATAAAAGAACCACTTAAAAAAAACCTCATCACAATCTGGTGGCTGGGGCTACACTTTAAGGCAAGCTGCTCAAAGTCATGGCTGCTGGATGCTGTGAATATTACAGGACCATGTCTGGAGGAGACACGTGAGAGGTGGCAAGAGAGGCAGCCCCCTTCCCCATGTCCCTTTTTATAGCGTGTGTGTAGGATTGAGAGGGTGACTGCATCTGTGTTGGTGGATGAGGGGGTCGGAGACCAAAAACTCACACGTAAAACCACAGGCTGCTGCTGCTCCTGGTAGGAGCTCCCAGTCTAAAAGGGGCTTTGCTCAGAGGATCTCAGCTGCCTCTTGCCTAGATAAGGTTTGGCAAGTCAGATGAGGAACAGATACACCTGAAAAGCAGAAATCTAATACCTTGGGTTTGGTTTGTTTTTCAGATTGTGAAATGTGGCAGCGGGAGAGGTGAGGAAAGGGGTCCTGAGGAGGCACAAAATTCAAGTGACAAAAAGCCAAGCCCTGTTTCAAGGAGGATTTGTCTTCTGCTGTGCACAAGCACAAAGAATCCTGAAGAGATGTGGTAGCTTGAGGGGACAGTTTAGCAACATGCTTCTTTCTGCCAGAAACCAGGTCCTCTCCTCAGCTGGCAAAAGCTGCAGACAGCCCCCTCCTTGTCTGCGTGGGGATCATTTCTGTATAACGTGAAATGAGGGGGAGGGACAACAATTTTCCCTTCACAGCAATTATTTCAGCTTTTAATAAATATCCAGGGTATGTGTACAAAATATATTCAATATATGTAGCACCTGTTTAATATATAATCACAAGTTGCTGTGACACCCATGAGAGAAAATAGGCACATGGAGCATTTTTGTAGTATATGTTGCGTAGCTCAGTGTTTCTCTCTCATGGATACATATTGTATATTATCTGTGCATTTACAATGTGCATACATGCTTACATAGTTACATATTTTTCTGTTGAAAGGAGACTGATTTTTAAAATTCTGCAGCATGGGTATATTATATAGTATGTAGAGGTCAGATGACTGTTTTGATAATTTTACCATTTGGGGGATTAAATTAGAAAAATGTAAATTACCTAGAGCCTGAGGAGCCTAAGTTTCATATTCAGGAGTAATTTAGGAAGAAAGTCCCCATCATGTAAATGAACTTTGTACTGGCTTTTTTGAACTGAACTTGATTTTATATATATGTAAGTATTTAAATATTGCAAAATGTTTATATATGATCTCTTTCTGTCTGAATGTAATGATTTGAACTTTTGAAATGCACAGATAACAGCTCTAATGGGACCTTTGTCCCACTCTTAGAAAAATTTTTAAAGAAATCACTCTTGGCAACCGTAGTACAAAACTGCTCAGAATTAAGCTTAAATCTTAAATGTCATGTGCCTATGATTTTGTGAAAGTGTTTGTGATGGGACAGTAAGGCTGTTCAAGGTCTGTGTGTTGTCAGGCAGACCTGCAGTGCACACAGGCTTCCAGTATGGCTGTGTTTCCATGAAATACTTTCTGTGTGGTATCATTCTTTTCAATCATGCTTTGGGTCATAAGACATGGGTTAATGCATCCTTTCCCAAAAAAGTGCCAGCAAAGCCTTTATACTCTGCCCCAACATGGGCTGTTCTATAAATGCTACCTTTTATTAAAGAAATATTTTGGAACAATCGCAGAGAGTTTTTAATAACCTTATTGGCACTCCAGCCTTCTGCCTCTAAAGCCAGATGACTTGGGGCTCTGTAAACACTGGCAGCACTTTCTTCATGTCAGTAGCCTTATTGACTTCAACTCTGTACAGAACCTGTAGCAAAACCGAGAGTGCACCTCAACCACATGAATAGGGCTTTTTTCCCCCTTTAAAACTTTTCACCATACATCATGCTGTCATAATTTTATGTTATAGGGAAGCTCAGGAATTTCCAGGATGATGAGCAAGCATCCCACAGGAAAGCAAAAATTCTCCCCTCACTTGGTGGAAACCTGTCTACTCTCAATTTACCTCACAGAAAAACTTCAAGCTGGTCCCAAGCAAGTGCCACATTGAGCCTTGGCTATTGCAAGCCTACAGAAGTCAGTAGGAATAAGGGAAGGATAGGACAAGTTTCAGAGAAGTTTCAGTAGCTTTCTGTATAGGATTCCCAATCTAATGCCTGCTGCAGTCAGGACGTGGATGTTGTCTGGTGGCAGGAGACATGGTGGTGGTGCTGGTAGTGGTTGCCTTTGGGCTAGCTGAGAACTTAAACTACTGCAGCCCTATAACCACCTGCAGAATTAGGGATTTTGTGGGAAAGGTGGGAATTTTTACCTAGAGGGTTGAATTAAAAAAGAAAAATAAATAAATGGGAGCTGGGTTTAGCTGTTTTGTGTTTGGGAATAAGGAGAGCAAAGCCAACAGAAGGGTATGAGACAGGACAGAAAATGCAGGTGACTATGTCTGGAAGGCATAAAAAGGCAATTTAGTATGCATCTTTGTGATTTATCACATACCGATCCCCCTGCATGTGTTGTGAGGAGTGTGCGCAAAGGCGGAGGGTGCTGAGGGCATGTGGCTACACGCGAACCTGTGAGCACACAGCGGGGCCACGGGGAACCTGCTGTGCTACCCTGAGTGCCACCACTGTCACCACCCCCACCACCATCTCTCTGGGGCTGGAGGCAGCCATTTGCTCCGGGAGGTTTTAGGCTAGCACAGTGCAGGAGCAGCGTCCTTTCCTATGCTCCAGCTGGCTTTGCTCTCCCGAGCAAAGGAGCACAGTGGGCACTGGCTTTTCCCACTCGATGGGGTGCAGGTGCTGTGGGAGCAAGGCACCCCCAGAACCTACCTCGCTGCATCCAGCTCCCTCTGTGCAGCACTGGGGAGGCAGAGCCTGTCCTTCCCCTTACTCAACATGCTGCTGCTGCTGTAGAGAAAAGAGTTGCTGCCAATCCCTCCGACCTGGCACGGCTCCCTTGGCATCTCTGCATCTCCATCTGAAAGCAGTGGGGCCATGTGGATTTGGAGGTGTCTGTGGAGGGATGGCAGGGCAATCAGCACCTTCTGGCAGGTGACATGCAAAAAGCCCCTAGTTCCCACGTTTTTGCCCAACCTATTTTGCAGAGCAAGGGCCAAGACCAGGACTGAAAGTGAGGGCTGCCTTCATGCTTGTTGTTGTGTCTGTCCACAAAGCTGTCCACAAAGCTGTCTCAGTGGGAAATGCATTTTGGAGTGTGCTGCTTTGCCCCTCCTCTGGCTGCACTGTGAGGGGGAGAGCATCCTGCATCCCACGTCCTGTACCACACACGCCATATCCTACATCCTGCATCCCATATCCCATGTGGAACCCAGTGCAGAGAGGACTGGGACCACTGCCTGTTAGCACTGGGTGCACTCCCTAGGTGCTGGGAAAATTAAAGGAGTCCCAAAGTGCTTTAATAACAGGCTGCCCTGCATGATTAGCAAAGTCACAACAAAAGGCACAGTCACCAGTGTCAAGGGAAGGGCTCTGTGGTGGCAGCTGAGCTCCCAGTTTTGTGCCAGCTCTGAGGAAAAATCCCTGAGTGTTTGGAGGGGGCAGCATCCATGGAGTGCATCCTGCCTGGCCCAGTGAGCCCAGGACTGGGATGTGCCTCCTTCGCAAGCTGAGCTGTAAACAAGCATCTGAGTGTGCGTCTGGCCGGAGTCAGCCCCTGGCTTCCCTCACTGCTGCCAAGGCTGCAGGAAATTTGGGCGGCAAAGTCCCTCCCAGGACTGCCAGTCTGTTTGTTGGGAGCTGGGAAGAAAACCCGTCAAAGTCGAGGAAAAGGAAAGGTGTGCCGAAAACTGAATTGCAAAGTAGAAAGGCAATTTTGACTTAGCCAGAGAGTCCTGAATTTCTTAGTCAGGAAAATAAAAAGCAGAGTGTGAATCTGCAGCTTAAGAGCCTTCCCAAAAGTGTTAATAATTTCCATATACAAAGAATTTATTTTAGCCTGGGATTTCAATGTAAAGTGATTCAACTACGGAAAGTAGGACCACTTTATTGCTGTTCACAAATTCACATGCATTTATTCTGCTGAAAATTTGATATAGGGCATTTTTTGTATTCCCATTTATCGCTTGCCAAGAAATAATTAAGAATAGGAGCTAGAAGATTAATTTTAAATAAAAAATCTTCTCAAATGAAAATGTCAGGTCATAAAAATTCCTTTTAAATCATAACAGCATATAAATCTTTGAAATTAACCATGTAATTACAATGTCTATCAACTTTTACCTTGAGCTTTGAGCCTCTCTTTTTAATCTCCCATTCTTTTTTAATGAATAGCTATTTTGAAATTAAAAAGTACTGTTCATTACACATGCCCCACTATAATAGGGTTTTTATCATATTTGCTCTATTTAAAAATACTTGCTACTTTGTAATTATTCACACGCCGATCCCTTCCTATATTGAGTAGAAAATAAAAAATGAAATAGAAGTCAAAGGTGCTTTAGAGCTGAATGATTTACACAATTCATTAAGGACGGTGATTTTTCAGTTAGCATCAGATTAAATGGTTACTTACTCTCAAATAGCCCTTGGGGAGTTGAATTGCTGGGTAGCAAACAGATTAAAGTTTGCATTGAAAGAAAAATTGAATTCAGAGGTAATCAATAGCATAATAGGGGCAGTGAGTGGTGCCTGCTGCCTGAAATGAAATTACCATATTTTTAATCTTAATTTTCCACTCTGTTTATCTGACAGTGTGGATGTGCAATCCAAACAGATAATGAGAGAGTGGGATATTGACACTGCTGTCCTCTGGAGTGCTTGTTTTCAGTGATTAAATGCTGTGATCTGTGATTACTTTGTGCAAGGATGTCAGAGCTGCTGGCCAGGACTATGGGAGGGACACTAGCTCAGCAGCTGTAGCTCTCTGGTCTCTCAGGTCCTAATGTCTGAAATTCATTTTCTGCCGGCTATACGGGGAGGGGAGGAAATTGCCTCTTTATGTATATACTTCTGCTGCACAAATTATAATAATTAATCCCATTACTATTGTTGTCCTGATTCAGAAACGTTTAATTAGATCAATATGTAGTGCACCCTCTCTGTAAGTGCTATATTAACGAGCTGCCAAACTTGCGAGGAATAGTAAGACATGAGTTATAATACAAGGCATGACTAGCAAAGTTTGGAGGTAAAGTGAATTATCTTTGTGGCAGAAGAAGACGGATAATGGAAAGCATGATTGTACCAGAGATCCAGCAAAGCCAGTTGGTGCAGATATATGGAAATCTGAAATGTAAATAATACCCATTGTAAGTATAACATCCGCAGTCTTTTAAAATGCAAATGTAATGATAGAGATGTTTTTGTAAAAAACATAGAAGGACTTGGGAACAAAACATGATTTAAAAATTGTAATACATTAACATAGCTAACACAACTGGAATGCAGAAAAATATAATGATGCAACCCCTTTTTGACAAACAACCTCAAAGATTTCTCAATTCTATGAGTATGAAATCTCAAAATATTCCTGGTGTTTGTTGCTTAACCCAAATGCAGTGTAAGCCATTTGCATTTTGATTAGAACCAGCAAGATAGTATGTTCAGTATCAGGGCCTGATCCTGCCTGATAATGGGATTACTGGCATGTAGCAAGGTTGTTTGTGTTCCTCAGTCTTTCAGGGATAAGGGCCTGGAAACAGAGTTTAGGAAGCCTTGAAGTGTGTGCATATGTGTGATGGATGGGTGGGTTACTTGAACCAGAGTATGTCAGGCCTTGGCAGTGTATTTATCAGCGACAGCTATCGTGTTCTCTGGAGAATTAGAATCTCTCTAGAATACAATTTCCATGTTTGATTACAGTCTGAATTGAACTTCTCACTTTTCTAACATGGGTGGGAGACTTTCCCTGTGCATCTTCCCAAATCTTTGTATCAAAGATTACTTTGGCCTAAGAGAGGTTATTCTTTCAACCAGTCATTAGACAACCATTTTCAGGTATTTTTATGTTTTGGGTTCTTTTGGGTTTGTTTCTTTGGGTGGGTGGGTGGGTTTTTTATCTTTTATTACAATGCAACATAGAAGGCAAGGTTTTACTTTCACAAGTGCTAGATTCTCACAGCTACTGTCACAGTCATTACTGTCTGCAAGATTTCACTCCTCCTGAGAATGAGGTGCAGCACAAAGAGCTGAAGGACTCCTGAGTGCAGCTCCAAGCCATAAGCACAAGGCCCTTACTGTCTGTGAGTGTTTGCATCTTCACGGGGATCACATTTCTTGAGCTCTGCTTTGACAGAGGGTAAGGAGAATACACCTCACAGCAGGTAGTTCAGGAATGCTCAAAAGTCAGATCCACCTCTCCTTGCACGTATAGATGTAGACATGCATGTGCTAGATTGATTTCCATGGATGAAAGCTGTAGTCCACAAGAATCCTCAAACTTTGCCCCTCTGTAGTAATTTCTGCAGGCTGGAGCAGGGACATGGGGTAGGAGCTAAAATACAGCTGCTGCCTGGTCAGGTGTTCTTCACCAGACAGGGCTGTCCTTGCTCTCTCCCTTACAACATATTCAAAGAGGTGTCATAACATGCTGAGTCATTCCTAATTTTACCTTCCCCTCTCTTTGAACACAGTTTGGATACTCAGGTGGAAACAATGCAAAAGAGCTTCTTTACCTGGAGAAACCAAATCTCGGGAGCTCTGTAAGACCAAATCCCTGAAGGCTCAGATAAAGCCCTGTGTTACTTATAGGGAGCAAAAATAGTAAAACAGCTGCTACTCCAAGAATTAATATAGAAAGTGGAAATTGCCATAGAAATACCACCCCACTATCAAAAACTGAAACATGGCAAAGTCATAAAATTTCCTCCTTTGCCTTCTTAAAGAAGTATTTTACTCCTTGGTAAACTTGTTCCTACTCTGGAGAAACCAGTAGTAAAAAAGGACTTCAGAGGGAAATGAAAAAGGAAGGTAAGTCAGAAGGTAAGCCAGAAAAACACCTTGTGTCCCCTGTATGGGGGCTGAATTACACCTTGTGCAATGCCCAAAGGTGCAGATCTGGAGTATTCCCATGTAGTTTCTGCATATGGTAAAAATTTAGAGGTTGATACAAAGAAATATAATGTAGCAAAATGTAGCTCAATGAATGTTAACAGAGATGTCTGCAGGCATTTGTTAATCCCTGTTAATATTTTTCTCTCAGTAAATCCTCACTGGCCATGTACCTTGCATGGTGCTATTCCTTTTCCCTCACTTAATGTTCATGAGGATGAAGGCTCTGATGCAGCCCTATTGAAATCTGTGGAAGTTTTATCACTGACTTCCGTGAGAGTGAAATCAGCATCAAAATGCACATGGAGGTTTCCCCAGTCTTAATTCCCTGTTTGTGAATGACCCAATGAGAATGGAACAGAACCATGAAACTGGTTGGTTTTTTAAGGGCACTCTTAATTTTTGCTGTTGGGGTTTTTTTTTAAATTTCAAACCTTGCTGTTGGCTCAAATGAAGTAATTACACAAGTATTCCTAGCACAAATTGTCATGAATGCTAAATTATAGCACCTTTTAAAATGAATACTTAAATATATGACCTTGAAATTTACTGGTGTGAGTTTGGGTTTTTTTACAAATGCTTATACCAATAAAATTGAAATACACTGCAGTGCTTGGAAAGTGAGTGTAAAAGAGGTGTGAGTGAGGCAGAAGCAAATCCAGTTAAATGTCTGATCAAACATTCATGACAGTATTCACCCACCTCTAGTAAGAAGACAGTATCCAAAATATTCACATAATTACAACCCATACCTTCAGCAGGCATTCAAGATGACATTATTCTCATATTAATCTCTGAACAGTGCATTGAGGTGATGCTTTGTCACTTCCATATGGTCAATGACATGAGTTCCCCTCAGAATTGCCAATATCTCACTGAGTCACTTGCTTTACCATATTTCTTTGAAACTGTTTTCTCCTGAAATTACTGTATCTGCTGTGTTTGTCACATCCATTAATATAAAATACAATGAATTTATATTAGCAATATTTTTTAAAATTGCTAAAAAATCCCGACATAAGAAACTCCTTTGATTCATGATGTGGGGTTCAGATTTGCTCTCCTTATTCCACAAACTACTATAGATAAAGATGACAGAAAGATAGGTGTTTTCCAGAGTTATTTGGAGTTTACAAACCTGCTGAAGTTGAGGAGTTTGCTTGGGCATAGTGAAGTAAGAAACTGTCTAGAATAGCAATAGGTTTGCTGTTGTTTCCCATGTATTAACACCCAGCTACCATTTATGGAAAGTTATAAACTCAGATGTGAGCAAGACTTAGTCCTCCAGCTTTCTTTAAAACAGGGACATCCATAGTCATTACCGCTCTTTGCATTGTGTTAACTGTGCGTGCATCAACCTCCTTATCATCACTTCAAAATGCTGATCTCTGGGACTCAGTGATATTGCTAATAAACACCCATTGAAATGGAAAGTGGCTAAAAACCTGTTTGAACTTCTTTCCTGTTGTCTGACTATAGAGGTATAGTCCCAGCAAACGCTGGGGTTTATAAGACCACAAAAGCTTTCTTCTGCCCATGTACCTGCAGTCACCACTCTAAGTATATTGAGCTTCAGAGCACACAAAAGAGAGGCAGAAAATCCAAACCAATCTCTTCCCTTTCACTCCTTAAATCCTGACATGCTCCATCACCTCTTCAAAATAGTGAGCTGCCCTTCCCCAAAATGGAGAAAAGAAACAAAATCAAATGCAAAACAATGAAGGAGGGATAATCTGATCTTTAAATAAGGAGACATGTTGCTTGGGGCTTAAGCAGGGTAAAGTTTCACAATGATGTCACCTTCTTCTGAGAACGTGACCCCCGTGAGAGGTGAAGGGTGAAATATAAATACCGCTAATCCATTGTGTTTGTATATCTCTTAAATATGTGCCAAGTTTGGCATGGCTGACTCCACCAACTGTCTGACAAACTAGGAAGTCTTCACTCCAGGCTTTGAATGAGCAGTATTCACGGAAATCAAATGGCTGCTCTTTTTTTTTTTTCTGACTGAAGTACACCTCATTGATGTATTTTCTTTTAAAATAGACCCATTTTTCTGTCTCGTTTCTGAAAAAACTGTCTGATTTTTTCAGACAGAAGCAGAGGAGCCATTGCTATTCATGCAGACAGCAATATCCTCCACATATAATGGTTTCCACAATCCTAAGTTAAAAGTCACATGTGTTAAGTTCACTGTTTGTTTGTTTGTTTTAAAAATCTACTCCAATCCAAACAGGAAGACATTCAGGAAAGTCATCTCCAGTGTGATAGAGGCTGTTGGAGTCTGACAACGTGTGTCTCCTTGCCTGGTTGTCTATGTGTTGGTAAAGGCGGAAGGGAGCTACGATAGTAGAGATCTCTATTTCCAGGAGACATTAATGAAATATATTGAGAACAGAAAAGTTTAAGGTTTTTAAGGTTGTCAGTAATTAACATTTATTTGTCATTGGGATACCCTTGGAGAAATGTCTGTGTCAGTGTAGTGGGAGCAGAAATGGAAACTGATTGAGAAACCACTCTCCAAGCTGTTTTTATCATCCTTGTGGCACCTGTCTATTTTTAAGACCAGCAAAATATGAAGCACAAATACAGGTTGAATTTTAATTATATTTTTATTTAAAAACACAAATGTTTATGGGCATGACATCTGGTAAGAGGACCAGAAGCTGCTGCCTCATCTCAGAGAAGAGAAGCCAAACCAGTGCCCTACCACTTGGGCCAGAGAATTTGTTTAATCTTTTTCTGCAGAGAACTTTCCTGAGATGGACACAGAGAGAAGGGAGATGAGGGAAAAGGGAAAAACGGTTACTTATTTTTAAGAAGAAAGGCGACCTTTGGCAGAAATGTTGTACCCCAAGAAGCACAGCATTTCCTGGCAGATCCTGCAAAATGCTTTTCTATGAACTTGAGAAATGCTTTTTTGCCCTATTCCCATCTAGCCAGGTCTGCAGGCATTTTTGTTTCTCTCTGAGTTTCTCTCTGAGTCATTCTCTCTTTTTTACTGCACAAAAAAGTGTTTACTGTTTTCACTGGTTTTCACAACCTGTTGTCATCCAACCTTTCATCTTTATTTTAAGTAGCTCTTAACTGGTTTTGACTGGGCAAAATATTTGTTTTTTCCATGCTAAATTTGTGCACAGGTACTCCTGGACTTTTTGTGGTGCCTCAAAGGGTTGCGTGTGATGATCTCAAGATTATCAGTCAACACTGATTCCTTTCATTTCTCCGAGTTCTGCCTTTTCCTTGGAGCAAACACGTTGCTAGTTTCTGTGCTAGTCTGACACAGTACTGGTCATAACCACATCCTAACCCAAAGGTGAGGCTGTTGGTTGGTCCCCATAGTACCAATTCAGTAATACCTAGAGCATGAAAGGCTGAATATTTGTACATCACTTTGATCCTGTTGCCATGTTCATGCACGTACCAGTCTTCACTGCTGAGACTCTGAAGGGCAGGAACTGTCTTTTATCATCCCTGTATGCAGGGAGATGGATAAAAATCACCTAGTAACTCTACTCAGGTGAGTCCACAGTGATTTTAGGTATCTTAAATGGTCAAAGATGTCCGTGTGGGCTAGGAGGAATGACACAGGATCTACAGGACCTGGCCACGAGGACCTGGCCACAGGACCTACAGGAGAGGCCATGGAGGCTGGGTAAAATATCCCAAAGCAGGTAACATGGCCCTGTGCACCTCTCAGCTTGTGAACCCCCCCCAGAGCGACTATCCATGAGCTGTGCTAGATGGCCATGTCTGTGCATGGGTATCCCTCCACGCAGGCCAGGAAGGCTGCCAGCAAACAGCGAAAGTACTCGAGGAACATTAAAGTTTCAGCCTAACTTTTATTTAGCTGTTAATTAAGCCACTGGCTGTGTCTAGACCAGGGGACCTGGGCGTGCTGCCAAGAGCCCGTGCATGGTGTGTACCCACCCTGCTGCATCCTGGCTCCAGCCCGGGGCGCAATGCCCGTGTTTGCTGCCCACAGTGCCCGGCCCCCCAGGAGCTCCGGCACACGCTCCTCAGCCCTGAATTTGGGTGTCCGTGACCACGTCTGGGAGCCTCGCAACACACAGCCAAAGGTTAGTGAGGACATGGCCTCTGTCACTGAAATAGAAGATGACTTTATTTTCCAAATAAAGTCCCCTCAAATGCCAGCTTGAAAATGTAGAAAAACAGTCTTCTAGACATGCTAATGAAACGCTAATAAAATAATTCAGCCAAGTCCCACTAGCTCTGAGAAATTAAGCAGGCAGCTGAACTCCGCCTATGGTTAAATTAAGTGATATTTAATGATTCTGGAAAGACACCAATTATCTGCATTAGCAGAAGGAAAAGCCAAAAGTTGTTACCCTGTATGCTGAATCAAAGAAATGGATCAAGCAATCAAATTCATGGCCTTCTCATGAGGCAAAACAAAGAGGTTGGTTCACTACTTAAAAGTCAAGAGTTTTCATTTGTTCACTCAAGCTGCAGATCTAACTTGGTAAAAAATCATATTTTCGGTCTTGTATATGTTTAAGGATATCTTCTGGTGTGGTATCAACATCTGAGGTACGTGGAAAAATTCTTGCTAACAGCAATATTGTTTCCACAGAGGTACACTCTAGATAACTTCATGGCGTAGTTCACTGTACATGGACTAATACAAGAAAACTGTGAAGAAGAGAAAGGAAACCTTGTCTGGGAAGCAACAGGAAATACAAGAACTGGTAGCAGGATTTGATGGCAATTTAAGCACAAGGACAGAGCAAGTGGCAAAAAGCAAGAAACTTGTGCTGCTTGAGTAAATCAACTCGTATCACAGCACTTTTGCCAGGCTGGTGCATAGATCTCAATTTAGAAGTGGACGACAAAAACAGTGCATGTTCAGAAGGCCAGAGTCACTTTTCTCTCTGAAACTTATGTGCCAGCTAGAGCTGGCATTTACCCAGACACCAGTGAGAGACAGGAAGAATCTGTTTAAGAAGTTTATCTGGTCACAAAACATACGTCTGAATGAACATATCTCTAAACAGTGTGTATTTTTCTCCCTTGACTGACATGAAATTTCAGAGCAGTCATTTCATGTGCAGCCATCTACAGATCAGGAAAGAGAAAGCTGATGCAGATATTTGCTGTCAAGCAGAAGGAAGCTGCCCATAATCTTCTCCATGTTCTCCTCGTGTTCAGGTCTATGCACGGTGCAGAAGCCATGTACTACACCAAATCCTCTGCTTCCTGAGGACATCCAAACAGGAGCACGGCAGCTGACACCTTCATCTTAGCAGCAGATCCAGACCCTGTGTTTGTTTTGAGGAGCAGAGCCTGCCACATGATCAGAAAACCACTGAGACAGCATAGACAAAAGGATGTCCAGTCATTCTTTTGTGGTTAGTGGTGTGATAACATCAGCCTGGGGCTTTGCAGGGCAGCCTCCAGAGGAGACAAAATCAGCCACACCGTCTCAAGGCACTCCAAGCACTACTCATCTGCTTCTGGTTTTGGGAAGGCAGGAAAGTGTCTGTCTCTAAGAATTGCCACCTGATTTCCAGAACTGAAGGGTAGCTGTACTTTGGAAATTGACCCATTTTAGAGATGAAAGGAGAAAGCAAATTCCCTTGCTGTTCATACAGCTGTTCTACCTAAACCTTTTATATACCTAAACCATGTATAATACAGTATTTACTGGTAAGACAGAATTTTTATATCCTGGAGTAAAATCTTGCTATCAATCTAAGAAAAACAATCTGGAACTGAGACACCTGCCATAATACTATTTTCATTTGATACTGTATTTCACTTGAGCTTGACTTTAAAAGGACATGTGTGCCTGGGTGTGTTAGAAAAACCATAGATTTAAATGTGGAAAGTGGAGTCAGCAGTCATGAAAACTTTTACCATGTGACAAATATATAATCTCCCTGTAACACCAGACCATAATACATAGCTGGGAACTGAGCAGAAAGGATAAAATCAGTCATTTACAAGTAGTCCCTTGTGTCTTACCTTTATTACAGAAGGGCTTTGCATAAAGTCTGTCTTGCCAGCTATTAGTGTGCCACTCTGCAGATGAAAGGGAGGAAGATTCCCAGGCAGTGGGCTTGCTGGACACAGGTTATAATTTCTCTCTCTGTTAATGGCGAGTCTTGTGAAAAAGAAAATTATTCACCCAGTGTGGGGCATGTAACCTACTGCATGTATAGATTAGCAGTGATATAGAGCCCTGATGATGATGGCAAATGAGGAGTTAGAACAATTAACCTGGACAGCTGCAGGTCCTACTGATACCACTCACATTTGGATCAATACATAACAGCAATTCACATGCATTTGCTGGACCAGGATCTGTAAAATTTTACTGACTGTGGCTGCACAGTTATAAGGGGTAATTCTTCTAGGCGCTAGCAGTGGTAGAAAATATTTATATTTATATTATGGTAGTGTCCAAAGGAACCAGTAGGGGACCATTATGCATAGGACTACATAAAAAAGAAAAGATATAATCCCTTCCCTGTGGAGTTAACCATCTAGAGGACACAAATAAAAGGTAGAAGAATGGGAATAAAATGTACATGCAAATGAGTATAGCAGTGAATTGGGGCAGCTTTGTGAGTCGTATGACTTTTTTTATCATTCCTTTAAGGAACAGAAAAAAATATGAACAATGGTTGCTATCAAGACCCTGGGACATACTAGGGGTCTGGAATTCATTTCTGCTTTAGAAAAGTGGGGATAATGTTCTACTTTTTTTTTGTTTAACTAGAGGAAGAGGAAGAAGATAGTAATATCATAGTAATTTCTGTTTCTTGGATGTGTCAACACTGGACCAGGATTTTATCAATTGCAATATGCTAAGAAATGAGCCATAATTTGCAAGTGATGTGCATATACATTCAAAACACATAAGAGATCCAACTGCTGATCAGTGCCACATATGGTTTTAGTGTGGGTATCACAGGAGTAGCACAGCAGCAGCATCCCACCCCTCTCCTCGTGGGGCTGTGTGGGAAGCAAACATCCCACAAATGTACATACACACCTGATGAGCAATTCCTATTCCCTTTAAGAAAAAGAAATCAAAAAGTCAGGCTAAGTTATGCCTCTCCCCTTTCCAAACGCTGGTGGAAGAGAGGGAGGAGGAGGGTCACCCCGGGGCGGGTGTAGGGCCGATTGACATTGCTCCTGGGCTGCCACCTCTGTGGCAGGGGGAGCTGCCCCACTCCCAAACCTGTCCCTGCTGCCCGTGGGAGCAGCTCTGGTGGCAAGTGACCCTTAGTAGGAAAGCAGAGCATTCAGATTTTGTATTTAGCTCCTGAGTTTCTCTCCCTGAATTGTTGATTGTTTACCAGTTAAAGTGGAGTTCTTAGGGTGGATATTAGCAAAGAAGGAACTAATTAGGCAACTTCTGTAATCCTGTCAACACTGTTCTGGCTTGCTGGTACAGGCTGAGGCATTTTCACATTTTATTCTTCTTTATTCTAAGCATTTCCCATGTAACAAGGAAGGTGAAGAAAATTATCACCTTTTAAAACTGCCTCCTTGTAACTTACCTTGACAGAGAGATGAAACTGCTTTTTCTCATGTTTTCCTGGCATAATCCTTTCCCTCTTTTATCCTTCGTTTCATGGCGACCTGTAATCCTGGAACTGATCTAAAGAGGTTGTGTTTTGCATGTATCTGTGTCTTATAAAATGTTTTCTCCATCACTCTTCAGGAAAAAGAAGTTGTCCTAGGACACTGAGGGCTTCAAGCGACACAGTAACAGTTTCATTGTTTAACTTAAATAATGAAGGCTTTGGGGTTCTGGTTTTTATTTTTAAATGTTGGAAGTGAAATATGGTAGTGATGTTTGAGTTATGAACAATGTCACTTATTCTTTTACTGCTTCAGAGTCAATATCATAGTAGTATTCTGGGCTACAGGGCTCTTAGCTGTGGGCAATATTGGTTAGCTAGATTTGGGGCATAAATAGGTAGAAAAGAAGGATGGCAAGGAACACTAATGCAGGGTTGTGTGCTACTTTCTGGAAAACTTGATTCTTGTTTTTTGTAGTTTGTCCTTTTTCAACATGACAGGAGTAAGAGTTGATTGAAGAAACAAAGAACATGCACAAGCATAATATAAAGTTGGCAACTTAGATTTGCATAACTTAAATTCTTAGCTTAAGAGACATAAATAAAGAAAGAAATTCCCTCCAGGAATTCAAACAAAACTTCTTTGGATTTTGTATTTTCCACATGATAAACAAAATCCTCATTGCCCAAAAGCAGAAAAAACTTAAAAGACTGTAGCTGCAGGAAAGGGAAGAAGGAGGTTTAAGTTTCTGAGACATATTACAAATTCATTCTAAGATCAGAAGGACAGACGTTATTATCTGTTCTGACCCTAAATGGCTTTGTCTGTTTGTTTGTTTCTTTTGTGATGGTGCAGAGAGCTGCTCCCTTGGAGGAGGCTGTTTAGCAACTACCAGTGGCTCTTCCTAAATTACTGGCAAGGACAGTCTCCCTCTGACTGAGTCAGGTTAGAAATGTAGCTCCTCATCATTCCCTCTCTGGATTTTGTTTCTCTGTTTTTACTACTGCTTCTGCTTATGGCATGAATCCCATCTCTCTCCCCTGCAAAAGATTGTCATTACATATGGGTTTAGTACTATGTTTTTTAAGTTCCCTTTTTTCTATCCCAGTTTCTTGTTCAGTCTGTGAACACAAACAGTAACACCTCACAGCTGAAAGTATTACACTGAACCAAGGAGCTTTCTGTTTTCTAGCTCAGAAATAAAATGCTACAGGTGTGTCTGCAAGTGTCAAGTAAAAAAAAAAAAAAAACAACACAACAAGGCAACATGGAAATGGTAAAAACAGTAGCAGCATTAGAAGGGTTTGATTATTCATATGATAATGGGCAGCTTGAATGTGAACTTTTTACATAGTCGAGCCAGTGAGATCAATTTAATCCGGGTGGGTTATTCTTCTCCTAATGTAAAAGACCATTGATTCCTTCTATTGGCTCAGTGAGGGAGCTCTTCAGCACAGTGGCACACTGAGGAAGCTGGTTGAAAGCCACTGAAATCAGCAGGAGCTTTTTAATTGACTCTGAATCAGGTCCCAACACTGTACATAACGGCTGTCCTTTCACAAAACTTTCTGTTTCTTGAATACAATTGGATTACCTAAATAAAACTTGGGTTTCCCTGTTAAATATTCTGTGTGAATCAGTTTTTTATGGAGAAAATATTTTGCCTGTGTTACATTTGCTGTGTGTTTAAAGTCTGAAAGTGTTGCCAGTTGCTTCATCATCTTTTGTTCAGGTGACTAATTATAATAAAATATATTTTATGCATAAGCCAGTATGCAACTCGTTTTTATACATTTCATTTAATTACTTTTTACTGTGACAAATCACATTGTTAGAAATGTACTAACAGATGGGGTGGATTTTAAAGTCAGTATAAATTATGACTCCTTAATTTTTGCAAGTGTTGAAGAATTTAATTGTCTCCATTCAGATTTTTGGCTTAACTCCTGTGGTTTGACTTGTTAGGATTCCAGACATGCAACACAAGGAACAGAGAATTTCTGGATTGTGCAGTGTCTTTTGGGGGGGAAAAAAGAAAAGAAAAAAATATCTTAAGAAGGAAAGGAAGCTAGGACAAAAGGAAGGTCTGAACAGAAGTGCTCAAAATGGCCCGTCCCAGAGCAAGGGTTAGGATGTCGAAGGGCTCTCATTGAATAGCCCTGCTTGTTAGGGGCAGCAGAAGCAGCACTCTGTTGTGTTGCCCACATACCAGCTGCAATGAAATAAAGGCTCTGAGCGTGACCCCAGCCCAGGAGTGGGGGAAACTCTTATCCGAGTATAAAATCAGAGCATGGGTAACTGCAGCTAGCTGTAAAACATGGTTAGCAGTGAAACACTGTTTCAGGAAGCCTAGCCTTCCCTTCCCTTCCCTTCCCTTCCCTTCCCTTCCCTTCCCTTCCCTTCCCTTCCCTTCCCTTCCCTTCCCTTCCCTTCCCTTCCCTTCCCTTCCCTTCCCTTCCCTTCCCTTCCCTTCCCTTCCCTTCCCTTCCCTTCCCTATTTTTGGGATCTAGAAATTCCTTCAGCTTCAGTAATTTTAAATTCAGATGTTCCTGTTGAGAATTCTCTGGTACTAGCTGCCTTCTCCACTGTCCTTCAGTCTGCTCCACAGCTGTGTTACTCCTGACACTTCACTCTCCCTCCCTTCCTCTTACAGAGCTGATTTTCCTCCTGCAAGCCTGGGCAGGTGGGCCACCATGGACAAAGCCATATTTCTCACCCACTGCTCCAAACCTATCACTGCTCTTGTTAAACCCTCCCACACTCATCCTTTGATATATCACACACTTGCACCTCTTTGCGGTGCTCATCATGGTCTTCAGCCTAAACTGCCTGAGTAGTTCACTTTATCAGGCAACATCAGGACTTGTTGAGAAAGGTCTCCTTGATCAGGTGATGATTATAAACTGTGTCAATGGGAGACAGAGAAAATAGCTAGGTTTCTCAGAGGACCAAAGTGAGCATGATGGACCCAACTGCCTCCATGTGCCCCATCAGCCCCTCAAGTGATCCCCTGCAATATTTTGTTTCCTGATAGATCTGTGCTTAGCACGCTCATTCCTCTTTTGGATCCAAAATTCCCTTGTAGTGCTCTCCAGATGCCTCCTCAGGCTCTCACCTGAAGAAAGGCTTGTGCTCATATTCTCCAGTGGGTGGAGGACTTACACCTGTGCCCAAAATGAGGTAGAGATACTATTTACATTGGCACTTGCTGTTTTCAGTGCCACTGATGTCTGCCCATGAGGCTTCATTCATACATGGAGTACACACAATACAGGTGCGTGGGGTAAATTCCATTAAGTGTGCCATTCTACTTCTGAAGATAAAAACCACATTAAATTAATGAGGAATGTCATCAAGTCCTAGCAAGTGATTAAGCTCAGAGATCTGTGGCTGTAAGGCTGTGGTGCTGAGTAGCAGGGTGTTGTTTCTCCATGCCTGCCAGTTTTAAACTGGTGTAAATTTGGAAACCCTGGATTTGGAGTTTGGCTTTGAAAGTTCAGCTGATTAAGAGATTAGGAAGCACCAGTACAGCATCTGTACCCATTATCTCATGATTTAAATGTCCTCTGTTTTACATTAGCTAATGATTTAAGTGCCATTAGATATCTTTGTATGACATCCACTATGAAATAATCAACTAGCTTAGTGTAACATTGATCCCATCAATCAAACTCCCTCCCACAGCATTGTTAATGAAATGTTGGTAAGAAAACCAACAGACCCAACTACGGCATTAGAATTAAGGGGTGAAAGGTGACATTTCATTACTCAATTTTATTTTTTGTCTTGGAGTCCCATTTCATCTACACAAAGAGTCCAGAAGGGACATTTGCTCAGAAAATGTTTTATAACTCCTAAGATATCTGTCCTAACTACTATTAGTGTTTAAACTGATTATATAATATAGCAACATTAAATGGAGAAAAAAAGTCATCATACCTTTTAAATCATACCTGATGCTGGAGCTTGGCACAGTTTCTTTGAGAAAGAATCCTGGTAGGTCTTTATATCCTTGTGTTCCTCATGGTGAGATGAATGTCAGCTCAAAAATAGTCGTTTTAGTAGAGACAAATGAGAAGGTTGTTCCTTGTGGGTTTGCCTGACTGATCTGTAGGTGAGGGTGCAAATGTGTGGATATAAAGATAAAACACTGTCATGTGCAGGATCACAGAGCTGCTCTCAGGTCTTTCAGTGGAGTCCTCATTAAAAGATAACATACTGGTAAATTAAAAACAAACCCAGCATTATTGCACACTGTCGTAATAGGGGGCTAAACAAGGAGGAAGTGAGGGGCATGGCAGGGACTTGGACCATTTTGTTACCTTCTTCTCCATCAGCTGAAGCCTCCAGATGGACACAGAGATCTTCTGCCTACATGGGAAACAGACCAGGCAGTAAGGAGAGGCCTTTGGAGGGGGAAAGGAAGAGGAGCTGGGGTGGAGGAAGGCCCATAGCAACCCAGGGAACAATCTGTCAAGAAGGGGCTGGTGATTGTTGTGTGGAGTTATGTTTTGTGAAGTGAATAATAAAGACAAATCCCAGGAAAGTTGGAAAGCAAGCCTGTCTGCATCGCTTCTTCTGTTCAAAGCAGAGCAGGGACTCCAACTGCTTGAAGAGTCACCTTTCTTTGAAGCAATTTTGAGGTGAAAATCTCAGGCCTTTGTGCAAACAATTAAAGCTTTTCTAATTCCCCTTTAATTTGTGAGTACTCAGAAGCTCTCGGCACTTCTGCAGGTAGCTGGCAAGCTCTTTACCATTCTTTAACAAGCGTTTTTTTTTTTTTTTTTGCTGAGAGACCAAGATTGAATTATTGTAATATACATGGAAGAGGGATATTAATTAATTCCAAGGAAAAGATGATTTTCAGCCTATTCTTATAATTATCACCTAAAGTACATAAACCCTCATCTAGGACTGGGTTCTTTTAGGGCTGTTTCAGATCATCCTGTAGTCTTTTTCAATCAGTCACAAACTCTATTCTGTGAAAAAAGCCAATGTCTCTGCTCTACTGCCTTGTCCCAGTACTGTACTAGGGCACAGCCAGCTGTAATGGCAAGGCTTGAGATTGCTGGTTTTCTCCTTTTTGAAGATTTATATGGTATTAAATAGGAAAAAATGTGTCCTTCTGCTTGTGAAAAGAAGGACACTTTAATAGGTTCAGACTTTTTTTTGTGGAGGAGTGAAAATGTGACACTGAATTCTGAAAAGTGTTTAATTAACAGCTTGGTTTTGCCAGACTTTTCTAGTGAAGAACTAACTTAGCTTATGGACTATAACTCCAAAAAAGAACTATTGATATGTTAATTGTATATGATTATGAATGGTTATTTATGGCATTGGATCCCTCTGCTAAACCAATTATGCTCTATTTGTGAGATTTGCATTATACTGCATCCATGGCATTTAATTAAACTTCTATTTCTCTTCTCTCTTTCTTTTTGTTTTGCTTTTCCAGCCTTAAATATATGATAAACTACACTAAGTCACGCAGTGGTTAAAGCTAAATCAACTATTCATTCGATCACCCTCACTTACATCCTACACTGTTTGTTCTGCCCAGAAAATCTTAGCTGTGCCCCCTTAAACATTACGTACTCAACTCACCAGCTCAAGCTCAATGAATTTTTATAATTGTATTTTATGTATTTCTAGAACTAGACACAGCAGTCACTCAAACTCTATTGGTGAAAACCATCTTCTCTATTTTAATGTATATTTAAATATATTTATATAAACATAAAGGAGATGTTTAAAAACAATGTAATGGCACAGCATGCTATAATCTGAGTGTTTCTTTTGGTCTCCTTCTGCCAGTTAATAAACAGCATGTAAAGTCAACTGCATAACCAATGCTTTAATTCAGAACCTATCAAAAGGTTTGCGTGGGTGAGGTAAATTGGGCTGATAGTGAGTCAGGAGCTGGCTGGATCCCTCATTTGTTCATTCAGAGTATTTTTCATGTAGAATTAATTTTCAAGTAGTTGAATTTTTGCAAAGAAAATGAAATCCTTAAGGGGACAATTTAGCTGGAATCCTCTGAAACAGTTCAACATGGATTGCCTTTTCACAGCTGTTTTGTGTGGAAAAGGATCTTAGGTTTTCATTGCCTCAGCACCTGCTTACTCCTTCTTTTCTTAAAGTGCATTACAGTGCACCTAGTGAATGAGCTGTTAGGAGTTAGTGGAGAGAGGGGTTAAATCATAATACAGGATATACTTCTGTTACTTGAAACTTGATTTGCCTCCTACTCGCGGTGTCAGAGCCAAAATTTTGGTTTGGGGCTTTCAGTGGTTGAAGTGTCCAAAAGTGGGATTAAAGAGAGCTATATCCATCCTCCCTGCAGCCCCTTGTGTGTACTGCTTGCAGTATTACTGGGACAGGGTGCAGAGAAATCAGAAATTCAGGAGCTGATCTTCCAGTCCACATATATATACACAGACATGCACATTTATATCTGGTTCCACGGTCCCTGCCCAGGCAGTGGCAAACAGCATAGAGCCTGTTCTTTGGTTTCAGAACATAATAATATCTTCTTCCTGGCCACAATGCTATTCATCACAGCCTTTTGCCAAATAACAGGCCCAAGTGGCCTGGAGGTCTTTCTGTGGACACCGTTCCAGATTCAGTCTCCCAAAGAATATTTTGAAACATACCAGTGCTAGAATATTTTCAGTCTTACTCAGAAAAACTCTCACTAACTAAATTCAGCTCTTGGATCTTTGTTCTCTAAGAACCTGAGTCCCTTCTGTCTCAGTAGAAGTCTCGACAGAAAGGAGTTTTAGCATCTTGCTTGCATCTTAAGTACATGATTTAAAAGGTTGGCTACACAAAGCAGGAACAATTGGAAGCTTTTTTCTGTGTATGATCATAGGGATGGGAGAACATAGTTGGAATAATTGTATCAGAAGGGAACCTTTTTAATTATGTTCCTTCCACCCTAACAATAAGCAAATAAAGTAGGACCACTGCAAAAGCACTGATTTAGCCTGGCTCTTGGGGCAAGTACAGAAGAGTTTATCATCATGACATTACCAAGGCAGCCATTGCTAGAACATAGCTTGAAATAGCTGAAGAAAAAAAATGTAGCTCTTATTTCAATTGGGACAATTTGCAAATACCCAAATCTTCTATTGTTTGAAGGGTTTATTTTGCGACACAGAACCTATAGTTACTGCACCCCAAAAGTTCTTTTTTATGATTAGCTGAGGCACAGACAAATCATGAAAAGACAATTGTACACTTTCTTGTGTTCCTTTATGGGCTTTAAGTGCCTACAAAAAAGGATTCCTTATGCTTTAATTTCTCTTTATTTTTTTGACTGTAAAGACCCATGGGGTAAATGCCAGTCCCACAATCCTGCAGTTATATGGTTACTGTCAGCCTGCTCAAATGATGCTTCCTGTTCATTAGGCGTCCTTTCATCTGACAACAATGTACTGGCTTTGCTGCAATTCTTAGTCAACGCCCATCTCTTCAATAGCCTGTGAATAGTATTAAATAGTGTTTATGCTAGCTATTGTTGCCTTTTGTGTGGTTTGTCTAATTCACAGAGAAAAGTCTGCTTTTGTGGTCTAAGGCTGGCTACGTCATGGCACGCCATGTGCCTTCTGATGGGATCCATTCCTGCTGAGTGATAACATTACAGGTCTCAACTCCTTTGCAATACAATCCAGCATTCTTAACACAGTCAATACACTCACAGGCAATCTAGTTTACTCTTTATATTAAGAGGTTTAGGGAGACAAAGCTCATCTAAATACCTGCTCGTGAAACAAATAAGATGAATTCAACCGATTTGAGAATTACTTCTCAGCTCCCACACAACTACACAATGAGCACCAGAAATCAAAAATTAAAAAAAAATACTGAAGCTAAGCAGGGAATGCCCAAAAATCCCAGGCAGAGTCATTCTGCACACAAACACGGCACATTTTAGCATATAGGGTGGCATTACTGTTCCTAGTTAAGACGAGGTTTAATACTAGAGTCAAAGCGTCTGCTTTTCTTTGCTTAAACTATTCACAAAAGAGAAAGGTTGTTGTGCGGATGATTACATTATCCCGTGGCTCAGGAGCATTTGCAGGGCAGGTATGTTGCTGTGCCTTGAAAGGGCTTTTGATGTAAGCAGATCATTAGAGGCTCAATGTGTAACTGATCCTTGGCTGTCTCTGGCTTTTGCAGTATATGGGTTATTCTTATCTAACCGTATGCTCCCTGTTCTAGGTATCTAAAATCTTATTGTTCTCCTTCCCTCCCTCCTCTCTCCTTCCCTCCCTCAGTCCCTCCCTCCAACCTTGTCGCTGTGCAGCTGAAGTTGGTTTCCATCTTTGCCTCGGGAAGCGTACGAATACATACACATGCAACTGGAAAGTGAGGCTTACACTGCTAAATAGTGCCATTTGTTTGTCCCAGGAGCTGTTATCCTCCATGCGTCACACTTTGAACAAGATCAAGACTGGCTTCTAAAAAATATGGCAAAGAAAAGAATGCACACAAATAGTAATTATTGCTCTGTAGCTGCTCAAGCTATAATACCCTCCGTGGCCAGAAGCAAGCAGGGAGGTAGGGGACTGGGTGGGGCTGGGAGTAGGTGGAGGCTGAGCTTTGTTCTCTGTGCATCACAGGAGAGCATTCAGATTGCCCTTCTGATCAGCATAACCATAGCTACATTTCTCAGAGGTATTGTGGGCCACATCCACAAAGGCATTCGGGACTGTGAAGCTCCTGGCAAACAAGGGGCACTGGAGTGAACACCCACAAACATCCTGGAGGTAGACTTCTCCACCTGAAGTGGCCACTCTTTCGAGTAAGGTGGAAGGGACTCCTGACTTCATCCTCGTGCTGACATCTGACATTGTTCTGTTGAAGTACACAGCTTTTTCTTGCTACTTCTACTAGAGTGGGATAACCAGCACAGAAATGGACACTGTAGACATCTAAAGTTTGGAAAGATGAATACTACCCAAGTGTACCTCAGTCCAGGTTCTGCTGTCCTCAGACTAAATGCTGTTTTACCCAGACAGATAGCATAGAAAAGGCATGAAGTCCTCATTAATTATCTTTTTTATTTTTTAAGCTTCTGAGTGCCTCCAAGCTACACAGAAGGCAGTCATTCTTTCCATCTTAGAGTGAAAAGATGAATACAAAAATCTGTCATAACAACATGAAAGCATTTCCTGAATTACAGCCCTGACTTCTGAATAAGTGTGTTCACCTGAAATGAGTCAGTGCAAGTGGAAAGTGTGTTACCATAAAACAAGGAGGAACCTGACAGTCTAGAGCAGTTGCTAGATAAGAGCTTTTCCCCTGCGTTCAGATCACCTTCCTGTGGAAACAAGTTGAGCAAATGCTCACCCAGAATCAGTAAATGAAAGAGTTTATGTCCTGCACAAATGCATTACCTTATTCTGCTCCTGAAAATGAATGAAGTGGGCTGTGACTAACGCTTTCAGCAGCAGGCATTGGGAATGAACTAGGGTTGTCAGGAAAGATCATTGATTTTGCAGGACCCATCCAAGTTGTATGTTATAGTTTGGAGAAAGAGCACTCCCTTTTCAAAAGATAATTTCTCAGTGTACTGCCCATGTTTGTGCTTTTGTGCAGGCAATAATGGTTTCATGAATGTTTTATATGATCAGGGTTTAGCTATACCTGAGAAGCTGGCAATTCTGACTAGATTTTACAGATACCAACTTTTTTTTTGCCATTAGTACTTTTTTTTTTCCTTTCTGTTTATGTTCCCAGATTGATTTCCAATAGTTAAAATTTAAACAATAAAGGCAACTTCAGTTTTCAAATCTGCAAATAGGACAGACAATGTATGCAACCTCCTCATTGATTGACTCTTCTGTTTTTATAGATTCACCGTCTTGAAAGAGTCATTAAACACCAGAGAAAATGATTTGTTACCATTGATTACATGACATACTGCTCTGACATACACAGCTTTTATATCTAAGTTATTAATTATGTTGTTAATGTAATTTGCAGACCACAAGATAAATCATTCAGCTTCTGCCTGGATATTACTGGATATATTGCATATATAAATACATCTCTGGGTGTGAAGGTAACTGTTACCAAGAGTAATAGATTAGAAGGCTTCTACTTTGCCTTATAAATCATTATGAGCTAAGGAAAACTTCCTCTGCCCATTTATTTTATTATCTTGGAAATGCTGAGTTTTTCAACATCTCTGCCATTTATGTGCTACACAGTGATGCACATAATCACTTCATTTTAATACAGAGGAAACACTTGCAATTGTTCTGTTCATGCTCCATCTTCATTCTCTCAAGAACTTCACAGTTTAAGGTTAATAAGCTACAGGACATAAAAAGTCAAGCTTAATTTGTGTCCTCCCAATGGCTTCACTAAACAACTTTTTCCCTCTTCTGTTGTTGGATACCTTGTGCTAGCTTCATTCTCTGTAACTTTCTTTTCCTAGCAACAATTGCCAAGGAATTAATTATGACAGCCAGTGTCACAAATGTGTGCCGTGGTAGTCTGCTGCCACTAGTGACAGACTCATGTTTTTCAAAGTGGAGGTCTCTGCATTTGTACCAACAAATTATTTTTAAAAGTTCCTCCTGTTTTGCACTTCATTTCAACAGGTCTGGCTCTTTCCTTAATTTCAGAAGGGTTTAGCAGCAACTATTCAGCAGTTAC
Organism: Coloeus monedula; assembly: GCF_965178545.1. Lineage (NCBI taxonomy): Eukaryota > Metazoa > Chordata > Aves > Passeriformes > Corvidae > Coloeus > Coloeus monedula. The sequence continues at coordinate 78,109,809 of NC_138783.1, read as the reverse complement.
CCTGGGAGCACACTGCAGATTATGCATGCTTGCCTGACATTTGACAGATGCCCTTAAAAGGCTCGGTTTCCTTTTCATAGAGGCCAGGGGGTTGAGGAGGGTGGAGGGCTAGAAACATTTTTGAAGTGAGTGACATATGTTTAAATGTCAAGGTGGTCTTACTGAATCGCTAAGCACAACCCTTGAACACTGAAGCAGTGGGAAATGTCCTTTTTAGCTAGAGCTAAGAATTCACATTTTTTAATATTCTTGATCCCAGAGATGACATAGTCCTTCATTTGGAGAGGAAGCTGAATGCTGAAGACTAAATTTTGTTGCTAGTATATGCTAAGACTCCTCTGAAAGTCTCCACATGTGAATAGTGAATAAAACATGTTTTATAAGGGGCATTGCTGAAAGTGTGAAACTCGAGGAGGTAAATCATCTTCCCTCCCTGCTCAGCTCTGTCCATGTAGAGGTTGGCATTAAATGTTGGTACAGTAATGTTAAACAAAGCAACAATTGCAGCTGGGGTAAGACCTCAGTGTAAGGAGGAGAATTACTCATCTTTAACAGCTTTCTTGGCTTAGGAAATGTTCAACATCTTGATAACAGGGCTTGATACAAAGGTCTTCAACATAATGGTTGATATTTTTAAGAGTGTTAGCGACACAGTCATTCCCAGATTGAAACAGCAAGGTGGCCTCAAAGGAGGGAGGTGGTCCTGGGTTTGGATCTGGGCGTACACCCTGGAGGAGTCCTGTCCACAGAAGGAGCTACACACCCCCTCACTTCTTCCCTTTCCTTTGGCTCAGGGCTCACCAAAAAGCAAGCTGTAAGCGCAAGTCTAAGTTCAAATGTGTCTTCAAATCCCCAGAGCAGATGACTGGTGAGCCACAGTCAGGAGCAGGTTCCTGTGTGTTTCAGCAGGTGAAATGCAGAGACCCTAAAAGTTAGTAAGTTGCATTTGAAAATGTGCTCCTTAAATATAGCAATTATTGGGTCTAGAGATGCCTTTTAAAAACAACAGAAGTATTCCTGTTGTCAATGAGGATGCAGGTTTAAACCCCTTCAGCAGACATTATGTCTGCTTTTAATGAATTAATTATTTTGAGTACTGTATACAAATTTCATGCTCCTATGGAACCAGCAGTACTAGTCAGAGTAAGGAATGGTGCAGGCAGCCCTGGTTCAAGGTTCAGTGCCCAACAGTCCTTATCAATCTTAGACTTGATTTGTCTTGAGTAAATATTGCCAATTATGTCATGGTAACTGAGGTAGATAGATATCTCCTTGGGAGGAAAATAATGGCCAGCATCATTTTGACTTCTCATCTAAAATTGAATTTGAACTCAACTCTCTAGAGAAACACAACCACTGCATTAAACAACAGACGGAATTAGTGCTCTCATTGATCCTGCTTGTTGTTACAGATGTGTGCATTTCCATCTGCATCCAACTTCTCCACCTTAGGGAGCCAAACTGTGGCCCTGAATGGGCAGAATGTGCTGGCTTTTCCAGCTGTGCAAAACAGTACCAGCCCTGCTGCTTGTGTCACAGTTGCTCTGGGTTCACACTGGTGTGAATAAGTGGAAGTAGAGGTTGGGTGATGGATGAGATGTGGAGGCGATATCCCCTTATTTGCTTCAGTGTCTCCTTTTAAATGCAAGTAGAAAGCAGAAAATGAAAACAACAGTGTCAGTTAACACTGATGAACAAGTTTAAAATTCAAGTTTACATTATAAAATGCATATCAGCAAATTTGTGTTTTGCTTTCATTTTTTTGACACAAAGTTCCTGAAAAGAGTGTCTATAATATGGACATAGTTCCTGTCTATCAGATGATGATTGAACATTTAACAGGGCCCACAGCTACAGTATAATGAAAGCTACAGTCAAGTATTCACTGGTTGCATCTAGACTTTCCCACTTGGACACTCTGGAATAAAGCCCTTTAATCGCCATGTGATGCATTTACTCACAAAAGATTTGTTATGGGTTTTTTTCTGGAGAGTTTTTTTAAAGACCATTTGGAGGTAGAGGATAAAACATACAACATTTCAGGCATATCACATTTTTGTTCTTGATGCTTTGAAATTTTAGGAGGTTTTTTAAAAGGTCTTTATGATCTGACCAATAACATACACAGATATGTAAAAGATTTAACTGCTAAAGACTACCTTTCTTTCTGTTTTGTTTAATTCCCCTTATCCAGAATAGCAGATAATTTTTAAGAGGATTAATCAAAGCAGACATTGATTAAAATGTATGAAAAGAAAGTTTCAGAAAACTAAAAGGAACATTTTTACTCTATCAGTTTATTCACGCAAACTGACTCTGTGACAGATAAAGAGGGCAGGAGGTAGATGAGCAGAGAGGAAAGAACAGCAGCCTTGGAGTGATGACAGAAGGTGCTGGAAGGGTCCGAGACTGTCAGTACAATGCAGGAAGGGAGTGGAGGACAGCATAATGATATCCCTTCCTGTGTGCAGCTTGTGTGAGGGCCCTGATGGATGTGAGGAGTGAGGCTAAGAAGACACAATACTGGTGAGCTGTAAAAGGGAGGTGGATCATCAAATAAGCCCAGGAGTCTGAGGAAGAGAAACTGTATCATGGAATCACAGAATGGCTTGTGTTGGAAGGGACCTTTAAACGTTATCGAGTCCAACCTCCCTGCCGTGGGCAGGGACACCTTTCACTAGGTTGCTCAAAGTCTCATCCAGTCCTCTGATAATCTTCTTGTCCCTACTCTCTGGACTCACTCCAACAGATCTATGTCCTTTATGTAGCAAGAAATTTCTCTGTATTCCTCTCAGGTTACCAGTCCTTGCTTCCATCCTCTGTAGGCTTCTTTTTTGTGTTTGAGATCGTCCAGGAGCTCCTTGTTTATCCTTGCAGGTTTTCTGCCATTTTTGCCCAACTTCCTTTTCGTTGGAATGCATTGCTCCTGAACTTGGAGGAGGCGATCCTTGAATATTAACCGTCTTTCTTGGGCTGCTCTTCCCTCCTGGGCTTTATCTCATGATTCTCTATGCACAACCTTGAAGAGGACGAAGTCTGCTCTCCTGAAAGTCCAAGGTTGTGAGCTTGTTGTGTGATCTCCTCCCTGTCCTAAGCAGTGACCACTTCACGGTCACTACAGCCTGGGCTTCTCTTGAGCTCCCCATTCCCCACCAGTCTCATCTTGTTGGTGAGAACAAGGTCCAGTGGCTGGAGTAGCTGGAATTCTTTTGTGCTGCTCTCCAGGTGCTCTCCTGCTGACCTGCAATCACTCTCTGGACTCTGAGCATCTACTGCTGGCCCTGTCATCAGACTGGTAGGAGTGGGATGGATTGGGTTCTTCTCCCCCAGCAACATTATTTTTAACTCTTTATCAGCTTGGCAAGCCTATGACTGAAGATGCTCTTGTCCCTCTCTGACATATGGACTCCATGAGCTCCCAGTAGAATGTTTAAGTTGAGTATCATTTAGTACTAGTGTTGTTTAAGTCCTTAAAATTAGTTAATTTGTTTATTCCTGTTCTTTCTCCTTATTAGATTATTTCAGTCTTCATTCTGAGGTTGCAAAACTTATTTTGAACATTCAGGAAAAACCTATTCATAATTCTAATAGACCTTAATTATAGGAAATTAAATGATCCTCCAAACCTCATATAGACTTCTCTTTCCTCAACATGCTCTTCTCACTGAGGCAGTGGCATGGCAAACATAGTGTTGTCTGTTAATAAAAAGCACATAGATAAAAGACATAAAATTAACATATCACAAGATTATAAAATCACAAATTCTATTCAGTCTTCTGTTCCATTTGCCTTCCTGTCAGTTATTAATTTGACCTCTGCAAATATTCTTTGCAGTACGTCACATGGTTATAAATCAGCAAAGCCTTCAAAATTGCAGTCAAATCTCCAAAATACTAAAATAGCTGTATAGTGTAAAATCAAGCATTCAGCTGCTGGTAATGCAATTAAAAATCTATTGGTCTCCACAGGCTAAGAGAGTAGAATTTTGCTGAAGATTGCATGGCAAGCATGGAGCACAGCTGGAGCAGGATGCAGTTTACATGACCCAGAGGTTCCCCACATCTAGAGACACCTTCTATCTTCTTGCCACTTGTTGCCACATATTCTTTCATTCCTGATTTATAACTTCAGTCTTGTTTATGGTAACATTAGTAAATTTTAGGCAAGTCAAACAAAGGGATAGGTGATATATTCCTCAGCATAGGAAATCAGTTGGAGAGGGACCAAATGAGGATCACAGAGATGATTAGAGGGCTGACCCACCTCTGCTATGAAGACAGAGATGAGGCTGTTCAGCCTGGAGGAGAAAAGGTTCCAGGGAGACCTTACAGCAGCCTTCCAGTGCCTGAAGGGGACCTATAAGAAAGATGGGGATAAACTTTTTAGCTGGGTCTATTGTGATAGGACAAGGGATAACGGTTTTAAACTAAAAGTGAGTAGATTTAGATAAGATAGAAGATTTTTACAGTAAGGGTGGTGAAACACTGGCACAGGTTGCCCAAAGAGGTAGTAGATGCAACATCACTGGCAACATGCAAGGTGGATGGGACTCTGAGCAACCTGATCTAGTTGAGGATGCCCCTGCTCATTGCAGGAGGATTGAACTGGACAGCCTTTCAAAGTCCCTTTTGAACCCAAACCATTCTATGATTTTTAAGACCTGTGTAGCTTACTGTTCATAGACTTTCCTATCCACAAAAGAGACCATCAATATTTTAACTGGAAAGTAAGTGGCAGAATTAAGATTGCTCTTCTTTATCATCCACACATGAAAAAAGAGTGAAAAAACTCCAGCTGCAAGTATATGCCATCTACTATCTAGACCACGGAGGAGCCCTGCAAATACCACCTGTGGGTGCTATTTGTGACTGCGGGAGGGTTCTGTCCAGAGGACAACAGGCAGAAGTGATGTTTCATTTGGCACGCCTGTGCTGAAAAGCAGTGATATGGAGGGCTGGCTCTTGGGCGTGTCAAAGCAGAGACAAAACTGTAGCTTCAGTTCCTTGTAATCCGATGCCCACCAGTCCACGAACACCACCAACAATTTACCGCAGTTTAACCATTTGCTGCTTCTCAAGCGAACCACCATAAATGATGTGGGACATACCTTCAGCCTGCAGCAGAAACAAGGTGGGGTGTTCCTGGGAAAACCTACACAGAAGGAAACTGCTTAACAAGCAGATTGTCAAACCTGGTGAGTCAATCCCATTCCAGCCCCTGCCCTCGACAGCCCCTTATGGCAAAAGAAAAGTCTCCTCCAGATCCTCAGGATCCATACAGTGAGTGCAAAAAGCATCTCCACTTCTCACCTTGAAAATCAGTCCTGGTGACCTCTTCTTAAATTTCTGCTAAATCCAAGAACAGTGGGTATAAAGCTGTAGATAGGCACCTGCAGGTGCAGATGTGCCTCTCCCAATCTGCCTGGAGGCTCTCCACGTGGATGCTGTTACCAGCTTCCCTCTTTGCCAGCACATTTTTCTATTCATCTTCCTTTAAAAAGTGTTGCAGAGCAGTTAACAGCTTCATGAGGAACTGTTGTCATTGCTAATGTTTAGGGATTAGAAAATGTTAGTTCCGCGCAAATTATACTTAATTAGTGTAGTAAGATAATAATTATTTTTCATTAATAGAGTCCTAAATCTTTGAAAGCCTTAAATACTGTATATCTCATTATGCTACACAGTACAAAACCAGTGAAACCCTTTCATTAATTCATTAATGATTAGTTGGAAAAGCAATATGACAGATTATTTTACATGTTACCAAGTACTATTAGTACACTCATATACACAGCTTAATTTAGAACTTCAATATTAGAGTTTTAGTTCTTCAACCATGGAAATTGAGTAGAAAATTACTAAGAAGATAAATTTTCATTTGATTTTTTTTTTCAGCCACACTTTCTATCATGTACTACTTCTTTTTTACAATTCACACAATAAGAAAAAGAATTTAAATATGTCTTTAACATGGAGGATTACTTTTTTTTTTAAACTAGGTATCATTTAGTTAATGGATGTCCAGTTAGGCAAAATGTCAAAATCACAGTGCCATACTTTTGAAAGCAGTGAATCCTCTCTCAACTCAGCTGAAAGACCAGGCAGTTAAAAGTGTAAGTCATAAGCAACTAAATCAGACCTTTAGTTACGGACTTCTCCACTTTCCTAAGGAACAAATGCCAGGAAAATAAGGTTAAGTTTCATGAAAGTAAGTTAACGAACATCATCTTTTTGGAGAGAGAAAGAGGGAATGAGAGAAAGCATGAGTCTTGTTCTCTTCACACTTTTGTCTCAAGAGCAGACAAGGAAGAACAGCTAGAAGCAGTCTGGGTTGGGTCAGGCAGATAGAACCATGAAAGCACCTTTATCACCCTGTGACTATTCTCTGTAGGTCAACACCTCAGACACAGACCCTTGTTTGGATAGGAGAGCTGGGACCACCATGCTGTGTGGTGGGTGCTCCCACAGCCTGGCTCTGACTCTGTTACCCCTCTGTGCGTGGTCAGACTGTTCAGGACATTGAGTCTAATTTAACTGGAGTTATCACTGCACATAAAAAGTGGATGACTGAACAAAAAGTCCCACATATTTCTGCCTGAATGCACTCTTGCAGCAAAACAGGCCAAGATTACATGCACATGCACTGTTGCTCTACTTTTGTGAGCTGCACATGAAATACAGAGAAAATGTCTTTAAATGAAGGCTCTGGAAACATCTGTTGGCAAAGAAGATATTTTGCAGGACATTCTGCAGTAAATTCTGTTTGGTGGAGAGGACTTTTGTTCTACTCTTAAAATGGAAGGAGAAATTCACAGATCACCTCCTCTGCTCAAATTGATGTTAGGGGGGAAAGCACAGAAGGATACCTGTCAGCCACCAGATATTTCCTCCATTTCTTATCCCTTCAAGGTTTTGGGTAGTCTTTGGTGGTTGAAGGGCTCTACTCAGGTGTACCTACACTAAATGGAGAGCTCCTGCTATCCATAAAAATTTTGTCAAAATATAGACTTTCACATGGAAGTCCATCCTTTGAAATGTGCTTTGGTCACATTGCAACATCAAGTCAGGGAGCTGTTATTATACCTGTGCCAAATAAAAAACAGTCCACCAACCAAATAAAAAACCCTCAGCAACTTTTAAAAACATTACCATTATTTAACTATTTATCCTAATCTTTTCTAATGTTCTATTCAAAATTTTAATGTTAATACAGGAAATCACAGAAAAAAATGAAATCAGGGCTTGGTACTGTAAATAAGAAGTTTCAACACTTTCACATGGAAAACTCTGTCAAAGTTTTGTGCCAGCAAAAAATTTGCAAATTCCTCAAGTCTACTGTCCAGTAGACCGGTCTTGCATCAGAAATGTGTTGTATTCATGAAGTTACCCAGAACAAGCAGTTTCACATGCTCTAATGAGCTGTATGTGAAGACAGTAGACATGCACTTAACCAACAAACAATGTTTTTCTCCACCCCATACTCAACAGAATGCAAAATAAATTCCATTATTTGCTTCATTTGCATCTTTTGAGGACAGTAATATATTGTAAGCATTATTAGTGCTTTACATTGACATCTGTCTGTGGAAGGACTCAGAAGTTAGTCTTACCACAGGGTGTAAATTGTCACTGACCCTCTGGAAAGAAAGTCCCAGACTGCGGCAGGGAACGTCAGGAGTGGGGATGTCCCTGCAGGCCAGCCAGTCTTTGAGAATCTTTTTTAATGCTCATTGTAAATCCTGAAGATGTACAGAAAACTTCAGTTTCTGTGATGCATTCTAAACCACAGGAATATATTTAACACATTAATAAAAGGGAAAAAAAGCCAAACAAACCCTAGGAACAATCCAGTTCCTGTCATCTCTCTTGATTTTTCACTTAGTAGACTTCTTTATGGATTAAAAAACTTTTTTCTTCTTCTTCTTGTAAAGAGTGTTCATTGAAGCTTGGCCAATAGATGGTATCACCCTTTCCAAAGTCTATGCTATGGGAGGCCTATGGAAGCATATCTGCTCAAGGCATTCATGCAAATTATTACTTACTGCCCTATATGCTCATAAATTAATAGCTTCTCTGTGGATGAAAAACAGAAATTAGACAACCATTAAGGTTGAACAATGTATAAAGAATATTAAATATTAATATATGAAATGAAAAAATACTGCAAGAGATATGAATAGATATGCCAGAAGCATAACAAGCCAAACCTAGGAATGTAAATAATAAAAACATGTTTTCAGCTAGATATTCTGGATGGTTTAGTATTCAAATTAAAGTTTGTTTTCCCATTCAATAAAAACAAAACAAAAAGTATTTACCGTTGTTGCCTTATTTGCATGAGAGTTCATTTTCCTCCTGTGAACAGAAACAGATCTTTAAGCGGAGGCGAATCAGGATGGAAAGGCCACTTTCTCATCGGTGTGTTTTTCAAGGAGCGTTTCAGTGAGGTGTGGATGGCAGCTCTGCAAGTTCAGGAGCAAGAATACCCCTTACAATTTAAAGTGTTATTTGAATGAATAATTGCAAAGCTAGCTTGTGCATTTTAATGACTTGTGTCGGCAGCAACGATAAAATTGAAATGGAAATTGGATGAAGTGTTTACTTAATAGTAGGATAAGGCTGCCTGTTGCTAAAGTATTGCGGCTGACTGCATGTGTCACTTGTCTCTGGCAGTGATGCTTTTCCTTGGAGCCCTGTCAGAGCTACAGGACCTATCATTTCACACAGCCCATCAGCTGTGAAAAAATCATGTTAAAAATACCTGATTTCTTTATGAATCCAAGTTAATTTTTAAAATCTATTACATCCTGGCCAGCTTCAGCTCATTTCTGCTAATTCTGAATTAAATACTACTCTTCCCAGTCCCTGGGAGAGTTATTGCGAAGCCACTCTATGGATTTTGACCTTAACCATGGATTGCTTCAGCCGGACCTTGATTCAGCCTCCTGTGAGGTCCATAGGAGTGACAAGTGCACCCATTGTAAACACACATTTAGTGACACATCAGATGGAGCATGTCCTTGCTCCCATACTCAGTTTTATAGAATTTCATTTAGCCAGATGTTCATTTCCCAGAGCTTGGGCTGGACTGCCTCACGGGGTGCTTTCCAAAAGCTCTAGATCCACTCCTGGCTGAAACGTTGGTGTGAGTCCTACCAACATTCAACAGCCCTGTTTTAAATCGTGTGCATAGAGCTGCACGGGCTCCACTTCAGTTAGGGTACTAAACTTGGGCTGTTCCCATTCTGGGGTCTGTTTTGTGGGATTCATAGGAATGAGAAAACAGTAGGAAGGAATCTGGTATGTTTGTAGTAGGCAGAAAATGCTTTTCAGGATAGTCCCGAACCAGTCTCATGAACATAGATATCTAAGGATTTCAGATCCAGATGCTTGGTTTACTCAACACACACATGCACAGACACAGAGCACACACACTGGCTCAGAAAGTTGATCAATTACTAAAGCTTTTCATTCATACAGATCATGAAAAAACCCCAACATTTGTTTTAAGAAGGAATGCAATTATTTCTGCCTGTAGTTTGAAAAAAATCTGACTCCTGACTACTTCTCAGTTCTGATTGGAAAAATGTTTAAAAATAACTGCCGTGTTTTTATAAAACACAATAACCACACAAGGCAAGGTACCAATCCTTCTAAAGGCACATTATAGTAAAGCCTAGGCTTCAAAGTGCTTGGGGCTGTGTCCAACACTGAGAAAATCCAAAATAACATTGCACAACTGTACTCTCAGGCATAGGGTCAATCAGGTTCAGCTCCAAAGGAGGTGGCATCTGTTACCTACCTCATGTTTTAGTAAATAGTCTGTTTTTTATGTGACAAGTGCAAACAGAGATACAAATTAATGGGAAAAGAAAAGCCCCAATTGTCCATTTGTGTCACATTGCAAACTGCTGGGTGAAAAACAGCCCAGCATCATTTAATCATCCTGTTTTCCCTCTCCTTTTTCACTCATTACATTCATTACTGGTCACAAAAGACTGCTCACAAAACAGCTAGTGATTTTAATTTAATGCATCCTTTCTAAAACCTGCAGGGAAATTAAAGGAGGGAGAAACCTGGGGAGGGCTGGGGAGCAGAAGGGGGAAATGGCACATCTGAAGCTTTAAATGCTAATAGTCAAACATTTTCCAAATAGATCTGAGCTGACCCTAAACACATTGGGAGGGCTTAACTCATTAGTTTGCAAATTGAGTCAAATTGACACAAGGAGTTTCCTTGCAGTGCCTTTAAATCTCTGATGGAGGCTGGTGAGTGACCTCTCAATCTGACAGGCCAACAGTTGCCAAACCATCTCAATATCACAAAATCCAATAAAACAAGCTACCCAGACAGATCACCAAGGGCTGGTGCAAGTGTTTTTTTCCTACATTATGCAAAACGTTGTTGTCCCCACCTCCAGCTAAATATACAGGCATCATTGCTTTACAAAGGGATAACTAAATAAAAGAGCAGTAATCAACCAATCTAATTAGTACAGGGTGTAATATTAGGGAAGGATGACAATATTTGGTTGGAACTGTAGAGAGCCTGTGGAGCACAGCTCACCTGGGGGACATTACTCTAGCAAATGGCACCCTTCCAAATTGTTCCGTGCTAGCCAGTGTGGGGGCCTTGATGGTAGATTTGTTCTTTCAAGTCCTGTCTCCTCATCCACTGAAATCAATAGAAAAGCTCCCACTGACACTAAAGGGTGAGGAGAGGGAAAGATGCACTGTGAGAGGGACCAGAAGGGGCTGTGCTGGCATGAGCATGACCTGGGACAAGGTGCAGCTCACCACAGCTGAAGGAATGGGATTTATCTCCCCTGCAAGGTGTTTACACTGGCAAAGGCGCTTGCCCGTCCCTGAGGTCCCCCCAGTCCCTCTGACCAGATCTCCAGCAGCTGTTCCACAGGAGCCTCAGCACCCAGCTCACCTCAGCCTCTGGCATGCTCATTTGCCTGAACCCTGACATCCTGGGTGACAGCACCAGCTTTCTGCTTTCCAGCCCCTACTGTGAGCTCTTTGCCTCCTCTTGTAGAAGATGCTGCAATCACTAGCCACCTGCTTCTGACTAGAAATGATGCAGGAAAAAAGCCCTGCTCCCATGGACATGCCTCAAAACACCTTCACAGCTCCATTATTTAACACTGGGAAAAGCTCTTTGAGGCTGATTTTGACAGCAGGTTGACACAGATGCATCACAACAAAAGTAGGCGGCTTCTAGTTAGTTTTCAGAAATAATATCACAGGGATCTGGGGAAAAAATATTGCAAAGTCTGAAAGGGCTGTTTAAAGACGAGTTTAATAAGGTTAATATGCCCAAAGCACACAGAGTGAAAGTCCTCCAACACACTACTGTATGCATCTTCCTTGGGGTGCAGTCCAAAGTCTATTGGTCTTGACTTCCAAGGCACTTCACTTGGAAATTGTTCTCAGTGCTTATTTTTCTCTTTTCCATATTGGTTCTATTATTTTACTCAAGGCTCTCCAAAATATTTCATGTGTAGTCTCACACTTTCTACCCCCTTCTGCCAGAAACACATCTGCTGTGTTGCCCTCAGTCAAGTAACTCACGAGTTACCAGTTAAATGCACACTTGTAGTGATGATCACTGAATGAAGGCAAACAGCCTTGGGAGACCAATTAAGCCACATGGTTATTTTGACAGATCATGTCCTAAAGTGCAGCCTTTTGAACACAAATGGGAAGTGTATGTCTTTCAGAAATATTTCTACATGTCCTTGTACTCAGGATATGGATATGGGAACTAATTACTGCTGTGTTTAATTGCTCTTCTCCCCACAATAAATTCTCTCTCACCAGGCTGGCTGTTACCCTTCATTTACTTACTGAGGAGGAAACTCTCCCTCACATATCCCATGATCAGAGCTGGTGCCATGGCTGTTACTGCAGGGCAGCTGACTTACACCAAGTTCACACCTTCTCCTCCACCAGTAACTTGTTTGCATGACTATCTCATAAACCTGTAAAATTAATTTTGCACTAAAAATAGGATTAATGAGCTAAGTTAATATAGCAGTTCAGCACTTCCATGCCTAACTACCTGTCCTGTGTTGAGACCACAGTTCAGAGACTTAGGAGTCCAAAATTTCAGCTCAGTGTCACCATAGCATCCAACGGCAAGTACCAGGGCTTGGCCTTTTATTTGCTCAGTATTGCCTTGTGGGAGACTGCAAATCATTCCTTCTGTGTTGTAGCATGAACTGTGTCTCCTTTATCTTGACTGTTTACCCAAAAGAATTATTCTGCAACTCAAACTTATCTTGTTATCCTGGGTGGAGTTCCTGTTTCTTTCTAGAAATTGATTTTTATAAATAACTGGACACAGTTTGCCTCTTTTTTTTGAAGAGGGAAAGGAGGGAAGGCCATAGGAAATGAGATTTTGGACACTTGAGTCTGATCTCCCTCATTGCTTATTTGTTCTCTTTTGCCTTTTACTAATGAGTGTTATACTTCCCTTTATTCTCCTTTTATTTCTGTTTTGTTGGAGAACTTCTTTTGGCTGCCTCTTATGTCCCTTGCTAATTGAAATGCATTTTATGTCTTAGCTTTTTGATTTTATCTCTGTCATATAACCCTCAGTTTGGTGGGAGAATTTTAACAAGGGGGTTTCCAAGAGACTTTGCAGCTTCTCCTGCCAATGCAGCAAACCATTGTGTTGTAAACACATCCAGGGCTGCCTGGCGATTGTGGGTTATTGTGCTCCTCATACTAATTACCCTCTACAGGGAGATAGTGTGCAGAAACATTGTGAAAACCTTGTCTTCTCTTCCTCCAGCTTTTTGTTCCATTCTCACATCATTGGCATCCAGATTTTCACCACTCCTCAGTGTCTCAGGCGTTGCATGTTCCTTTTTCTCTGCCTCCTCTTTTGCAACAAATAAAGAGTGTTTTCTAAAACTCCCTTCTCTGCTGAAACACCTTAGGCCTCCTCTCATACCTGTTCTCTTTCTACTCCTCCAATGCCCATCTTGTAAAGCAGCACCTGGTATAAACACCCCATTTCAGGTGTGGTCTTACACTTTTCCATCTGCTGCCAGGAAGGAACTTTATTTCCAAGTTCAAAACTGCTCCGTTCTTGTCTTGGATTGTGTTCAACAGTGCAGTAACTCTACTGAGATCCTCATCCTGGTCATCCAAGAAAAATCGTCTTGTCTGTGCAAACATGCTCAGTCACCATTTGCTACAACGACATTCTCTTTGCACTCAGTTATTTCTGTTTCCCTTTACAGACTCAAGGCGTGTTGGGGTAGGAACTATTCCCCCGGCCTTTCTGCAGTAAGATCCGTCACATTGTGTCTGCTGTCATAAAATATCATAATAGCAGTTAATCTGTTGAGTGCCTGAACTAGAAGAGCTGACTTACTTGCTTGGCTGAGAGAAGCTCTCTTGGTGTTTGAAAATCCATTACTGCACATGGATAAAAGGAAACCTGTGGGAAGAAGCTTGTGTACGAGCTCTTAAAATTTTAGATCTCTGAGACAAATCAAAGGCCCAGCCTTGAATTCTCTTTTAGAGATTATCCCACCACTAATATGAGAAAAGAATAACCCATACCGAGGACACGGAATGAAAGCCCATCTGGTTTTTAATGGCTTCCTCAGTCTCCAGAAGGATCATCCATTTCCCAGGTACAGCAAAGTGTCCACGTCTTGGTCTTGTGCCACCAGAGGTGAGATCGGGCTATTTCTCCCCATTTACCCTCCTTCTTTCCCTGTCTCTGGCTCCAGGGAAGAGTCTCTGTGACACCCACTGCAGCAAAGAGCCAACACAGCTGGGGTGAGTCAATGCCTGGAACCTTTATTTAAAGGAGCACAAGCATAAATGCCATTTTTGGCTCACTAGTCTGGCTTGTGGAGTCTGGGAGCATGTGGCCTTCTCTTCTGCCTCACTGAAGAGCAGTCAGCTTCATCAGGTGTTTGAATGATGGCATTTGGAGGTAAAATACCCTGGTGAATGGTGACAGGGATACCTGATTTTTAATTGTTTTTATATGTAGGAGAGTGGAAAATGTGAATATAACATGCAGGAAAAACTGTATTTCATTATTTGTGACATGTATTTAAAAATTAACAAAACTTTCAGAAAAATCTGTACACATTTAACATCTGTTATCTCTTTTCTAATCCTTTAAATCCCTTCATTTACTCCAAAGTTGCTTAAACTGTTATCAACCTCTTTTGAGGGCTCTACATCTTAATCACAACTGTATGACAAATATTTGATGATATAGTATGCATTTGGCAGATACTTAGGACTCAAATGATAATACCAAAATAGAGGTTTCATATGATTACAGAGACTAAGGGATTAGAAACCAGATTTAAATGGGTCCAAGGGGCAAATTCAAAGACTTCAATCATCTTTTAAAAAACAAGATGCCATGGTTTGTAAAAAAATTCTAAAATGTATTTGCCAATGATCTCTCCTCCAGAAATATTCTATCACTTCATCAAACTTACTTATTTATTTAAGATGCCTTTGAAGCTCTTTTATTTCAAGCGGAAAAAAACCCAGGTTCAACTGCATACATTACACAAGGGGAAAAATAACACTTATGTAAAACCTCAGTGGCAACTTTCCCTTCTTCTGTTTTGTGAGGAGTAGACATTTCCCCAGAGCTGCTTTCGAGTTCTGTGGTAAATTGAGCCTCCAGGTAAATCCTTCTGAGTGGGAGTGAAGCACTGAGGAGTGGCACATAACGACAAGCTGGGGGGTTGTTCTCCATGTTGATGCAGTGAGCTCAAGGTGGATCTGGTGGAGCATCCACACGGTGGCTGGGTCTGGGTGGCTGCTAATCTCAGAGGAGGTCAATTGCCCTGCTCAGTTGCCCACACGCAGATGAATGGTGCCCAGTCTGTCCAGCAAGCCCAACAGGTCCCCACAGGGCTGGCAGGTATGAGGCACTTCAGGGAGACCTGTGACCTGGCACAGCCCTGGCTGGCAGCTAGTGCAGTTTGGAGTGGCAGATGTGACCTCCCATCTGCAGGGCTCACCAGGCTGGGGCACTGTGATGGTGTGACCGTAGCACTGTCATTTCCAGGGCTGCTATCCTGGAGCTGGCTTGAACTCCCCTGCACCGTGCTGAAGGATGCACTAAGGACTCACTGAGTGGGGGAATCACTGCTCCAAGCTAGCATATCTCCTTCTCATCCCCCTTTCTTCCAGAATGAGATAAGGTTGGGTCTAAATTTGTGAGATGCCCATTGTATTTAAGAACTGCTCAACATATTTAGTTTCAGAATCTGCAAAAGTTTTAAGCTTTCAGTCTTTTTTTTTTTTAATCCCAAGTTAGTTTTTGTCTAGTTTCATGCCTGGAGCTAGCTTGCTAGAGGTTTGCATGAGCATTGGTGCGAGTAGAAGGGAAAGTAAAGGAATGTACAGCCCAGGGTGGGGACAGAGGGTGGCCTCAGTCACCCTCTGAAGCTGAGAGGTGCAAAATACCCTCCAGAAAATCCTTCGCATTATCAATACTCAAGACTAAATTTATTTTATTTTACAGCACTGGTCCTCTCACCAAACATAGCAAGCTGTGATGCAAGCTCCACTCTTCCTTTCCTACAAAGGATCAAAATAGAGAAAAAGTAACTAGAAAACCTGCTGGGACATAGGGACAGAGAGCACCATTGCTTTATTCCTTTGGGAAGAGAACTAGTGGCTGAACAGGAGCAAAATCCATGTCCTCAGGATGCAATGGAAGACAGGAGGACTAATGCTGGAGATGCTGAGCATGCAGCTGATGTGCTGGGTCTCAGCACTGGTGCCTACTCTTCCTCCTTGCTGCATGGCTAGTTGCCACTAGCTCCAAAACTGTATTAGTGAGCAACACTCAAGGATCCCAGGCACACCACAAATCCTGAAGAAGGGGCAGAGGCATCCAAGGAGAGGGATTTGCATGCCAGGTGATAAAGTATGTTTCTAGGTGGATTTCTACTTGGACTGGTACTAGAGGGGTGTATGACCTGTGCCTTTGACCCAGCTCTTCCTGCTATGCCTTTTTCCACATGAAAACCTGGTAATGCAATCCTCTTTTAAAGATATTTTCACACTGGGCTGCTACTGCTCACCAGGACTTTTAGCGGGTTGTTTTTTATCTTTTTTTTGTTTTATCTCCCTACATGAAACCTTGAGATAGAGAGTCATCGCATATATCAAGAACACAAGAAATACTACTGCCTGTAAATGAAGTAGCACTTAGTACAACAGTGATCTGAAAGAGTATATTTATATTACATTTTATCAGCATTGAAATTTCTATCGTACAAAAGGGAGAAAACAGTCTTGGCTGGGTGTGTGCTCTGAATGGAAAAGTCATTTTATGGATTCAAGAGGCTCTTTTGGTAATGGTTTGACCAATACTTAGAACACTATAATAAAAGAAAAATCTTGTGAGCAAAAGACAGGCTTTGGCTTTCATTCCTGCTCACACATCTTCCAACGTCTCCAAACAAACTCAGCTCAGGTGTCTTGGGCTACTGTAAACTTCAGAGGCAAAGTTTAAGAAACAAGATGAATTCAAAAGAGTTTGTGTTGTCAGCTACAAGAGTAAAAAAATGTTATCAGCTGCTTAAGCACTGCTGACTAATGTATATTCAAAAGCAAATCAACACAGTCTCACCCACTCTTCAAGCATCAAGGAAACCAGATGAGACCAGTGTCTCAGAGATATGGTGTCAAAGGATTTGGTGTGGTTTGTTTTTTTTTTTTTAGACAGTAGATGGAAGGGGAGAATTGCATTAAAATGTAATGTTTGTCAATGGCAGTGATAAAAAAAGAAAACTTCCCTGGCCGCTGCATGCAGCAATCTGAATACATTGGTAATGTGAGGGACTGATTAGTCCTGTAAGGCTGCCTACAGGTTAGCAGGCCTCATTTCAAATCTCTGACAGCAATATGTGTCGTTTCATGCTTCATCCTCATTCCCCATGTTCAACACAAACCGGGGTCACTCTATATATGGAAATCACTGTCTTCAGGGCAAAAAAATTAAAAAAGGTGAGATTGCCGCTTTAACCTCACTGGCCTCAGAAAATATGTTTTAGTCTGATACATTATACTAGTAGGAATTATTTATCAAGAAGATACAAGCTCGATATTTCAGAAATAATGAGAT
This sequence comes from Coloeus monedula, assembly GCF_965178545.1. Classification (NCBI taxonomy): domain Eukaryota; kingdom Metazoa; phylum Chordata; class Aves; order Passeriformes; family Corvidae; genus Coloeus; species Coloeus monedula. The sequence continues at coordinate 78,092,673 of NC_138783.1, read as the reverse complement.
GTTCTGGTTTTGCAGCTGAAATTTTATGGTCCAGAGAGCATCAGCTATGAATTCAGAGAATGAAGTAAACTTGCAATGAATGATACACAGCATCCAGCTGAAGTAAAATGGCTGTGCAAAGGGTAATATGAAAGTTATAACACAGTGCAAAGCTCACTATGTCTTAAGTGCCTTTGTTGTCAAACAGAGACAGATGTTTCAAAGACAGTGCAGGCACAAGAGGCTTGCAGTATTTATTGAGGGAAATTTTGCTTGGGAGAGGAATTGCCCAATGAGAAAGTTTAGTCACCAACCCTCAAATCCCACAGCTTAGAAGACCTACTGAAGTATTCATGCCAAGAAAATTTGAGAGCAGAAATGCAATGTTCAAGTACTCAGTGTGGAGAGATTAAGTGGGCTGCAGCAAAGGCGGGAGGTTTTCTCCCAGTAAGGGATGGATTTCTCTCATAACTTAATTTTTCTAGAACAAAAGCAGGTGTATAAGTCCATGAGTGCTGTTTTAAACCACTGTTCCTAGCAAATGTTATTTTACTAAGATGATAAGGGAGCAATGTATGAGCTCAATATACTGTCTGATTTTGTTTAGTTTGCTCTCTTGTCTGATCAAACAAGCAGAGTGAAGAACTTGCACTTCCTCTAATATCAGTCTTGGGTTAGGGTTCAGCAGAAGTATTTAAATGTCAGACACAGAATCAGTTACCAAATGTACTGTGCTGTCCAAAGTAATTAATTTGTTTGACATGGCTTCAGGGGATTATAAGCTCCATGTGACTTAATGTGAACAGAAGCACAGCCATGAGGAGTGATAGCCAGCCCTTGTGGCTGCTCACATCCCTACAAGAAAGACCAACATGCAGATGCTTAGTAATTACCAAAGGAAACAGGGCTCAGACCAGGGACTCAGCCCACAGCAGTGCCATAGAGTCCTGTCCTTGCACCACACAGCCCTCTCCTACAGCTCATTCTCTTTCTGCTGGCACAGGCTGGGTGCAGTTTATGGTCTCTTTTCTAGTGTTTTGCCATCTGTAAAATTAAAAAACCAAAAACCATCCAGAAAGTTTCATAGGCTGACACCTACAACTGTTTGTTTTTTACCTGACAGTGATGGTTTTTACCTGACAGCTGATCTGAATAATGAGAAGGGGTATCATACTAAAAACTAGGATGTTTGCAACCTGCATCCCAGTAACCTTAGAAAGGAACTGAGTCTATAAGGTGGATACAGGACTTACTTTTGAATAGCAGTTAAGAAGAACCTGCATCCTTTCTTGCTCACTGGCTATGATGAACTCTGTTTTTATCCTATATAAATTGTTAGATTGAATAGCAGGTGTGGTAGGTTTAACAGCAGGCTAGTATCATTCAACGTGATAAGCCACTGTAGACCTCTGAATCGTGATAATGCACAGAATCATCCATGAGCTGCCTCACCTCTGGAAAGAAGTTTTTTTACTACTCGGGCTTTCACAGCAATGATTTCTTCAATGATTCTGTGTTGAATGGATGATCTTCTCAACAAAGAGTTTCATGTCTCAGACTTGGGAGACTTAGATTTGAGAGACCTGTTAAAAAGTACTTTGCACGCTGATAATACAGCATATATTGTTTTGGACTTACTGCATTTCTTATTTCTAAATGTGCATTCTCAGTGCACACTTCCTGAGTACACTGATGTAAATTGGGCCCTCAGTGTCTGCATCACCTATGATTATATACTCAGCTGAGATAACTGGGAGTGCAAGGAAGGACTGAGGTGAAATATTTCAAATGGATATATCTCCTTCAGATTCACCCGGCCTCATTTTAGGCACCCAACAGTTCACCCAATTCAGGAATCCAAATGTGATGGCTTTTTAACACAAAGGGTAGGAGGAGAGAGGGGGTTCAACCTCTTCAGCGTTCTGGCCTGTCTGTCTCCATCTGGGGGGTGACCTTAGGTGATGTGAGTGTGGATTCCCTCCTCTCTGCACAGCCTGACAGTGGCTGACTGACTGTCACTGACCACAGCGTGGCCTGTTGGCTCTATCCTAGTGCTCAGCTTTGTGTTCAAACACATCCAGCACTGAGCAATGCCACAGTGGTGCCACCTGTAAGTATAAACTGAGCAAACACATGGCTCTAAAAAGAAATTTCTTTGTATTACAGTCACATGCTTGTCCAGCTGCAGCTGATGGTGGTGTTCTAATTGCTAGTAAGTACTTTGGGATTTGGCCCTAATCATTGACACAAATAGACACAAAGTTGATTTTGACACTGAAATGAGAAGAAAGGATAACTATGTACAAAGTCATGGCAAGAGAAAGGCAAACATAGGGAAAGTTCATCTGAAGGTGACTGAATGCTATTTCAGGGCTGTTGGTTGTTCTTTGGATCAAACTTGTGTGTTAGTTAATGACTCATTTTCCTTTTTCTTTACATTTTCTTCTTGACTCTGAATTCTGTGCAGCATCTCTGAACAGAAAAAAAATGCATTTGTAGAATGCTGATTTTCTGCAATTAGTTTCTGATTTTTCAGATTTGTCCTTCACTCCAAGGCTTTTGAGCCTCCATCAAGCAGCATTTTTGAGAGACTATGGGAAAAAAAAATCCTTACAAAACAAAAACAGTATTTTCAGAATTCCACTCTACTGCTTTCAGACTATTTCCATCAACCCTCTTATTCATTTTGATTTATTTCCATCCATAAGCAGACTAACGCTTTTCTATGCTTTTATTGTTCTTCAAGAATAGGCCTTCTATTGGAGAAAAATAATGTCTCTACGACCACCACTTTGCTCAATGCAGATCTTCATTAATCTGCAGCCACAGTACAGGCTTTTAGCAGCAAGCACTTTTGATGGGAATTGAATTTGATACTGCATTATGGTTGTAGGGCTTCTCACAATAGACTGTGTTCTTTTCTGTGTCTGTGCACAATCAGAGAGACCCAATTAAATAATTTGGTGCAATAATGGAGAACAAAAGAGTATGAGGGCTTAAAGTGAGGGCTTCAGCATTTGTATTCTCCCTTTTCTGTATCATGTTAATTAATTTGCCTGAAAACCAAAAGAAAGAACATAATGTGAAAAGCATAGCTCATCTACAACATGGAGGCACTTTAAATGCAGATACCAGACCAAATCAACATGTAACAAAGGAACATTCATTGCATTTCCATAAGAAAAAAAAAGTTGCCAGCTAATGTTGAGTGGTCCTAGTTATGGCCACTGGAAATAAGGATACCTATTTGTGGGGGGGGAAAGCCCTCCAAGTATTAAGGGCAGGATAATACCTCATGCCCCTCGGATAACACCTACAAATAAATTTGCAGTTTTGAAATATAATAAGTGGGTGGTAAAGAACTGGATGCAACAGAGACAGAGATCTCAATCTTTCTGGCCTTTAACTTTTTTTTTTGATCTTCTGGGCTTAATTCTATATTCTTCCATTCTTCCCAAAATAGCCCTAAGCAGACATGTCCAGAGAAGTGGAGCCCCGCTCCTCTGTTTGGTTTAGAAACTCCAACACTATTTCAGTGGGCACTAGGGCATTCTCTGCTCCACCGTTACTCCCATCTGCAACTGAGTTTATCCAGCAGAAAAGATCCATTTACTCCCTGCTGGAAAAAATAGTGTGAATGTGCAGCCCTTATTGGCTCTTTGGAGTCTGGCAGTGGAGGTCAGGGAGCTGAGCTGATTTGCAGCTCTGATGACAGGAGCTCCCCTGCACTCTGCAGTGCCATCCCCTCCACAGTCCACCTCGGAGGGCAGACCACCGAGAGCTGCAAAACTGGCAGTCATGCATCTCTCCTGTAATAAATCCTTCAAGCTACTAATTGTTTGAAGTCCTAAAAAATGCAGACTGAAGGATTACTCTATTGTCTCTTGTTCATTAGCAAGTGGAAAAAGAAGAACTGCAGAGCTGTGATCCAATTGCATTCATTACTCCTACCTGTTAAATAGTACTTTAGGGATATTAGTGGGAATAATTTACATAAAGGTTATGAATCTTATTTCACAGTATATTAATAAAAAGCATCTCATCTGGGTAAAAATATGATCACAAATTGAGATTTTAATCCTGTTTGGAAACTTACACAATTACATCTTTGTAAAATAGAAAGATATATGTCTTAGCTAGTTAGACCTAATTTCTTTCTATCAGGAAAAGGCATTTAGTCTTGGGTTTGAGCTGTACAGAAGCTTCATAACTGCAGCTGTCAGGCTACCTGCACATCACTCATCCTATTAAAAGTACTGAGAATGATCACCTCATCACCTCTCATCAAAGTGTACTACATACCTTTGCTGCTCCGATACTGTACTTCCCAGCAGAAGTGTTTTTTTTATATCAGCATTCCTCTGACTATTACTTGTGTTGACAAGTTACTAGGTTGAAACCTGGTGGGAGGATCTGGAGGTATCACAAATGGCTAAGATATTTGTGGCTTTTAATCATTGCAATTATCTGTGCATTTCCAAACAGCATTTTCTTTTTTTTAAGATGCTAGGGGTCTTTTCTTTCTTCCTTCTCCTTAAACTTACTAAATATATCAGAACAGTGTTGTGCTGTTTGTTGACCACCATAGACTCTCATGATAAACTTTTCTGGGAAACATCACCACCAGCAATCCTGGCTCAACTACAGCATGGGAGTCTGCAGCCCTACTTATCAGCCTCTTTGGTATACATGTGAGCTATCATGACAAGTGCCGTTCATTATGGTAGGTCTTCAGTCCATAATTGAAATATATGAGGCTTACTGTTGTTGTGTCTCTACTTCCAGCATGGGGACATGAAAACAGATTGTCCTCCTTGAATCTTAGCAAGTTACGTTCTGATCCAACATTAAAAAAAAAAAAGGAAGGCATTTCTTCATATTCTCAGTTAATTCAGTCTAAAAGTGTCACACTTATTCAGCAGCAGTTAAAATAGTCTGTGATGAGAGCATGACAATTTCCAGCTAAACTAGAGGATAATTAGAAATGCCCTGTAGCAGGCAAGTCAGTGCTTCAATTTATTTGCTGTTTATTACCAAGTCCCTGCCCCTTGGGTGTAATGACTGTAAAGCAGCACCTGCAGCTTCCCAGTGTTTGATTTAGTGCTGTAAATGGTGCTCAGAGAGTAGATTAAGCTGGAATGTGATCAAACCTTATTTGCAATCCGATTATACAAACTGCTCCTTGCACTGACCAGATTGAAGTAATTTCCCTATAGAAACGTTACACTCACTTTGGTGTAAAAATGATTAACACTTGCTGACTGTAGGTCAGCCTTTCACTTTCAGTGTAATTCTTTATCAGGCAGGATGCCCATCTTTTTCTTGTGTTTGCCACATTTGTGTACCATGCGGTATTTAACCAATGGATATAATCAACCTCCTTCTTTTCAGGTCTTCTTGATGAATGATTGTAATAAATAAGCACTCCAGCATAAGCAGATTAAACCATTTTTCCTGTGTTTGATTGTTCAGCAGTATTGACATGCTTAATGATCTAACAGAGAACAGCTACAGAACGAAGGAATTTCCATATTTTACTGAAAATGGCTATTGAGGTATTTAGAAACAGACGGTACACACGTGGTGCTCTAACTTCAGTGTTGGGCAGGATCGCTGGGCACCCACATCAATCCAAGAACTAACCTACGCTTCTTTCAAAAAAGTGCCTAAATACTCACTGCCACTACTAATCCTTTCACTCTTAAATAATCAGCAACATAAGGATTCTTGGTTCTCAGCAGCCTTTTTTTTTTTTTTTTTTTTAACCGTATCAGGAATGCTGGATGTGAAAACTGTTTCTCAGACAATTAGCCTCTGGTAATGAAATGCAACCAAATATATTCTGCACATTGAAAGCAAACACTTGGCTCTCCGTATATTTCTGTGACAATCAAAGAAATATTTTAGCCTGAAATGCTTTATGAAGCCTGACTCAAATACCAGCAATAACATGTTTTGTTGTATAACATTTTAAAGCTGATTTTCTACAGACATTTTCATTGTAACCCTTTAGAGACCACAGTCCTGAAGGTTTCACAGATCACCATGTTCGCACCCAGTCTCTCCTGAGCTGTGAACTGGGAAAACACGACTCTTGTCCCGGTCAATCACCTTCAGAAGGGGATTCCTGAAGTGGTTTGGAATATATATTGGGTGCAGCCATGCAAGCACCATCCAGAAATCCCCAAATACGTCGTGCAGTCTTTTGCTGGTAAATAGATATGCTCACCTGGTGAGCAAATTGCTGGCTATTTGCTCCCACTCAGCTCCTGTGCCGGGGCTGTGCTGAGGCAGCACCGCATTTGTCCCAGCACAGCTCGGAAGGGCTGCACATGTGTTTCTCTGACAGATATATCTTCTGGCTGCTTTTTATGATACCTGAAAGATTAGAATTAAGTCATGCCAAAAATACCTGTTTAACTTCAGCATTTTTAAGCTTCCTGTACAAGTAGTGTTGAGGAAATTAACACCTGCAAGACATCAGGCTGAGTTATGGGTTTATTTATACGCCTTTAATTTTACTCCCTGATTGGAAATAGAGCAAATTGGTCTTGATGGATCTCACTGTCAAAGTCAATTTTACACCAATCCCACTGGAAAATAGTCAGAAGCTTCCCATCACAGAGGGCAGCAGATCAGCCCGTTACCCTGCAAAAGGAGGCGCTTTTTTGCCTTATTTTCTGAAGGTCACCTATAGCAGAGTACAAGAGATGAGTGTCATGAGAACAACTGGCCACAACACAGCAACTTGTAACACAAGTTTTCTTTGGTTTTACAGCAGCAATTCACTTTCTTTTGGATAGTGCCACAGACATGCAACGATGGGAGAGTGCAGTGTGGGCATATGTGTGCCAGCTACTTGGTTCGTAAAGCTGGCTCCTCATGGTAAAGCAGAGGATTCCTCATGGTAAAGCTGAGGAGAAGCATTTTGGTGGCTCCAACATAAAATTACATTGCTTAGTGTTTCATAAAGGTCCTTTCCTCCTGGCTCTGTGCAATGTCAAAAAGAAATAAGAACTAGTTGCTCTTGCAGTCTTAGAGGGACAAAACCAGAGACCCAATGACATCCTGATTCCTTGAGTCTTACTGAATGGGCAGGGAATGAAAAGCTTATCCATGTGGAAAGCAGGGCTGAGGTGACAGGGCTCTTATGCAGAGCAGCACAATAGGTGCAGTATCAGAGGAAGCAGAAGATGGCTTGGTGTGTAAGTGACTGTAGCAACAATGCAGAGCTGTGTAACAAGTTCTTGTAGATCACATAGCTTCAAAAAATGCATTTCAAGAGACTTCTGCAGAAGTCATTCATAAGTTGAATGACTTCCTAAGCATGCTCCCATACATTCCTGCTTTTGCTGTTTCTGTATCGTAATTATTTCTCTGACCTTTTATTTCAGTAAATAAAGCAATATCACTTTTTTTCTTTTTTTTCTACCGTGATGCACACACTGTTTTGAGTCAATATCTATGGGAAGTTTGGACCATATTCAAAAATGATCATGCTGGAAGCTGTTTGATGTCAGTAAGTATTTGTACATATGTGTGGGGATGGGAGGCAGAAGTCCAAGCACCTGGACGTGGCAGCCTTTGCTCACAGAAAATGGGACTTCTGTTTTCGTGAGAATAGATCTGAAAAAAAATCTCAGAAATTGCCCCTGATTCTGGTAAAATAGTTTCTTTAAGTGAGAAAAGGGGAAGGTAGGCTAACTTTGGGAATGATCGTTTTCCTTATTTTTGACATTCACTGTGGAAAAGTTCTTGTGCTTAGGTAGCACGGCAGTCCAGACTGCCATGTTACATTTTCCTGTTGTGATTTTTCCCCATGTTGTACCACCTGTCTTCCAACATCCCACTCTTGCAGTCATTTTCTGTGTATTTTGTCTTTATTTATTTAGGCCTGCAGAGACTTTGCAGTGCTAACAACAATCCCCAAGGCCTGGTTACTGCAGAGGAAAGGCTTCTCTGTAGTTTGTGCCTACACTTCTGAGACAGCTCAGGAAAACCTCTGGAAGTTATGTCAGGGGGAAGGAACTGCTTTTCCCAGGGGTCTGCCTCTTCCATTACTGTCTCTCTCACTCCACCAGCCAGCAAGGGTGGAAAGGGAAGAGACAGAGTTACAGCCTCTGCAGTGATTTCACATAAGGCCACAACCTGTTGTTTCTTCAGGAGCAAGTGGAGTACACCAAGCTGTATGTTTAACAGGGTGGTTATTTGTATACCAGCTATTGTTAATGACTGTGGTGGTTATCTTTTCATTGCCTCTTTTTTCCAAGCTAATAGGAGGTTTTCCTGTGTTTACAGTGGAGCATACTGTGAACGATAAGGTATTTAAATACTTCAGATAAATGAAGACAAATGTCCAGGGGAGGGTTTTTGCATGTGGCTGGAGGCTGAAGAGATACAGGATTGGTCTGGTAGTATGCTAGCCTTCTATCTCCCAAGAATTGGTCCTATGTGAAGCTATTCACGTCAGGCATCTTGAAACTAATTTTGGAGATCAAATCAACTTTGACTTTCAGAAATTAAAAGTCTGTATTAGTTAAGTTACCATGACCACCACTAAGCTTTACTGTCCCTGATGGGACCCCCAAGCCCCCATCCTCTGGGGTGGCATGGGGTCCTTGCAGCACCCTGCACCTTGTCCCCTCTTTGTGGGGCTGTTCTGCTCCTCCTGTGCCCTGGCAGTGTGTTCAGGCACCCATGGGTGGATGGGTGGGTGACTCAGGGGACCTCCATACCATGGACACTCTCAGAGCCCCAATAACACCAACACCTCACACAGCACTTTCCTGGCAGCAGTTTCCACCAGAAGAGGATTTCACATCTTCTTCTCTTAGATTTTGGTGTCTGTACCTGCTGCTTATGGATGGTTAGGAAGTCCAGTAAGGACAAAATTGTATTGGCTCACATGTGCAGACTTGCCTACAAAAACTGCTTTTTCATAACTGCCTGTGCTTTCCCAAGGTGGTCCTCATTGATTCCCAGACTGTGCTGTACACTTTGGCATGTACAACATGCAGAGCAGTTCTCACAATGCGAAAGCAGGACATGGGCACTGCCAATGAAATTTTTGATTCTTGTTTAAGCCAAGGTTTGAATGCAATGGCCAGAGATTTTGGAATGTTATTACATTTAACATCACTTACAGTGGAAATACACTCTGTGTGTCTTACATGCATTCAGGTCAATGTTATCTGACTGAGAAGGTCACTGGCTATTTTAACTCTTGTACTTCCCTCTCACAGCCAGCATTTTGGATACTTATGGCTACAAATGGTCATGGTTGATGAGTAGTCATCTGATCCCATGACAAAAATTAAAGCACTTTAGTCCAGTGTGATGGCAATGTCACAGCTGCTGAGAACTCAGATGCTGCAATCCCTCCATGTCACTCAACTCATATAAACAAGCAGTTTTGTATCAGCCCACTTCATTACTGTGAGCCAGCTTGAGTCCAAGGGCTGGCTGAGAGATGGTTATCGGTTGGTAATAAAGTATTTGGAGCTGCAGCCTGCTATAGATTAATTGCAGGGGCATCTGCAGAGGTTAGGTCTCCCTGCAAAATCCAACAGAAGCATCGAGAGAATGAAAAGGCGCCTTATAATTCATCACTAACACAGAGAGCTTAGCCCTCTGCATCTGCTCGTAGCTTTATGTACTACAGCCTCTCCCACTCTCCTTTGGAAAAGGAGGAACGCAGCCGTGGCTCTGGCAAGGTGCTTGGTTTTGCTTTCCTTTAAATCCAGGACTGAGTTTTCCAGCTTTGTGAACCCTGGGACCTACCGGAAGAGGAAACACCTGCCCTCTAGAGCAGATAGACCTTCAAGGAAGGCTGACATACTTCTTCTTCACCTTTCTCCCTTCTTCCTAGAATCCAGACTGCTACATGCAGCCAGCAATGCAAAATGCAGAAAGTATTAATCTTGAAGGAAATAAATTATTGAAGAGATGACATTAGCTCAACACTATCAGAAGCTAATTTTTGGCCTCATTAGACAACATCATTAATACTCAGAGATGAATGGAATATCCTGCAAAACAAAATGAGCATCCTGGTGCAGAATTCTGATTAAGAATGCAACACAAAATGCAATGGAGGGAGATGGAGTGATTGCTCACAAAAATTTCTGCTGACAGCCTGGAGATTCCCACTTGGAAGAAAGCACAGAGTGGAAAAACTTGGGTATGCCTGTTGGTCAGAACTTCTGTCTGAGTCGCCAGATGTGAAGCAGCCAAGAAACAAGCATGGAAAAAATAAAATAAGATTTAAACAAACAAACAAACAAACAAACAAAAAAAAACCACCAAGAAAAAAGCTCAAAACCAGCCAAGGTATTGCAAATAAATGCGGAAAAATACTAGAGCCAGAACAGTTAAAGACAAAGGAAAGAATTGCCAAGTTGGCACAGATAAGCGTAGGAGGCTGCAGCTGCTGCCATCATTGCCATGCAGGCAGTGGGACTGCTGGTCACCTGGACAGTGGACAAAGGGTTTAGGGAGAAGGGGACACCACATTCTGGAGTGAGTACAGAGGAGGGCTCCTCAAATGACTGAGATAAAGGAGACGCTCTTTTAAAAGAAGATATTACAAGTGCTTGTCTTGCTTGGTTCAACAGAACAAAGCTGAGGTGGCATGCAGAAGGGGAGCAGTGCTCAGGGCAGGAGAAGAGCAACTTGAAGGACAATAATAAATAGTGATAAGCTGATCCTTGAGAAGTTTCAGCTGAAAGTGAAAGTATTCTGAGTTATGAAGTTCTGGAATAGCAATCAGATGCGGCGGAAATTAATCCCTTCTTAAGAAGGAGAAGAATACTTTTGTGATATGTGAAGTGATGCTTATGGAAGAGGAAATTCCTGTGCCACTCATTTTCCAAGGTATTCCCATGCTGTGTAACTAAGGGACCCTGACACTCAGAGCCGGGGGTTTGGCAGTACCTTCTTTCCCTACTTGAAATATGTGAGCCCAAACACATTCTGGCGAGCCACTGAGGAACCTTGCCCAAGCAGCGCAACAGTGGGTGCCTGGCAAGAGGCAGATGAGGCTCAGTATCCTCCAGCTGAAGGCAAAGTCTGGAAAGGAGAATGAAGTTTCTTAGCCTGGCTGGCTTTCTTCATGTGTTGTTCAGCAAGGTGGTTTCTGGGCAGTAACTGCCCTGTGGAGGCTTATGTGTGCAATCATGTGGATTTCCATGCTGCAAGCTCAAGAGGAGCAACTAACAACAGTTATGCTTCAGAGTACTGGAAAGCCCTTGTAACTGAGGCAGGCACAAACTGCAGCCCTATGGATGCTTCCACTACCTCACTATTCTCCCTCGCTGCCAGAGTCCTGCGCCAGCACATGTGGCACATAACTGGGGAAGCATGGACTGGGAACTACCCATTCTTCCAATGTTTCCAAGTGGTAGTCAGCAATCTGGAGGCATTTCCCTGGATGACACAGTGTTAGCGAGCCCAGAGTGAAAGACAGGTGGTACTGTCATAAATAATAAAAATGAGAAAAGGTGGAGCAGAAGATTCATTTGTAGTAGCTACAATGCTAAATTATTACTTGCCCAGCCCATTTGAGGTTTTAAATGCTAGATAAATCATTTTACGCTGACACTTAAAAAAAAAATGCATCTTCTAGCCTCGTCCAGGCAAGTTTATAGAGACTAATGCAATCCCTCTTTGGGTGAGGTTACAGGTTAAGAAACTGCTGCTAAAACCAGCTAATTATTATGAATGTAGCCAGCAAATTTCTCAGTAGCGTTAATGCATGTTGTTTGGTCTCTAACCTATTGCCCTCAGAGACTGTTGTCACTGCAAATCCATAAAGACTCCATCCAAAGTCCAGTTTTAAACGGCTTTTAATGTGCTCTCAATACCGTTTCAATAACCATCATCATATGTTTTCCCCATCAGGAATGGCTCCAAGGTGGCAAAGACATGGAGTATCATACCCACCCCAAGAAAGGGATGACCTCTGAGCACCAAGGTGGGTTTCAACAAGCCAGTGCCAGTAAAAGACTATCTTGCAGCAGATTTCAGAATGTGAACACTTCACCAAAAATTGTTAGACCTGTCCATGCTATTGCTCTACTTTCTCAAATTAAGCCTGCCTCCTATCAGAGCTCTCATTCCTAATGGACACCTCAGTCTTGTGCATGGCAAGTAGCTCATCTTGTCCATCAACATCCAGGATGCAGCACAAGGACAGTTAACATTTCCAGTGTGGCATAATGCTTGTGGGTGTTTAATAAGAATGAATTTTCAGGACACACTTGACAGAGAGGGATAGAAAGGCACTACAAACACTAGCTGGAAAGAGGGACATGGATGTGTTTGGGAGAAAACAATAGAGGGACCAGCAAGGCTGGTACTGCTGGGGTGAAGGGCATGAAGAGGAACATGATAGGGAAAAAAAAAGCCTGAGATTCAGACAGGTCAGCATGGAAATTTTCCACTCAGTTTTGTTAGAAGCTGGGGTCAAACAAAAAGATTTGGTGAAAGGCATGAAATTATCTGTCCAATGAAAGGATCTTTTTTTAATGGTAGCAGAGCTCAGATAGAACTGATATAATGTAGGTGTCAAAGAACAGTGCAGATATTTTGAGGGATTTAAAACTGTATATAGATACCTTGGCTACTGGAAACAATCCTAAGTGCATTATTGAAATGAAAAACAAACATGGAGACAGTGCAGGTATAGTAGGAGTCAGAGAGGGAAAATTAAGGATATCTCCATGGCTCTGTGTCTAAATAAAGAAACAGAAGGGGGGCATTTTCAATGAAAAGGGAGCAAGTGGTATGGTAGGAAAAAAGATTACAAGTGGGGACTGGTCATATTAGCTGTGAACCGCTGTGCAATGCAGGGTCAGTGGTTCAGTGTAGTGCGGAAGCACAATGGATTGAGAGAGACAAGGTTCTTGTGTCCTTAACAGTGTCTGAATCCATGGAAATGGAAGGTATTGCTTAGCATGGTGTCTTTGGCATGCAACAAGGAATCTTGTAGATGCCATCAACTGTACTGACTAGTGGTGGACTCAGCTGCATAAAATTAGGTAGCCAGAGTAGCCTCCATCCAGCTCCTCTTCCAGTAGCCAGTAATCCTAGTCATATCTGCCAGCACCGTGAAAATATGTTGGACACCTCAGGACAGGTTCAAAGGACACTAAACGTTTATGTGATAGCAGCAACATCTCAGTCATTATCACCTTTAATCTCATCTGAGACCTGGAACACTCACATTAGGCATCTACACTGTAGACTTTTAAATTTGGATGCCCATGAATCTGGAGTTGATTTTCACTTTACATAGTTGCAGTTAATTGACATGAAGAGAGTGAGCAGAGCTACCTTCCACATGTAGAATTGTAAAGATTGCCTTCAAATTGTCTTTAAAAATGTGAAATTGGATGAAAAAGGATAAGTGTTCAATTTTTTAATTTATTCTTTTAGAAAAACAGAGACCAGTTTGGGATTGGATTGATGTTTGGCCAACCTGTTCCCTTTCATCTCTAACTCATAATATTGTTATCTGAAACCAACTATAATGTATGCCTTTTCAAATCCTGATTTATGAATTTCACAGTTTGAAGCAAGTATGACAACTCTGGCATGCACACATAAATGAGATACTGTAAAATTTGCAGTTTGTGGGGCTGTTTGTTAGAGGATTGTTGATATCAGTGCAGTTCCTATTTGATAGGTGTCTAGAGTATAAATGTTAAGTGGCAACTTGATCATTTTATCTCTCCTGGTGGATTGGTTCAGGTGAGCCTTCTGCCTATGATGAATACAGCTGACTGAATCTAGATAGGACATAACTTCCACACTCTCTGCCCTTAAAAGTGACAAAAAAGAGGGCACCTAAAGTACTTTCCACTGATCAAATACAGTCTCTAGCTATTTGCACTGCCATAACTTCCTGCAGAACACTGCTTAGTCAGAAGGCTGCTTAGTCAGATCCCTGGGCTCTGACAAACCATACATCATTTATGAACATTTCTTTGTCTCTCCTCTAAAGCCCTTATCTTCTTAAAAGTAAGAGTGAAAAAAAGGCAAGAAGGAAATAAATCAAGGAAACCAGGAACAAGGAAGATGATAAAAAAGCCCCAGGAACACAGGACCAGCAGGAACCTACCATTGAGTTCAGTCATCAGTTATTGCAAGCACACTGGCCACATGATCTATTTACTAAGCTCACAGAGCTCTCTCTCAAGTGCTGTTAGCATTTTGCCCATTCTTTTCCAAATAAAATGTTGATCCAAACCTTCTGCCTTCTGACAGCAGAGAACAGCCTTTCTCAAGCAAAGTTTACCTGTGGCCAGTTCACGTCTATTTGTTCTTTTGCCAACATACTCCTCAGATGAACAACTCTGGTCTGTAAATACGTCAGAGGGGTAGACATCAATAGTAGAGACGAATCACATCTGATTATAAGCAGCTAATGAACGAGTATCTGGATTCTTATGTAAGAACAGACTCACTTTTCTTACTAGTGATTCTCTGAATGTATGGGATTGAATTTTCATGATTGTTATGCCTAAAGCTGTACATTCAAAATAAGGTATTTCCAGAGTTCTGTACAGTGATACAGATAGATTTTTTCCCCCCACTTCTGGAAATATCTTGGCTTATTCCACACTGCTCACAGGCAAGTTGGTTTTAGAATCAGGAGCCAACCTAAAGATCTAGAAAACCTGTAGCTTAAATCTGCAAGTCTTTCTTATACAGGGTTCTCTGACAAAAGAGAGATTTGCAATCACAGGTCCTGTACAAGCTCTCTTTTTTTGCCTTGTTTTGACTGTCTTCCTCCTGGATGTGCATCCATTATCAGGTCCCATGAAACATCCATAATTTAGCTGAAGGGAGTTTGCATGCAGTCTAGTGAAGAGTCAATCTGTGAAGGCAAGTGAGACATGTTATGGTACATGTCACACCTGCTGTATCATCAGCAAATGTTTCTGAAACTGAAGAGTCATCTGCTTTACACCACGTGAAAGTCAGAATACCTTACAAGCTGGTGTCTTTTGAAAGACCTTTATATGTTTTAGATAAATATTCTGACCTTACTTACTCCACGTTTGACTCCTCTTATTCATTAGTTTAAAAATGGAGGCAGCCCTTCATTTAAATAGGAATTAGAATAGTGTCTCTTTTCTTAAGTGCAGTCCTGTCATTTCACACCTCCTCAGTGAGTGACCCTTAAAACTCTAAGGAAAATCTCGAGTATGTATAGAGAGAGACAGGCCACTGATTTGAGGAACAGTCAAAGAAAAGTTATAGAAATTCATTATGCAAAGAGGCAAGTCATGTCTTTTCCTGTTTCTCAGTAGCAACCCCTTGAACTAAAAGGGAAAGATAGACCGCCTAAAAATGTAGATAGCTGAAAAAACCAGAGGGTACTGCAACTACCTTTCCTAATAAAACACATCTTACAAACACTGGTCATTCAAAATTAAAGACCAGCTAAAATACGTTATGGTGGGTTTTTTTTCCCCTCTATCAAGAGACAGACATTTCTTCACTTACAAATATATGGATTTGCAATACAACAAACCAAAAATGTTTCAGTCATGTACCTGGAGGAGAGAGTAACTTTTATAATCTGCTGTTCACAACATGAGAATGCTACCTGGGACATGTACATTAGCCAGCCTTTACAAATGTTCTCTACTCTTCCCAGATGTGGAGCTGTTAATTTTCATGGGTAAAGACAAGTTTCTTCTCCCTATATTTGGCTATATGCTATGATGACAAGTGCTTGGCTTCTCAGTGTATTTTTTTTAATGCTAACTGTATATATGTTTTCTGGTAAATTAGCACAAGAGAGTACAAAAATGGATTCTATAAGACAGAAAGTGTCAAACTGCAATACATGAACGTAACAATACATTCTTCCAGGAGTACACATTTCATGTTTTTAATTGTCAAAAGGTTTGCCCTGTGAGACTTTGCTAGTAAATATCTGAGCATGTCCATATACCATATGAAATTCCAGCTCCTTTGTGGTTTGCCTGCACAGCTCACTTCTGGAAAAGTAAGAATGGGTTATGCTTCCTATAGGTTTCATTCATAATAATGGTTTAAGACAGAGGAAAGAAGAAGCGGAATAGAGGAATTTAGCTGAATGATGGATGAATATGGAGCAATTTGACTTCCATGAAATGAATAGCCACCATTCAGGCACGGATTTCATGGTACAATTGACTACACTAAGGTTAGATGACATCTCACCAGTTTTTTGTTAGTTTTACAAACCCTTGACTGTGGCATCCCAAAGTATTCCTATTCCTCCCTTTCCAAATACTTAAAACACCATCACCCAGCATGGTAACAGGCAAACCAAAATTGTCACACTGGACCTGCTCCAAGCTTCACCCTGTCCAGCAGAACATCTCTGACAACAGCAGGCATTCAAAACCTCAAAGATGTGTCAACAAGTTCCCAGTGGGCAAATACAGAATAAAGTCCCTTGCATTGTCTTGTTGCCTCCTTTAATAGTTAGAGATTGGCTTAAGACCCAAAGCATGACATTTAAGTCAATTAAGTGTTAAACAAAAAGTGGAAGTGCAAGCTCTGGATATTATTTGTATTTCTTGGAGAACACCCAGCACAGAGACACATGGAGTGGGCTTTTCCCAGGGCCACTCACACAAGCAAAACTCTTTCCATTTGCTGTCCATAGGCACAGGATAAGATCTGACATTAATGTTTTGGATACTTAGGGCAGACCCAGGCCACTGCACAAGCAGCGGGGACTTAGTGCCTGCTATGCTCTGCTTCTGTGTGCGTTTGTGAAATGCCTCTACTTTGAGGTGTGTTGTAAATGTTAATTAGTGCAGCTGACCAATGATTTAAGGAATCATAAGTGATGGAAAAGGAAAAATTATTAGTATGTACATATTCAAATTCCTCCTCTCCATTGGATTTATAATCAGAAGGTCCTGGACAACTCTGGACAATGTGTTTTCATTCATCTATGTGAGACACTTATGATATATGTACAGTATCCACTTGTAGTTCATGAGCTTTTTTTCTTTGTAGACTTTAATTTAATAACTCCTAGTATCTTCAGTCGCTTTCACACACAGTGTGCTTACTGAACTAATGCCTTCTATTTCCTTCTGAATAGAAACCACTCCTGCTCAGACCTTGTGCAGCTAGGGATTTGAGTGCAGTAGACAATTTCAAAGACTGCTCTTTCTATTTAACAATCAGTGCATTAGGCTAAAATATTCACAGAGATGCACTAGCAATTGAAAGGGTGTGCGGTGTAGTGACAAGGTCCTTCTGTTACCTGGACTGTAGAATGATGAATGAGCATTAGTGGAATATTCTTTTGGCCTTTAGGTTTACCTTGATCTTCTCACAGAATGCAAATTGACATTATACCCACATTTCTATAGTATTTATTACTGTGGTCGTGATGTGAGGGCTTTTTTCAATATGAATAGTGTAAAAGGGGAAACATATTACTGCAAAGAGGCATTATTGTGCTGGGAATGTATAAACAGCTGAGAAGAATAGAGCGACATGCTCATAATGGAAACTGAAAGCTCTTCATTTTGTCCTGATTGTCTACCCTTCCTTTTTAAACAACCTCCCTTTTTCCTAGCTATCAATACAAAGTTCTTTTTGGTAAAATGAAGTGCATTCATGCTGCCTGAAAGAAGCTTTTAAAGTTGATCTGTGCCCACACAAAAGGGAGGCAGTGTTTGAGCACATCAAGTTGAGGAAGCAAACTTGGTCAATGTTCATTACTCATGGCTTGACACTCTGAGCCTCCATATCATTTTGTAAAGAATCAGATAAACTTTCCTTGTGATAAACAACTGAAATAATTTTTCTTAGCTGTCAAGTCCTTTTCTCCCATTTCCAGCCTGTTCTCACACTCTTCCCAGCTCGTAAAAGCAACTGAGCACAGCTCTTTGGACTGATAAATGGGCTCCTTTCAATTGGTGGCAGGCTTCAGGAAAAAGAGATAATCCTGGATAATGTGGACACAGTTTTCATTTCATGTCACCCAATTAAACTGCAATTATCCGGAGTGCAACAGCAGAAAAACTGGAAAGAATGGTTGGAGAATGAGGAGCCCTGGCTCCCTGGGACTCTTTATACTACACACATTAGCCTAGATTTGTTCTATTCTGATAATAAAGTGCCAGTCTAAGCACTTAGCAGCACACAGTGAGAGACAGACCAGCTGCAACCTGTAGCTCAGAATGAAATACTATTGCAAGTGCTCTGGGAAACATCACTTCGATCCAGAGTAACTTTCTGGGGTAGTATTTGCATCAGGAATCCAAAGCCCTGTGCTGTGGTTAATTACAAGCAGAGCAATACGGTCAGGAGGTGCTCTGAACAATGCAGTGAGGTTCAGATTACAGGTAAAACAAGGACAAAAAAAGCCTTTTCGTAACATGACTCACAGTAGCACTGCAAGCCAAAATAAAGCAGATATCAACCATTTTATTAGGAAGGCAAATTGCATTAACGTCTCTTATCTCTTCAGCATTTTGGCTGAGATCTAGGGCAGGATGAATTTAATATGTTAATATGTCTTATTAAGTTACCGCTCTTGCAGTAAAATAAACTGGATAATCTAACAGATCTATTTTATCTCTAATTACCCTGATCCTGGTAAACTGCAATTAAATAAACAGATGGAGTTTTTAAGCTTGTGGCCTGGTCTATGGGAACATTTTAGTAATTGAAATACATGTATTTGTTATTATTGCTTTATATTTTTTGCCCGGCCATGTGAGTGCATGATGTCTGTCCCATAGGCATGGGATATAAATACAAGGGTGACAGATCATGTATCTCCTGCAACTAGCAAACTTTGCTCCTGGAAGTCCCTACTCTTTGCCCTCAAATTTTTTATTTCATTTACTCCTACACAAAGGACCAGGTGGTGCTACCCCAGGCTGCAAGGCAAGTCAGGCAGTTCAGCTTACGTTCACTTTCCTGAGAGGAAAGATGGGCTTTAGAGTGCTACTCTACTAGATATGGGGTACGTGCAGACAATCACTTTTGGCTGGGCTCTCTGCATGCTGGGGAGCAGCAGCAAAACAGAGAACCACCACCTTCAGTGACCACACCTGAGGCTGTGTGCAAGTTCCTGTGCCAGGTGGTGTGGGACCATCTGTCCCATATAATGGTGCAGAGGGAGGAACAAAGGACAGAAGTTTCTAGGTCAGACTCAGAACTCTCCACTGTGACTGTGGAGGCTCTTAGGTATCACTTTAGCCCTCATCAGGCACCAGACTTCACGGGTTTTGTGAGTCAATATCAAGTGATAAACCATTTTTGCAATATCTTTTGTTAGCAAGCCATGCAACAGAAAAGTGTGTGACACTTTTGTGGGAAAGCCAAAGCAAACCTGAAACTGTGCAGTGACAAAGGGCAACCAATTCCCAAAGGAAGCACAGCTATTTCATAAGCAGTTAATTTTTGGAATGGAAATATTCTGGTTTACCTGAATTTTTCAGTTTGGCCCTATATCCAGGTTTTTATCAAATGGAAAAATGCACTTCCCCAACCCACCTGGGAAAACCCCAGGTGCAGAAAGATTTGGATTCTTCAGAGATGTTAATAAAATTGGGATTTCCCTGTTTCCAAAATAATGCCATGCCTCCCACGCTCTTTATTCCATCTCTTCACATTCCTACCTGAAGCAGGTTCTGGGCTGCTTTGAAGATTGCTTTTCTGTCTAAAACTTTAAAGCTACCTTGTTCCTCGTGGAGTGTATTAAAATAGCAAAAATCTGCACCTTGATGTGAGAAGGAGCAGTAAAGTGGAAAGAGGGGCTGTGGCAGGGGTAGGGTCACTCCCACCTGCAGTAATGGAGTGGTTCAGGTCCTCTGCAAAGGGCTTTATACCAACAGAGAAAAACATTTTAAAGTGTGGCAACTTTCTTTTAACTATTTTGTGGTCTCAAGGAGCCTTTAAAGGCCTCCTACAAAGAAGGGCCCTAACTGGGGGCTGATTTACTGGCAGCAAAAAAGATAGCATGATTTTAAGGAATAAATGCATTTTCCTTTTGGAAGCTCCATCTAGGGGACAAGGTCAGTTGACCAGTGATTTGCTTCTATTTGATGCTGTCAACTTTTTTCAAAGCCAATCCCAGCATTCCAAAGATGACCAGGACTGAAGAAGTGAGGGGAACCTACAGGAGGTGCAAAGACTGATGTGCCTTTGTAGGTAAAAAAAGGTGATTCTATTTGATTTGAGGAACAAAGTTTGGGCAACAAAGCAAAATAAATCAATCTCTGATGGTTCTAGGAAGAAAAAGGTCAAATGGTTGAGCAATGTTAATCACTCAGTCATGCTGAGATCTGTCCTGGTGACCATGTCAAGACATTGATCTTATTAAGTGACATTTATCTAAGTAAAACCAGAAATTAGGTCTTGTGTAACACGGTATAGTACATCAGTATTTTAGCTGAGTACACGGAGTGCACAGAATGAATTAACATTGTGCACTAACAGCTTATAGTGCAATGTAATGGAGAATGATGGTGCATGGGTCGTTACACCCCTTGTGCCAGGCACACACTTAGTCTCTTCCCAAGCAGACCTGCAGTCCAAATAGGTAAGAGAGACAAACTCAGGCAAAACACCTTTGCTTGCTGGGCACAGAACCTGGGCTTTCCAGCATTTAGCTCAGTTACCTCCCAAGAACTAGACACTGCTGGTTAGGAGATCTGCATATCAGTCACATAACTGTTTTATCACCTATTTTCTTATCTTGGAAATAGTACAAGAATGTAGGATTATCCAAGCCAGATGTTGACTTCATTTACAGCTAGGGAGCAAGGGGAGTCACACCTTCCTAAATGTTTCTATTTCCTTGTTTCTTTCTCCAAAGAGAAAAGCTATCACATACTAATCTTCAGGAGAGTTTACTAGATTATGTTTTTAAACCCCTTTAAAAAGATATGCATACTAAAAAAATACATATATTTATAAAAATATATATGATGCCTCATATGATTTTTCATTCTTGTGTGGAAAAGGCAGTTATGCATTCTAAGTGACTGGATTTTAAAGGATTGTAATATCCATGTGATTCTTCTCTCCATTTCTACCTATTTGCAACTTGCTAGGAAGAAACAGAAATTCTGGAATGGCTGCAATTTACCTACTGTGCCCCATAAGTTGTTCTGGAAAGAGAAATACTAACTTCCCAGGATGCAACTTTACCAAAATATCAATGTATACTTTTTGTAAGATCTTCGTTAGCTGATGGCATTTTGCTTGATTACCATCAGTGATTGTTCCCCTCAGAAAGGAGCAGTGTCAGATAATTTCACCCCCTGCTTTCTCTTTGGTTGCACAGTGGCCAGAAACAGGAATTAGAGACCCCCAAACCAAGCGGAGGCCAGGGCTCTGAATGGAGCAGCTCTGTCTGAGTCTCATGCTAATGAGATCAGGAAGGGAGGAAATGTTGAACTCCAACCCTGGGCTGCCAAGCAGCTTGCCCCTGCCTCAGTGGTGGGCAGAGCCAGCTGGGAGCAGGGAGGGTCCCGAGGTACCCAGGGGATCAGGATGCTACTCAGCTGGCAGGAAAGGGAGCAAGAGTTTTACTTATCTTAATAGCTCCTTTTGTTCAGGAATCACAGTAGCAGCCCTTATTTGCAAACTTGGATAAGTATAATGCACTCTGAGCTCTTGCACAGGTGCTGGGCACTAGAGATTTTTCTCCCTGCCTGAACAATGCCTGCTTTTTTTCCAGGGCTGCAGGAAGGAACTGGAAAGACTCAGTCAGACAAAAGTGGCTGCACATTTGGCCAAAGTGTTGACTGGCTTTTGTTGCTGGGTACATGGTGCCATCCATGAGCCCAGCAATGATGACCCAGAAGGTAATCTGACAATGAGTGTTTCTTTTGGAGAACATGTCAACTATTGTAGAAGCTTGCACATTCATAATGAGACTGACTGGTTCCAACAGATAATTGCCTGGCTGTCTGTCTTGATAGCTGTGCAGATAAACGGTGTATTTTCTTCTCTTATTTCAAAACACAACAAAGGAGGCAAAAATAGGACCTGGAGTGTCTGTAGGGATTAAGTTAAACGAGAGCAAATCATAGTAAGACAGAGAACTTAAGAAAAGCAGCACACTCTTGTTGAGCTATTTTTATAAGAAGTTACACCCAGCGAGGAGCTGTCTTACTGAATTTACATGGGTTTATACCACCTCAACACAACTTTGCTGACTTGTTTTCTTTGAGAATCTGGTATTCGACTGTTTGCATCTTCAGTAAAAGTTGCCTGCCAAATATGATGTTTTCCTTCTCTTTTCTTTCTTTCTTTTTTTTTTTTTTTTCCCTGCAGTTGTGGTTTACAGCTTGCCCAAATCCACAAGAGGAGGTGATTGATGTTGCCATATGTTGGTTACTGGATGTAATACCAGTTCATGGACAGCATCCTTTTCTTCTTAAATCTCTGCTGTCCCCCAAGTTCACTGGGTGCTGAGGGACTGCAAAACTCAGTAGGTTGAATATCTGAGAATGGAGAGAGACTTACAGTATTCACCTCTTCAAAATGGCAAGAACATTTGTGGATTAACAGTTTGAGGAACCTTAGAACATGTGGCTTTGTAATATGCTGATGCTTCCACACAAGCTTTCTTTTTTTTCCCTGTATTAACCTCTACTGCAACTTAGGAGATGGAGCAGTCCACCACATATGATTTAGGATGAAGTTAGTTAGCCCACTATTAGAATACTTGAAACTAAGTCTAACCTCACACACAAATGTAGTCCCTCCTGTTAAAATTACGAGAAAGCTAACAAGATGCTAACAAGAGCACAGTAAATCCTCACTGTTACTAGACACTTATTTTTCCAATAAGGAAGGAAGGATTAAGGATACAGAATATCCTTGAGTCTCTTGCTGTCTGCTTTGTTATGATGAGTAACCTTCTGCTGGTAGAAGATGTTTCTTCCTTTGTGTGTAAGGCTATCATCATAATAACTACCCTCCAACATTTCTGTTGTGGTAAATTCAGATACCCTTCATCAGTATTGAGCAACTTTTTTGCTACAAACTTACAAATAAATGTACTTGCCAATGTGATCAATGATGGATTATACCTCTTTTGCTTAATTATTTTAAATTATGGTATTACTATATGCTTGTAATAGAGATTATGGGAAGACCCATTTTTTCCTTTCTGGAAGCACTAATGGAAAACTCCATTTCCATTAAACTTTGTTCCATCAGATTTTGCTCCTTGAAAAATTGTCCACAAGCTAACCATTCTCTTATTAGAGAAACCAGAAAGCCAAATACATTTCCTCATTCTTAATATAAATGTAACATGGTGATACATAACTTTTCCGAAACAAGTTATTATATTTAATTGCAAGAAAAGTAACCAAAAAATAACTCTGTTAAAGAAAAGTATTTGTGAGGAGTGGGAGATGTTTTTCCCTTTTTCTTTGCAAGAAAGATAGGAATTGTAAGCCAAATGACCCGTGGTGGCTTTAGTCTGTAGTTGATAATTTTTAACTCTTTCAGAATCTAGAGGACCGAATGCAATTTTCTTTCCTGCTTAGAGATTTGAGCAAACACCTTTCACGAAGATACCTTGGTACTTCAATTTATGAAATACAAACTAGTTTTCTTACTCTCTCCCATGGATTCCTTCTTCAAAATAATTTAAATAAGTATATGACAACTAGGGCAAGATGTGGACCCTGGTGGTCTTCATTTGAGTTAGGAAGCTCTCTGGGTGTGGTGCCTCAACTCCCACCACAGTTACTCAGCTGGAATAACATTTAAGCAGTCATCGAGTGTGCGAGTAAGGAGGACTCTATGACGGATGAATTAGTGGGAATCTGGGAATCAAAAAATCAATAACTTGTACAGACTCAATTAGGATCTTGTTGCAATGCTGGAATGTAGAGGACTGTCTACCACTGGATTTTGTGTTCATCTGACCTCACAGACCCAGAGAGCACAGTGCTACATTGTCCTGCCCTTTGCATCAAATTGAATGGACGTCCACCAAAGCATCCACCCCGCCACTACCTGAGAGCTGCCTGTGCAGGGCACTGGCGCCGCAGGCAGCAGCAGCCGCGGGATGCTCGGCACATCGCTGTGGTATGTATGGGAATGAATGGCAACTAGAGTTGTTGCTGCTGTTTTTACTTTGTCTAGTTGGCAGAGGTCTCACTATTCTTTAGCTTTTGAATTAGAATGATGTAAGAGGCCCAGGCACTATGCTAAACCCTCCACTACAAGGTTTATCAAAAAGGCTGCCTGTGCAGAGAAATAGCAACAAACTTTGTGGGGAGTCAACAAGTTCGTGGGCTGAAGGAGTGAGCTAGTTCCTAATCCTCTGTGACTCTGGATGACTGGTATTCTGTAGGCTGACCATGCTGTATCTGTGGCAAGGCAACCTTGTGTGTGCACCCACAAAGGCCAGCTGATGCACACCAGCAGCCATGCACAACTCTCCTCTCTGGGCTGCTCATCCCGGGAGTCTCTAGCACACGTTAAATCCATATGCTTGAACTGTCAGGCAGATGCATCACCCCCACATGACCCTGGCTTTTTGTAAAGCAGGAGGAGGAAGCTTGTTAGGGTCTGTATCAAAAACAGAAGAGCTCAAGTGCTGGTTGTTATTAACATACCACACTGAAAACATGCACTGCCTCAGACTTGAGCCCTCCAAGATACCAGGTCTGTCACGGTGGTTGATAACTCCCATTCTCTGAGGTCATTCACTGGGTCTCAATCTGACTTGCTGTATGATTTCAGTTGCTGAGTATCTGCATCATTTCCAAAAACAGTTTTGAGGGGCTTTGAAAATGGAAAACTGGATAGGTCATGCAGGGCCAAATTCAAAGATCAGCGAGTCTTCCCACCACCAATGGTGGCTGAGACAGCAGTAGTCCCTCCCCTGGTTCGGAAGTCTTGCCTCCTACTCCTGAAGCTGGCTCTAATTAGCTTGTGCCACATGACCTAGCCTCAAGCTGAATCCTGTTTCAGCCCAGCCTTGTCCAGGCACTGCTTAATTTTGTTTGTTCCAGGGTTGCAGTTGTCTCATGTGGGAGTGCTGACTATCAGCTCCTCTGCCCTATTGTTTGCAGGCGGTGCACAGGGCTGTGCGCCACAGATGGAGTTCCTCGGGAGATTAATGATGTGCTGAACAATGCCTTGTAGTTGATACCCTCTTGAACTCTGACACCTGACACTGGACACCTTCAGTAAGAGTCAAGGGCTCAGCAAGTAAGCAAATTCCAGCTAGACAGAGATTTCCGTCAAAGTATCTTCTGTGAATAGTACCCAGTTCTTTGATGTATTTGTCACAGGTAGCTTTGCTTTTACTGGTTTTCGCTTAAATGTTGGAGAAAAGGGTATTTTTATGGCTATACATAGAAAAGGTATTCTGTACTCTGCCAGTCAATTCCTCTGGCCCATCTCTCTTGGAGGTGGGAGAAGCAGGTAATTTAGGAATTTGTATAGCAGTTTGTTGCGACTTAAGAATACAGCCAAAAGCACCAGTTCCATTTTATCTTTCAGCAGTGTCTCCCTGGGTGTCAACTGTCCTGCCTGAGGACATGCCTTAAAGTAGTTATCAATGCCCCAAGACAGAGAGGCTCAAGATGTCAGCCCTGCTCAAGTGGCACCGTGTGCTCCCGCCTGCTCTCCCCCGGCCGGCCCTCCCCATTCGTCAGCCCACTGCCCTTTGGTGACACAAACCCCACGGTCGGGAAGGGCTGGGTATTGTTAGCACTGTTCCCTACAGTAGATTGGCAGCCAGGAGTGCCGGGGAATGACAGGTCCCATAATGCACCCTCATCGCGAAGATGGAGAGCGTCACCTCTGTAACATTCCCAGCTTTCATTAGCCTGAATGCAATTGTGCTAGGTTTAATTTTTGGAGTGTTTGCAGTTTTTCCAGCAAATAGCTGTTTGAACACAGTGTCCCCATTATATCACCACAGTCAAAGAGAGGAAAGATAAAGGCATTGTGCAAAGTTTCTGTGGCTTTGCAGACAAGGATTTATGTACTGGAGAACTCTCATCTGGCAGTCAATTTGCCTTTGTCTTTCAAAGTACTGGAAGTACCAAGGGAGTATGCCCGAGCGTTTTATTTGCTATTTACCAGATTACTGAAGTATTGGGCATCTTTAGATCTGTTGTAAAGACAAATGCTTTCAAAATGATTTTGCAAACTTCTGCTGAGGCTGAGGGGAGAGGCAAGTGAAACCCTTGAAATGCTGTCCTTTGGATTGCTAGAGGGGTGCATGATTGAGGAGGGAACTTGAGACTGTACAGTTTCATGAGTTTAAAATGTGATCTGTCCGTCCAGCATGGAGAGAAAGGAAAAAATACATCCACCACTATCTACTTTAGCGGGGTAGCCATGCCAGTGCAAACAGTTTTCTCTGGAAAATGACAGTTCTTGGTTAGTGAATATATGGGTAAACTGAGGTTTTTTTTAAAAAAATCAACCTTTTTATAAACAGGCAAGGATGAAATTCACTTATATCTTACTAAGAGTCTATAGCTAATTTACAGGTCAGCGTACAACAAGCAAGAAATATTGCAGTTAATGGGATTGGTCCTGGATAATATTTTCCCCCTACATCTTTCCCTACTATTTGCTTCTGACTGACACAGCTAAAATTGCAGTGAAGGCAGAGCCTGTAAGACCAGGCTTTATTGTCTGAAAGCAGAACTGAATGCTATTCATCTAACACTCCTAAAGTGGGTGAGAACTGAGGGGAAATCTGCTTACAAAAATTTGTAATTTAGCATTAAGATCAAATACTGTATTGGAGAGCCTGCACTATAGATACCTTAGCCACTCCAGACAATCCTGGGATTTATGAACAGTTAGCATTACTAACATGATAATTAACTGAAATAATACATTAACCAAAGTGATTCCCATGATGTTGCAGAAAGAAATTATCAGAAGCTGTTGAGGAAAAAAGGCCTTTATACCAGAATAAAATATGACCCACTGATTTAGGGTTATCAATAGAGACCAGTAAATACCCTGGAATGTCTAACTAGCTTTAAAGACAGCCAGCACCTTAAGCCAACCTTTGCAAAGTTCCAAAAAAAATACCTACCTGAATGTCTGGCACCCATAAAGTTCTTGTAATTTCTGATTCCAGGTAAAATATTATGTGAAAGGCCATTTCTGTATCTAGCCTTGATAAATCCAAGAGCTGTAAAGTAGCTCCCTAAACAGTTCTTATTTCCTGTGGGAGATGTGAGACTAACCTGCTGAGTTTTCATTATCTCGTTTGAGGGGAAGTTTCCTAGCTTATTCTGTCACAGGTGTAGGTGGTGTCTGTTTGTTTCTGACGAGCTGGTTCCTGGCCAGGTTGCTGAACCTGCCTCAGGCCCTAATCCACAGTGCAGAATACGGCCCCTTTTAAGACACAATTTTAAGGAATTTCCTTTGGCCAGGTGGGCCCTCCCTAACGTAACATGAACCTTTCTCCTCCTGGTGCCAGGAAGGAGCAGTCCAATGTCCTGCTTTAGAAAACAGCAATGGTCCTGCTGGAAAGATCACCTTTTTGATGCACCACAGGCTGCATTTCAGCCTGATATGAAGCAGATATCATGAAAGTATGCCAAAGGCCAGTATTGTGTCAGTGCTGCCATTATTTCAGTCTTCCACATTGTGCTGATGTTTTCTTCTATTTGTCTGAGAGATTCTTTTTCCTGGGAAAGAGGTGGACAGGAGAACATCAACTCCACCATTTCCCTGCATAGCTGGTGAAGCTCTGCTCTGGTACATAGAGTGCTTTCAACTGGATCAGTGCAGCAGCCACTGAACCAGCCTACAGGCTTCTGCAAAACATGAACAGAAGGTCTAAGAGGGGCGAGCAAAGAAACCTTTCCAAGCCTTTTGTTTAAGGTGCTGGTCTGAGGCTCATGAGATGTGGGAGATCTGCCTGGGTGACAGATCTTCACTGTTGATTTAGCCTCAGCATTACACTGTCTGTCTGTACATCCTTCTCTGTCCTCTGCTTGTGTTGCCCTTTTTTCTGTCTCTAGGATATGTGTGTCATGGGGCACAGATTACATCTCTCTCTGTGGTTGTACAGGCCTTGGTGCTGTGGTAGATCACTCTGGATTCTCACACTAACAGCAAATAATAAAGACAACAGTGGCAGGTTATTTGGCATGTGATTTTGAGGAGAGAGACATGTACTAGATATTCTAAAAATAATTTATCTCCTTTTTTTGTAAACTGCAATATCACAACTCTCTTCTTACAGAGCACACCCCCAGGTGTGCTGCACTCTTAGGACTACACACTACCACACTCTCAGGACATTCTTGTAATAATGGCAATAACATTTTGCTGCTATGAAAGAAGATGCAATTATTGTCTCATTTTTATGTATTTTGGACCAAAATTTTTAACTACCCATCATCAGAGCTGAGATGCCTCTGTGGCATAAGGTAATTTAATACTATAGAATTCTCCTTTCCTAGGGATTGTCTGTCCAAGTTTCTGCCAGGAAAATTGGTGCTTTGGCAAAATTTAACTGCAGATTTTTATCACAGATATATTTACAAAGACCTAGATCTGTATATGATGCTACACCTGTATTTCTCATTCCAAAACTTCATAATAGAAATTATTAAATTAATCTGCTTCAAATAACTGGGTTGAAAAATGCTTGACTTTGACTACAATAGAAAGAAAGGTATTTCAGGGTTCTTATATACCTATATATATTTATTTATATATATACACACACATATCTCAATACTTACACATATGCTATATGAATATGTAAAAGAGCACTTTCTGTCATGAGTTCAGAAATGCAAGGAATATTACACAGATGGAGACACTGATTTATCCTTTCTGGAGCAACTTTAAGGCAGTTTGGATTTCCTCTCCTCTGCTGTTCAGAAACAACGCCAAAAAAGAAGTTCAAGAAGATCTATATTAAACTTCAGCCGTTGATCTGTCTCCTCTCTGGACGTGACCCAGGTTGAACATATCTTACACAATTCAATTATTCTAAGACCTTACACGCTGGTGTATGCAAATGGATGTCTCCTATATAAGGCCCCAAAGTGAAGAAAATACAAGGTTTATACTTAACTTTCAGCATATATATGTATATAAGTGCTTTGCTGAATAAGGCTTTGCCCAAGCACATGCTTCTTATTCAAGGGCTTCATCCCATCTATTTGGTGGAACTTTTAGATGAAAGCAATAAAGACAACACAAGCATTCACCCCTGGTCCCTTGTCCCAAAGACCTCAAAAAGCCATGATTATCTAGGTAAGAAGATTTATTTCACCAGAATGAAAAGCAAAGCTTATGAGAGCCTGTGTAACATGTGCCCATGGCACTAAGCACACAGCAGTGTCTGTGCCCTGGGCACTGCTTCCTGGTCTTGGGCCCTCAAAAGGTCAAACATCACATATGTGGAGCTGGCTAAGTGTGGAACCAGCACATTTTTGACTTGGTCTTGTTTCACTATGTGTATTCCATAGGGGTACGGTTGTGAATCCTCATAATTTCTACAGTCTTTTCCCCAAAGCCTTCTTTGGTTTTGGTTTGGGTTGTTTGTTAGTTGTTTTTTTTGTTGTTGTTTGGGTTTTTCTGGGGGACAGGGAGAAGGATGTTGGCATTTGTTATTTGTTTTATATCTCAGCTTCATCTCTTTGGGACATACTTACATTGTCCTCTTAACTGTTTGGGGAACTGTAGCCCAAGTCTTGGCTATGTACCAGAACAGAGAATCTGGTGCTGCTGCAGCACGAACAGCAGGCACCAGCACTGTGCTATGATTCACTCATTACTTAACCTTGGAATCATAGGACCTTTTAGGTTTGAAAAAATCTTTAAGACCATCGAGTCCAACGATTGACCCAGCATGCCAAGTCCACCACTAGACCACGTCCCTAAGTGCCACATCTACACATCTTTTAAATGCTTCTGGACTGGTGACTCCACTGTTAGTGAATCCCCCAGTCAGAGTGGTCCTAGTCCCAAGGGACTGACATCCAAGGCCTAATAAGTGAGTCTGTGGTGGGTCTTTAGGGTGCTGATGGAGCCAGAAGTGCGGCTGGCAGTAGAGGTCTTCTAGGGTTAATTTTGCAAGGGCTAGGCCATAAAAATACCAGCCCAGCTGCAAAGCATGTCTGGGGGAGTCAGAAAGCGATGATCCCTTCCCCTATCCTCCACAGATCTGGAGACTGAGCATAAACCAGCTTCTCTGTTTCCACAGATCACTCATCTGATCCCACATAACCAAACCCATGCTTGTCAAGGAGGGAACGAATCAGACATCTTTCCATCTGGAAAATCACCATCCTGCTTTTCATGCATGGGAGGAGGTGAGGGGAAGTACCAATTTTCTCCTCACCAACAGTGAGGCCTGAAAAACATGTAGTTTGGCAGGCTGAATGACAAACTTCTCATGGTGTTTTGCTGTAGTCAGCAAGCAGAAAAGTACAAATGTCCTGCTGCTGAAAACCTGAGGAGGAGCTTTGCCTTGGGAGAGTGAACATTCTACCTCTTGGGCTTGCCTTCCTCAAAAAGAAAAATATGTGGTGCTAGTCAGGGCAACAGCCAGATCTGGAGGGCCATGTGCTGGTTTTGGCTCACTCTGAAGAAAGCCGGCATCTGGTTCAGCTCTGTTTCAAAGTTAAAATTTCTTAAATGGAGCCAAATATTTAAATAATATTAATAATTTTATTTCCTGAATATTAACTATGGTATATGGTGAAATGACTTCTGTACCTGCAATAAAGGGCTTCTAGGGCTTGTGAGCTGCTCTGTCTCTCTCTCGTTTACACAGTCACGCAAGCCAGCTATTCACTGCATGGCACACAGGTTTAGCTACACATTCACTGCTTAATTAAAAGTACTGCTTTTAAGAGAGCAATAGGTTTTGGTTTTGTTTTCTTTTAGTTACTGCCATAGTAACCTCCGTACTAAAATACTGAGTGCTAAGAAGTAATAAAAATTTATGAAATGCATGCAAACTCAATAAAATATTAGTTAAAAATTTATGACATGGTATGTGATTTTGTGTCAGGATGCGCACAAACACTGCTCAGAGGTATTTTGGGGGCTGGGAGAAAATAGCTCTAACATACTTTGTGGAGCCAATACTCAATGCCAATTTCCACTAATTATCTGGCATTCTCTTTTTTCAAGTGGGTGGGAGCTTTGTGAAACCTTTTCAGGTTTCTCTCATGTTGGTGAGCACCCTACGTTTGAAGCTACCTGAATTTCTCCAAAGGGTGTGGTACATGTGTAGTGTTTGGAAGGTGAATAGAAGACCCAGTGGGATCCTCTTGTTTATCTCACAAGAGGGCATCTCAGGCAATCATCTCCTCTGGAATGTCTCCAAGATCCCCTTTCCTTGGCAGTGCCAGAACGGTGTGGTTAGCCTTAGTGATCCTGGTAATGAGAGATGGTCTCAAAGCAGTTTACTTCAGAACAAGGAAATTTTGTGATTATGCCGTCTACACATCAGGAACTGAGAGGCACACAGGCAATTTTTTAAAAAAATATGGAATTATTAAATAAAAATTCAATGGTTACGTTGATTACTTTCAGACCTCTCCAAATCATCTGCAGTGACAGTGTGATGACAGGTCTTTCCCAGAGATCATCCTAAACACAGGGCTGGTGATGGCAGGAACAGGGGACAGAGGAGGAAAGTTCCCACCAGGTTTGCTTCCAGAGAAGATTGTCCTGGCTAAAGCCCCCAGCCTCAAAAATAACATCCCACAGCAGAAGCCTATGGGGAGCCAAAGGTCCCTTTCTGGCTGGGAAGAAATGTCCTCTTAGAGCAGCAGCTTTGCCATACCTTCCTTCCCAAAATTTGCCACTGACTAGTTCTGGCAGCACTCTTCTCAATTTTCTGGCTTCTCTGATTCCTGTTCATAGGTTCCTTGTTCTCCATTACACAGTCAACTCCCAACTACCCGTGGGTGGTTTATCCAGGTGGCTGATAAACCATTGATGTTGGGATGCAGAGCCAGCTCAGATCTAGCCAAGCTTATTAACTCTTACGTAGTGTTGCTCTGCTGCTGCTGCTTGGGCCAGCTGGGATTCAGGAGAGGAGCAGCCACCTCTGTACCAGGATGACATCAGCCTAAGACACCTGGATATGCAGGGAACCAGATGGGCTCACCCTACTTTGCTTTCCCTGCCTTGTGGACAAGGGGGATGCAACTAGAGAGATACACAGACCCTCCTGCATGGACACAGGATCATGCCTGACCTGCTGTGAGGCTGGGTCACTCAAGAGAATTCCTGAGGCCCTGCTGAGATGTCTTGGTTCTGGGACACCAGTACTTTTTGCTGTGCCTGTGCTGGTTTTGTCCACCATGCCTCATCTCAGCACCTACATTTGCAATCCCTGCATAACTTGACCAAGGCTGCAGAGCAAATCTGTGGCTCAGCCCAAATTCAGGCCATCTGCTCCACAGCCCATGTAAAGTGGGTGAGAATCTCACACACTAACTGGGCTCTGTGGGCTCCCCATAGTGGGTATTGGCATGGGATTCAGCTGGAAGTGTTGCGCTTACTGCTGCTATCCAGTAAATGTGATTTGAAAACTTTAGGGAAAAAAATATTTTTAACTCTCATTTATTCTCTGTTCTCCCATTTCCCTTATTTTTATTTTTCTCTTTGAAGGACAGGAAATGTGCATTGATCCTAGTGCAAAATACCAATTTAAAATACCAGACTCAGACATGCAGGCCAGAGCAGATGCTGACTACTCATAGAGCAGTTGCATCTGGATACATTTAATATTATGTCCTCACATTTTTATGCTCAGTTTTTACGCTTGTCAGCAGATTACTTATTTCCCAAATGTGATGTTTCTGGTTTGGACCTGACAGTGGTGGCACAGTGCAGGAAATCTACTTTGGGTGCATGGGATGCTCAAGCCATGTGACCCATGAGTTAGCCTCATGGGGTGATATAAAAAAAAAAATACGCACAAAATACAGGCATTTCAAACCACATAGCCAGGGAAAGCATAGGTCTGTTTTTATCAATGAGTGTCTGGGCTGCCTTCCGCCTGGATGGCTTGGAAATTTTCTATTTCACCTCAGTGCCCAAAGGTGACCTCAGTGTTTTCAAGAAGAACAGAACAAATAGCTGATAGAAAAAGGAGTTAAAGTAGCCTTACTGAACAAATAAATTGGCAAGTGTATCTAATAATTGCATGGGTTCAGCATTTTTCTGCGATAAATGAGTAAACTTTAAATGTATCTCTGAGATGTGCTATCACAGGCATTGCCATGGGCAAGTTTTATCCAATGATGAAACAGCAAGGCCTTGTGAGATAAAGATGATAGAAGGGGTACTATCAGGTGGCAGCTGGGTAATTACAACTCTCTATTTGGGCTCTGTAGTGATGCTGCATGTGATAAGTGGAGAATAATGAAGAAAAAGGAGTAGTGATAATACAGGAGCTAAATGGTAGAAAATAGCCTATCATAGCCCAGAGCCCTCTGAGTGCCTATGGGGACTTTGAACTATCTTCTTCAGTTTTCAACCACAGAAAAAATACTCTCTCTTTCTTCTTCCTTTGCTAAATTTATGTCTGGTGGGACAAAAGGGAAAACTGAAAGGAAATCAAGGGTATGTGAAGAGAATATGACCTTTGCAAATAACACTGAAGGTCACTGTGTAATTATTCTAAAATAAAAGTATCCTGTAATCTTGTCTGTACCCACAAAAGATGTAAGACCATTTTTTAATGTGATTCCAAACAGTTTTGTTGGGGATCATGGTTTATGAAAGGTCAGCTAAAGTATTTCTAATTATATCTTGTCTAGTTCTTTGCTCAGAAGAACACAAATGCCATTTGTTGTGATAGAGTCAAACTGATTAAAGAGAAAAACTGTCAAAAGACAAACTCATCACATATAAGCAAAAAATGCTATTTCCTGAGTGAAGATTGGCTTCTGTAGCTTAAAAATAAACAAAACAGCAAGCCCACAGGAGAATAAAACACTCTGGATCTGGCCGCTGAAACTTTTACTCCAGTTTGTTCCTTTTTTTTTTTTTCTTACAGATAGTAATACCTACTATAGTAGGTATATGCTGGTGAGCTTGGCACAATTTTCCAGTTATCTGAGAAACCCTTGATGATTTTTTTTGTTCCCCTGAGTAAGACAATAATTCTCTGTCACTCCTTTCACTTGGGAGTCTGATACCTAAATGTCACTTACACTGGATGTGATACAGTATGGGTGCATTTATACATGAGGGAACTCCACATAAATATCTGCTGCCTAAAGATAAGATAGAATTTTTTTGCCTTTTATTTTTAATGCTTAGCTAAATAGGTAGAATAAAAAGTGTATTGAGCACCATTTGTGTCTGCTCATGCCTTTTTACTTCTTGGGACACTGACTCTGCATTACCCAGTGGAACAACATAGAAGATGGCGTTGCGTCAGCACATTGGTGGGATGCAGTCAGAAAGACTAAGGTGCAGAAAGATTCAAAATGAGACTTTTTTGATATAGCAAACTGTGATGTTTAAACATTAGTGAGGCCAGTAGTGAAAAAACGGAAATTTTACGTGGTTCCTGGATTTGGGAGACTTGTAGTGATGCCTTAGGTTTTAACTTTTATATTTTTCAAATCCTGTACTGCCTAGTGTGTAACTCTGAGGTTTCTTGTAGCTCGTTCACTTCTGCTCTCTCATGCTAGATAGACATAACAAAGCCTCTCCAGGCCTGCTCTTCAAGGACACCCAGACCATCCTACGCCCAAAAAGTATAAAACAAAAACCTCTAAACGGGGGGGAAAGCTAGGGGGGAATTACATCATTAAACTGAAGCTTTAATTGGAGAATTAACCCTGCTGTGCAAATGAACCAAACTTGTAAGAGTGTGAAGAACTCATGACCTGTCGTCCATCTTGGGGTCCATCTTGGCAGTAGCCTCTGGCTCCCCAGAGTGTACCTTTGAAATACCTTTCAAATAAATACCTACCTTTATTCCCTTACTCCTGTCTAGTCTCTGTTTCTAGGAGACCTCTCAAGGCATCAGTAGCTTGTTGGTATAACTGAGAAAATCATACTGAGTTTTAGGGGGAAAAAATGAACAGAGGTCCTGTTCTCACCCTGACAGAAGCTAACTGGAGTATGACAAAAGCATTTAAGCATTACCGATATAAATGGCATGTAATAAAATATTTACAGCTGAATAGAATGGCTGTTTATAGGCTGAAAGGCCACAACTGAATAAACAAGGAAATTCACACACACGTAAGAAAAGGCTTTTTAAAGTATACACCTTATTGCAATTATTTTTATTATATTATTAAATCAAAATGTCTGTTTCAGAATTTTAAAATTTCACATTATTACTGTGTTTAGTGGGACACTGAGACAAGTCACACCAAATCCAATCCTTCTTCTGATTTAAGATAAAGATCCTGGTAAAAAAATAGATCACAAGTCAGGAGTTCATGGCGTGAAGAATTATTAGGCCATCTCAGCCAGGAAGCATAGTTTCTCATTATTGACTGACTCCTACTCTCCTGGAGTAATGGGGTTTTGTCATTCATTGACCTATGAGGCCTTATTTATGTGCAGGCCACTTAGTGCTTTGGCCATGTGTGTGAGATACAACTGTGACCATATGGCTCTGCAGAGGTACCCAAACGGTGAGATTCCCCAGGATGGAATTCAACTCTCTTACGTTTATACACCCAAAAGCTCATCATCTAAGTTTGAGCTACCCACCCTGCTTCTTTTTTCAGTCAATGGGGAGAAACTGGCACCTTCAGAAAGAAAATTATGTGTCCTGTGTCAGACATCCAACTTAAGGAGGGATCAATTACCCTTAGGAAATACCTATTAATCCTGACGGAATACAGAGGGAGCCTGGGGTGACTGGCTTAGACATTTAACTTCTAGATAACTGAAGACAGGTAAAATGAATTTCATCCTGCCTTTAAAGGAGATTTGTGTCCAGTGAGATCAAGACAGGTCTCCATATTTGGACATTTCTTTCATTTTAAATCATGCTAAGTGCTTCCCAAACCACGGGGGTGAATAACCTTATTGTCGTTCATCTCAGTCAGCCTGGCTTGGGTTTAACTCATCTTTGGCTATGCAAAGCTCACACAGAGGTTTTCAGGTGGCCATGATGACTCAGGCAGTCCTCTGCTCCTTCTCCTAAACCCCATCCTCTACTGATCATTTGTGTGGTCACACAGTGAAGTAGACCAGCACACTGATCTTGCTGAAAACTGAGTAGGGGAAAAAAAAGTCGTTGTCTGTTCAGGCTCAAATGACCATACAACCAACAATGTTTGAAAAATGGAAGAAATACAAGAAAAGCAGCATTAGGGCTAGAGACTGCTCCAGACAACCTCCATTATATGTCTTTCCTTTCTGTCATCTATTTTTCTTGAGTCAACATTAAAATCCTTATCAAGGCTTCACCATCTTGCCTGGATCCCTGTAGTTTTCAACTCATCACCCACACTACTCTTCCTGCCCTGTCTATCCAGCAAAATCAATCCTTAGGGTGGTCTTCCTCACCCTATTACCCCTTTAAACAATCCACTCACTTTGGGGGAAGCAGAAAATTGCTACAGAAGAACAAAGGACTCTTTGTAAGCCCTACAGATCAGACAGATGTTTGTTGGCAGGGTCCATAATTTCCTGAGACTGAAGATTCTCAACTTGTTCTTTACTTGTGATGACGTAATTACTGTCTCTGCACTCACTTTGGCCATTTTGGTCTGTTCTCCTGTTGTCCTTTGGCATCCAGAGCAAGTTCACAGTTCATAACCAAGTATGCAAGCAAAAATGAGGGATCAAGCAGTGGCTAGGAGGAAAGAGAAGAATGGAAACTCCTTAAACAGACATGCTGGTTGCAGAAACTACACTGTCTGGCCTTGAGGATCCAGGGGTTTAAGGAGAAAACTGCCCTGTGCATGGAAGCTTGTATTGGTTAGGGAAATTATTTCTTTTTGGGCAGACAGTCCGAGGCTTAACATCAAATTGGGCCTAGACATTGCCTGCTGAAATGGTGTACAGAGCAAAACTTGGCATTTTCTTGACCTAGAAAGAAATTAGCATTTTAGTTCAAATCTAGACTGCACTTTCAAAGCGTCCTAGTTGTCTCCACTTGCTGGGCATTGGTTCACTTGGTTCGCATCACACCTGGGCATGAATCAGCCGTATTCCTGCTGGGTGAACCTAACACAGAGGTCATTCTCCAGAAGTGCGCATCCAGTGCTTCCACTGCTTAAAGGCATTCAGTCCCTGGGCTTGTGCTGCAGCTAGTCCAGGTTCACCCTCTCTGAAATGCACAGGAGGTGGCTATGAGGACCTCAGCAACAACTGTTTTACCTTCTCAGTCTGCTCCTACTGCTCCAAAGTATTTTGCCAGCAGAGATGTATCCTATATATTATTCAATGTGATAAAACTAGTTTCTCTCTATTTCATATTTACCCTCCTCCCAAGACCTTAAAACAAAGTCATAAGCCAATTGCCACTTTGCAAAATGAAACTGAAATCAGAAGCAGCCTTTGAGGCAGATGACCAAGACCTACTAACAAGTTTTATCTTGGTGGTCCTGATATAGTCCCTGTCAAAAATCAGGAGTTTTCCCCTGGCTGTTTGCAGTCTTAGACTGTACTCCTAGTGATTGATGTCTAGCACCTTAGTCCATAAAATGTACATCCATTATACATCACTTTTAGGCCTGCATATAACAGTTTATAGATATTAAGTCCTACACATATACACCACACTCTACTGACTCCTGACTTCTTTTCTTACCAGTCTCCTTTTAACTCCTAAAATTTGCAAGGCTTATATCAGGGAAACTAAGTCAGAAATTTTCATAATTTTTAAGTGTATTCATACAGGCAGGGAATAATCTGTTCTTCATGTCCCTGGTAGATACAGCAAGAACTGCTGAGCTTAAATTTCTGCAAAGGGGATTTAGGATAGTCATTAGGAAAAACTTTCTTGTTAAACCTTGGAATAGATTGCCTAGGGAGGACGAAGGATCTCTATCACTGGTGTTTTTTTCAAGAACAGGTTAGACAAATGTCTGTCAGGAATGTCATAGGTATAGTTTATATTGCCTGGAGGAGATGGAGGGAGTAGATGACCTCTCAAAACCCTTTCCAGACTCTTCTTCCTGTGATCTTCCAAGGCATTCTGAATGTTTTATTTATCTATATCAGTTCATCTCAGTACTTCTAGTACTGTGTTTATCCAGGACGAGATATGAAAGTTCCTAATCCTCTAAGACTACAGATCACTCAGAAGTATGTGTCTTGTTATCCATTGATGTTTGACACTAGTGCAGACACTGGTAGGAAACAACTGCCTTTGGCTGGAACACTGTCCATCACATTCTCTCTTACTCCCAATTCTCCTAATAAAGGGCCACCTGACATATTGTTGAACTTGGATTTCAAATGTTAGTCAAGATGAAAAACCTGTTGATAACACTATTAAGACCAACTAGGTTATTTATACCATTGAGTTTCAAAATCTTCCTTTTGGTCAATAGAAATATATTATCAGCCAGTGGATCTCTAAAACTAACAGACTTTAAATACAAAAACATATATTCCTAT
Source organism: Coloeus monedula (assembly GCF_965178545.1). Classification (NCBI taxonomy): domain Eukaryota; kingdom Metazoa; phylum Chordata; class Aves; order Passeriformes; family Corvidae; genus Coloeus; species Coloeus monedula. Next base: position 78,054,114 of record NC_138783.1, on the reverse strand, counting down.
TAAATACTTAAGTGTGCTGAGTGACATGACACTTTTATACCCAAGAAAATCACACTAACATTGCGCTCCAGACAGAATGATGCTCATTAGCAACACAAATGCCTGAAACACTATACAAACCAAAATGTGTTTGGTTTGGTACATTAATATTGTGCCGTGATACAGTGGTCTCCTTAGATCCATTTCTATGTGTTGATGCAACAGGGTACTTCCAGCTTATTTCTACCTCCGTCCTATTTCCTTCCTGGTTACTATTCCCTGACTGACTGTTTGGTCTTACCTTCAGTAACACATGAGTTCATGCCCATGAACTCGACAGCAGTCTGGTTTGGGAGACAACAAAAGCTGCCCAAAGCTGCCTGTTGAGAATGCAGCCCTGTGCTGGAGCTGCAGAGGTACATGGCACTAAAGAGCTTCTGTCCACATAGCACTAATGGAGCAGTTAGCCAAAAAACACCATCCTCATTTCTGACACCTTACTGAATGCAAGCGTTTCTCCTGAGCCAAAAACTTCTGGTTATGCTATGCTGTGTGATAGGATAGGACTCAATGAGGAGAGCTGCACTCCACATCTCTGAGAGATATCTGCTATCTTGTTTGAAAGCTGATATACCCTCCAACTTTGCTGAAGCTATTTTAGTTAAGCTATAACAACTCAATTGGCTAAATCCTTACTAGTGATATGTAGTTAGATATCACCCAGAGCTGATACTGGGACTGTGGATCTTGTCCTTAAGAAACTTTAAGGTCTTCTTTATTTTCTCAGAAATGTCAATGCAAAACATGATAATAGCAAAGGATGGGCAGGGACAGATTTGTCAGCAGTGGCATCAATTCAAAGGTGCATCAAAATGCAGTGGCCTGACAGAGATGAATGACAAAAAAAACAGCTCTCCCACAAAAACTTACAGTCTTGCTGTACAACAGGCAATTATTTTGCTTAATCAAATTTTCAGCTAAGCTGCCTACAGTGTCAGGAAGCCACAAAGTCACTTAACAGACAGCATTTTGAATGGGTTGGAGAGGAAATATTTAAGCTGAACTGTTGTTGATGAGATTTCTCAAGCTTAAGAAATTCTCACATAAAGGACATTATGGGAAGGAAATGAGATGGCTTTAGAAGAACCAAATCTGCAATTTCTTTTTTCTAGATTTGAGATCTTGAGCTGAGATCACATGGTATTGGTTGTTTTTGCCATGAATACATTGCACACATTTACAAATACACTGAGCTTCAGTAATTGCTGTGTATAAATGGATTTCCACTATTATATTATGGTACAAGTCAGAGGAACCACTCAGATTCTAATTTTCTCAGAAATGTTGCTCTGTGTTGGACAGAAAGGAGAAGAGGTGTCCATGACACGATAAGGTAAAGGGTACTTTAATAATACAAATTTTGGAAGTGTAGATATGAAAGCAAATGAACCACCTCTCAAAATACCTACTTCTGAACTCCTGTCCTGCAGCAGATCTTCAGTCCATGAACAACCATTTAGAGAGCAATTCAGGTTTTTAAACATAAAACCATGTTTGGTGCCCTGGGTATACTGCCCAGCCTCCAGCTGCTGTTGACCTCCTGTAGGTCCTGCCTGCAATCTGCCAGCCCCACATAGGTGTTTTGCATACCTTCAGATGTTTACAGTGGCAATTGATGCTTACATTTAGGCTTGTGAATTGCACCCTTGATTTTTATGTGCTCCAGTTTCCTGTATACTAAATTACAAAATAAGCCTTGCTTCTTCCCAGCTTCAGCCTGCACCAGTATTTGCAGAGCTGTCACAAGTATTGACAATTCTGAGAATGCCAAAGACATTTCCACTGCAAAAAACCTCATGGATTAGGTTTAAGTCCATGCACAAAACTTGTCATGAGATCTTTACAGGCAGCAACCTTCTGCCTGTCTGCTTTTTGTGGGCAGCTAATTCCTTCCCCTGAAGGAACTTCCACAGGCTGAGCACAGGCCACACGGTCTGGTCCTGCCCCCTGGCAATCCATGACAACATCTCATCCAGAGTAGCTGCAAAACTTCCTTTTGGAGGGCTTTTCCCTATTCCATGTATGAACAGGGGTACCTGTAGCATGGCCTGTCATTCTATAGCAGGACTAAATTCTACCACTTTCCACTCATTAATTGAACATTGAAGATATTTGTGTAGAATAGCACAATTTAGCAGTAATATAGAGCTATCCTTTAGCTGACATCCAAACAAAAATTCTGCTAATAATATGTTTTCTTGATCTGTAAAGAATTTCAGTAAGGTATCTGTCATTTTAAAAAGTCAATCTTCTCCTTATTTAAGGGTATTAAGCAGTCCTTCATTCTGGTGGCTGCTTTTCATATGCTTCAGGCTTTCTGATCATCAGAATATCACCAACTGTCCTTTGGAACTGGCATTTGTGACAGCCCATGGTAAATGGCCTGGAACAGGAAAACATTCCACAGATAATTTAACCGAACCAAATTATTTAGCAAAGAGGACTCTGCACTTCAGTGATACATGTATTGATTTGATATAAAGTATTAATTTTCTGGTTGTATTATTTTATCATGTTAGCTGTCTATTGAATTTTACTTTTCCTCTCCCAAAGAATTTGTTCTCAAAACAAATGTATTTGGTACTCAGTTTGAAAGGATTTTATTGGATCTCTCATTGTGTTTTCCCCTCCAGCTGACTTCCATTTAATCCTTTCAATTTAAATATTTCCCTATGTAGGAGTTGACAGCTAGGAAGGACTATAACATCAGGATACCTTTCACTCCATCCATTTTTAAACATTGCTCCTGAGTAATTAGTTCAACCCTGTCAAGAAAATTCATATGCCTTCATACTTGATTCCTTGCCATTATGGGTATTTGTCATTTCTTGTGCTAGCTGGGATCAAGGGGGCCAAAAGCAAATGTAACTATAATGAAATTTCAAACCCACTGCCTCACACTTACTAGTAAAATATCAAGGAATCTTCTAAGTGGTTTATTTTCTTTAATACTTTGTCTTTAGAGAGATCTCCAAGCCCAAAGTATGAGAAATTTGAGGTACTGCCGAAAAAGGCATCAGCCACTCATCCCGTTACAGCAAGCGTTGAGTCTTGGGCCTCCCCTGAAGTTACTGAAGCCAATAATATGACTCGATATACCTGTATGTGTTCCAATCACATCTCAAACTACAAAGCAGATAATCTCTGTTGGTATTCTCTGGGGAAAAGTTCATTTACCTGCCAATCAGTTTGTAGATTAACCTTCCAGCTCTGTCATGAATTTATCCTGAGGAATGCCTCTGCTACTCTATGACCTGAAAATGTTTTATGTTCACAACATCATTGTCAAGTGAACCTCCCCACTCTGCAGTGAGTATATTGCAGTAGGGACATATGGTAGTTTTATTAATATATTGCATACATCTCTCGCTCTATATATACATCTTCTCCATTTCCCATCACTGTAGTCCTGGTTCATGTGCTCTGTGTACAGAGTAGCCTAGGTTACATCTTTTCCTTCTGCAGATGTAGTCATAACAACTGATCTGTGAATAGGCTCCAGCTGGGGTCATTAGGGGTGAGACAGTCTCCAGGACTTTCTCACATGCAGGTCTGGATGGAGAAGCAAGCCTTGAACCATATGCTTGGTCAACTTGGACGCAGCTTGAGTATCCATCTTGCTTTTTGCTGAAGTCAGACGTGTCCACAGTTCTGCAGTACATTACCTGATATTTTAAATATGTGTGCAGATGCTCCCAAGCAAAACCTCCTTAGTCATAAATCTTAAACCATCAAAACCTAACTAGGAATTACTATACAAGAAGTCTCCAGATACTGAACGCATTAATGCATTTATTTATCTAACTAGTAAGAATTTTTAAAAGATCATTTGTGTCATCACTGCTTTCAGATGAACTGTGCAGAGTGCAAGATGAGACAGACAAATAAGCAGCTGAAATATGAAATTAAAATGTTGACATGAATTTGCATGGATGAACAGAAGGAAAATCTCTCATTCAACTTCAGCACCAAGTTTTGTGACCAAACAGTCCTGAATGAGGAGTTTGTTCAAAATCAGAACCTCTGAATGTTTCAGTGTCCTTCTGGTTTTATTCAATGGAATCAATAATTTCCTTAAAGGAACCAGATACATTCTGGTGATTGATTAAAAATAGATGAGGTGCTACAACACATACAGTGTCTACAGAAATTATGACATTTACAGCATAGAGTGTATATAGAATTTGAAGAGTGTTTGTGCAGCTAATTAGGAGGATAGAATGGGAAGAATCTGCACAGATATGACCTGATATAAGAGATGGGAATTTAGAGATTATGGAGAACCCTCTATTCAAAACCAACACATTCAGTAATCCTAAGAATTGTACTCTCTCAGATACACAACCACACATCCACATTTAGAGTCTACTGCCAAAACGTACTATTAGATCACAAAATTTGATCTACAGTGTTAGACCTATTACTTCATCCCCCAATTAAATCTGTACACAGCCCAATAATTTCCGTTGGATGAAAGGATAATTTGTGTTTGACTAATGCATAACTTCTACAGAATATCTAGTCTTGATCTCACAATAGCAGGAGACAGAAAATCTACTGCATGGTAGTTAGTTTGAATGGTTAATCCCACTCACTGCTAAAAAAAATAGGTATCTAACTTCTGTCCTGGATTGACTTAGCTTCTGATTCCAACCACAATTTCATTCTCTACTAAATTCAAAATCACTTCAGTGCTCAGTGTTTTCTCTCAGGAAAGGGATTTATATACTCTAATCAAATCCCTTCTAAATTTTCTTTCTGATGTGGTTTAAAAAAAAAAAAAAAAAAAAAAGAGGGCTTCCAATTCTTAAACCACTTACTGCATTTTTTCAGCACTTTCTCCACCTTTTCAATGGTTTTTGAAAAAGTACCAAAACTGAACCCCTATTCTAGCTGTTGTCTTGGCAGAACAACATCTGCAAGTGCTGCCACCCTTCTACTCTCATTCATTACTTGAATGTTTGTACAGCCAGGTTGTGTCCCTCACGGCATAGCATTGCACTGGGAGGGGCTGTCTGCAAAAACCACCCTTTGTAGGACACTATCAGCTGGGGAGTTTTTTGTTTGGCAAAGCAAAAGGAGCAGCTCTTTATCCTGAGTTGCTTGCTTTCTTGTTCTGAGCATTCTGCTTCCACAGTCTTCCAGCAGCCTACAGGTTGTCAAGGGACTTCTTAAACCCACACTGTGCTGCACTGCCACTCAACGCAGCTGTTTGGATTTTCCTCATTTATGCCATTTCCAGGTACCACAGAGCTCTCCTTTACCTTGGAGAACTCCCCACTTCCCAGGCTTGGTTGTTTCTCCTGAGGCACCCTGACTCTATGTCATGTGAGCCTGCGCACATACCAACACCCTCCTACTGCCATCCCTCTGGTTGCTATGCAGGAGCTCGGCTGTCCTGGCTGGAACAGTCCTGCATGCATCTAAGCTGAGTCTGTTCCAGACCATGATCCCAAAGAGCAAGCTGTGCACATCAGAAGGCAAAGACAGCTGATGTCTGCCTAGGTTGTCCCAACACATGTAAGTTAGAAAGCAGTACAATTCAAGATGAGATGTCCACTACATAATAAGCTTCTTTTAAGAAAGCAATAAAACCAATACCCAGTCTCGGAAGTCACAATGAGGAGAGAGAAGATGCAAGAGTAAAATGGAAGAGTGAATATGGCATTGAACTATCTGAGGCTTACAAGTCGGCAAAGAGAAAATGCCTGAAATAGATGTTGGCAGCTGAAATCTGTACTAGGAGTAACAACCTATTGACAAGCCAGAGAGAAGAATTATATGAGGAGCAGAGATCACTGTCAGCAAAGGAGAGACATGAGAGATGCTAAAGGGAAGAATTATATTTGTTCTGAAGAGGGGGAACATAGACAATCAAACACACGAAGACTGCCAGCAGTAGAGGCTGGGAACAGAGACGACAGTCTGGCTGTATGGACTGTTCCCACTGTTCTCAGCTTACAGCAGTGAATCCTTAGGGAGAAAGTTTATACCTCCCACAATTCAGACAAGTCTACATCTACCTCTGAGCCTACCTATGGTTCAGATAGTAAATTTGCTCTAATATCAAACCTAAGATCCACAAAACAAAAAGTAGCAGCCACGTAAAGGCATTTTTCATTGGGAAGTTATTTTAATTGGTAGCTGATGCCAGTCAGAGCTGTACTCTCCCCTCACATATATCTATACTAAGTGTTAAGGAGAACTGGAGGCAGATGAGAGAGGTTCACCAAGGAAATATCATATCTGACAACTAAATTTATTTTTATCAACTGACTACTGGGGTTCCTTAGAAGAATGGGTACTGTATTGCTTACATAGCCTTTAGCCAGAGAATAAGGTCAATATTTCACTCCTGCACTGCTCAGTGTAGGCAAACAATTAAGTTACAGCACTGAGAGTGAAAGATGGTGAAAGTCAAAAATCACTGTCAAAGACAGTAGGTCCCTGTGATAAGAGAACCTTATTCAAAAAAGTGGTAACGTTTGTAAGTTCACAAAACCTTGGAATATTGGTCTAACGCCAGGAATCAGATGTTAAGCAGATTACAGAATGGACTGGCTCATCAGCTGCAAGTTGAATGAATGTAGAAAGTTTCATTTTGGACCAACGATCTCCAAAGCAGGCTAAAGCCTACTGGAGAAGGAGCACCTACACCCCAGCTTGTGTTCCTTGTGCGAGGAGGGCACCACAATCTGCTCATACTCAGCCCTGGCAGAGGGAAGGCAAGTTCCCTGGCTTCTTGAGGAACAGAACTTTCTGTTGTTTTGTTTTCTGAAAGCCCACAGTGCAACAGTGTCCCCAGACTACCAGATAACTACCAAAAGTTTAAGATACATGCAATTTGTCTCCTTGGTCTACTTCACAATATTAGGTCTAGTTTTCAGAGTGTTGAGTATTAAATTACTCATCACAAACAAAAGTTCTGCTGCAGGATAAGTGATGATAATAATGCCTGATAGCTGTGCATAATGTTTCATTTGGCAGGAGGTAGTCTGACTACTACAGGAAGCAATTGGCCAGAGGATCTTGTTGAGGCACAAATAGTCAAAAACCAAAAACCGTATATGAGTGAAAAATTTGCACACAGAAATGTGGAGCTCCGTCTATTAATTCCCTACCAAATAAAAAAGAGCTTTTTCCTTTACTGGTGCATTTGTCTCCTATGCAATGCAAAGAGAAAAATGAGAGACTGAATGGAGACACTGAAGACAGACTCTGTCAGAGACGGATATTTTCATGTAAAACCATTGTGCTTTAAGAAGTTTTGCCCTGTGGTCATCAGAAGGCAAGTGGGAATATATGTGGGTGAACAATTTCTCATTGAGGTAAAATGTGAAATAAACTGTGAATACAGGACAGAGTGGGAGAGAGAGAAATCAGAAAAACACTCAAGGAAATACATAAAATCCTAAAATGAAAAAAACCCATTATGTCCTCAGTCTGATCATGAAGGCACCAACACAACATGATTAGAGGGACAAGGGACCAAGAAATCAAATATTTCGTGGAAAGTATTTTCCAGCAGACATAGAAGTTTCCATCAGACGCCAAGATGAGAAAGACCCTTCTCCTGTCTTTGTTCAGTTCCTGGTCTGAAGTTCCCATTCCCTTAAAATCCAGACCAAAAGAAGAGCTGGATATTCTTTTCTCTTTGGGAATTGGTGGTTATAGAAGAAAATATAGGAGACAGTTTGCTATATAGGCAGCCAAGAGAATTAAAGAAATATGCATAACATGGCTGTTTCCTGCTGTCAACAAAGAGAGAAACTGCGAGAGATGGCTGATGCCAAGCATTTTTCAACACTTGATATGTCAGCAAGGTTCTGGCAGGTGCCTTCAGGAAAACAGAGCACTCGTCTGAGCATGTTCAATACCCCCTTGGGAAAAGACTGTGTGAAGCACAAGGTGCATTTTTACTAGAAAATAAGACTTTTTTCAAAGTAGATAAACCCCTGAGATTTACCCATTGAAGGTCCTGACGTAAAAAAAAAGTAAAAAAGAGGGAATACAGCTTTGGTACTCTGAGAAGCTTTAGAGAAAATCAGCTCTTCTGCGCTAAACTTCAGCAAAACATTGACTCCGTGGAAGGGAAATTACCTCCTGCAGCTGATCAGACTATGGCACAGGCTGTCACATCGCCTCTGACAGGAGGGAGGGGCACAAGGACTGGACTGTGAAGGGAGCAGTCCTTCACAGGACTGTTGGTGTTGGGTGTGGGTGATGACTGGCACCCTAGGAGCAATAGTGGGCAAAGGTGGGCAAGGGACATAGAATCCAAACTGTGGTAAAGAGAAACTGAAAAAGGTAAATGAATCCATGTTCTGAAGTAAAGAATTATGAGGTTGAGCTTAAATTAAGTGGTGTCCAGATGCTTTCAGGAAGGTCCAGGCACAGATCTCCTACACCATCAAAGCCAAGATTGGGTTTTACGCATCCCACCTGCTAACAAGTGGAGTGTTAATTTACTCAAGAAGAGCAGGACAAGAATTAGACTTAGAGTGTGGGTGTTAAAGAGTTTAATGTCAAGGTTAGCCTAAATTATCATAAACCACTTTTTGCCACTGCCAAAAAGGAACTGTCAATTTTCCCATTTTCACGCATTAGAGCAGGGATTACTTTTCCAGGTACAAGTGTATCATTTGCAAATTAAATATGAATGAGGAGATACTTGATTGTTCAGCCATTATCTTTGATTTCTGACAAAAAGGTAGGAAAGGGAAGCCTACATTACATTAAGTGCTTGAAAACGTAATCATTTACAGCAGATACCCCTGAATGTTTTCCTTTCCATTGAAAGTTAATTAATTAATCTTAATTAATTACATTAATTAAGACCAGACACAGCCCTTATTATCAATTTAAGAATGATCTCTAAGAACTGTCAAAACTTATTGATCAAGAGTACAAGTAATTTTCAGGGAAGTTCAAGTTTAGACAGGCAACTGCTAGTACCACCTGACTCAAACATGACAAATACCTAGCAACAGCACATCTCATTAAAGAATTAAAATCATGCTCTGATCATACTCTGATCTTCATTTTGGACTGTTAGGCACCAGCACAGTGCCAATAAAAGATATAGCTGCCTTCTGGAAACACCCTAAGTTAGTAGAAAACTTAAAATAAAGCATGAGCATGTTTAGAACATTAGAATACACATCTGACTGCTTATATAGAAGGAGAAAAACAAAACATCACAGTCAGTCAAGTTCATGGTCGTGGGACTCTTTATGAGAACGACAGTGGAATTATTTATGCCCAAAAATATTATGTTGAGCCCTGAGGTCAAATCAGGTATGTCAGTGCCGGCAGAATGCAGAGACATTGTGGGATGCTGAACTGCCCGTTTTCCTCAGACAAGTCTAAAACTGAAAACAGCTGAACCATTTTGAGATTTCTGATTCCTAAACATTTGGGACAGATGACTTTTCCACTGTCCTGTAGCACAGGGAAGACTCCACACAAGAATGTCAAAAGATTCACATTATGAGCTACTTAATAGACTTGCCATAAGTATTTCGGATTCTGATGTTTATTGCTAATTTTTGATGGACATATGCTTAACTGTGAAAGGAAGATGAGCAAACTTTATCTCCAGGAACGTGGAGTAGGAGCTAGTAAAGCTAGGTGTTATGTTCTTCAGTGCTTCACATTTTGTAATGTTGACCAAACTAAAACTCAGACATCAAGTGGAGCAGGTATCTGCCTGGTTCTTTAGCTCAGCTCTTGCTCAGAAAAAGCACATACTTCTTCTACAGCAAACCTAAGATTGCTGTTTTCTCTCTCTTTAACATTGTCTGGATCATCTGACCAAGATAGGTTCTTTGCCCCTTTGAAGAACTTTGCTGCAGAGCACACAAATGTTTTTTCAGCAGACACAGCACCTTCTTTTCTCTGTTACATTTGTTTTATATAGATAGTTCTTTCAAATCTTACTGTTGCAGTTTTCTCTCGACAAAAAACTTCTCATGGACTTCTTAGGGATCTTCCTTTCATTTTATTCATGCTTACTTCCATTTAGATGGAACTTATTCTGGTTATATTCTCTCTCCTCTCATTCTACTTCTAGATCAGTTTTGAATGCTCAGATATTGCTAATTACCAAAGCTAGAACTTTGGCACAGTTGCATCTCTGGTTGCTTTATTGTAGTATTCCATTAATTATTCAAAAATGGTCTTCAAAAATTGGCTCTCTTTGTCTCTAGAATAATACCAGTTTGGACTGTACTATTTCTTTTCTTCTCCTTTTGCATCTTGGCTAAGGTTGATTTCTTCAAAATCTCTCACTCAGTGGCAATCAACCTGCCTCCCAACTGAAGCCCCAAAAGTTAGTCCCAGTCTAGTCTGCATACCATGTCCTTGAGAATAATTAGTAATGGTGCTGCCAGCTGCTGCCCTGGCCACTACGTTCTGATATTGAAAGTGTTCACTCCAAAACAAGTCTGGGTACAATGGAGGTGCAGTCCAGCTCTCCTGTATTATGAGCAAGTGCTCCAACCCCTGGTCTGCATGGCAAAGGAAAAGGGACACTGCACATCCTCTCACAAGAATTAGCCCAGCACTGCATAAATAGATAGCACCCACATATTCTCTGGTTGAAAAAAGAGAATGAAATCTGAAACACAATGGTAGAATTATGAAATTAAATATTGAAGAAATAAAGTCTTTTTTCTAAAGAAATATTTGTGTCGCATATCAGAAACATTTGATTTCCCCCTGAATTGAAACAATAACAAATTCTCAGATGTCAGCACTTCTTACAAAAATGATATTCCATATCTCAGCTGGTCTTGTCTAACAGGATTTTCTCATTAACCTCCCTAAAAGATAGCATTAATACCTCCATGAAGACTTTTATTTTTCTCTCTTCATTACATTTCTTTAACATGTTGGTGTATGCGTATTGACTTAATAATTACCATTATTATGTTGAATATAATGAAACAACCAGTGATGTCTTATTGGAGAATCTGATTCACCCTCTATTCCTTTTGTTTTGTATTAAAGCATCATTACAAAGTTACAAAGTCATCTGGTCCATCTAAGCCTGCTCAAATCATGCCTAACTTCAAAGCTAGATATTGAGTTGCTCAGGGCATTGCCCAGCAATTTTGAACTTCTCTAAATCACCTAAGCCTGTATGATGTGAAAACTTGTAAAGGGCTTGTAGTAAGGATCTTTATCTCCTATTTACAACACCAGTACCTGCACAGTGCTGTGAATCATTTTGATATGTGAAATACACAAGAATAAGTAGCCTTTCTGTAAGACAAAAGTGCTTGCTTTATCTACTTGCACATGGCTGACATACAAAAACAATTTACATTAATGTACGAAAGGTACAAACACACAAAAATTTTCAGCCACTGGGCTGGTTAATAGACACAGAAAAGAGGAAAGAAACCTGAAACAGCTCTGCTTACCAAATCAACATGGATTTTTTCTTGTTCACTCTTTTTATTCCCTAACTTAGGATTCCATGGGACATCCACATTTTTCTGGACCTGCCTTCTAGACTGCAAGAATTTAGGGTTCATATGTAGCTTTCTGCATCCTGCAGGGTTGATAAATAAAAGCTAAATAATAATGAATATAATTGAAGAATTAGTATCAATATCTCAATAGACGCTGCAATTAGCAACGCACCATTTGCATGTCAAAAGTCTTTAGGTAAAATTAAAAGAACAAAGTGATTGTCTCTGTTATCACATTTTCCTCCCATTTCCAGATGTATTCTCTAATAAAATCCTAAACATGGTGCAGGCATGCACTAGTCTGTCATGCTACTTGTTATGTTGCCAAACAGGTAGCATGAATTTCCCTCAGCAAGCTATAAAAAGTGCAGAAGTCAATGAAGCAGAATTTATGGTTAAAGAAAGAGATTACAGAATGAGACTTAAGCACATGCTTAACTGCTTTGCTGAGCTAAGGCATATATGGGGACACTGATAACTTTAACACTTGCAAAGTCCTTCATGATAGCAAACCACCATTAACCCTAAAATGGTTCTATCAAATGACATAATGCCAGCAGCCTATTAACAGAGCTTTTATTTTTAATGGAAGTTGAACTGCTTCGCTACTGTATCCTATATCTGGGTTTCTATCATGTTGTTGCATAGATAATTTAGACTGATATCAGTTTTTGTCATGACAACTCAATTTTGCAAGATAGTATTGCACTTTTATTCTTAAAGAATAGATCCTAAACTCCAAATAATGTAGAATAAAAATATATGAAAGGGTTGAAATTGTCTTTTTGAGGACAATGGATGAAATATTAAGAGAAATATGTTTAATTAGTAATTCTTCTCTGGAAATGGTACATGTCTTTATTTCAGAACAGATCATAGATGTAGTGTAGAAGCAGATTTTCTGCAACGGCTGGTTACAGTTATAATAATAAAACAAGTTTAGTGGGAAAGTGGTATAACTATATGCATGGCTTTGCAGCTCTAGGTTACTGATTCTTATCCAGGTCAGATAACTAATACCAGGAATTTATTTTCAGGAATTATAACTGATTTTGGTACTGTTTGAGACACTTAAGTAATAAAAAAGGTGACAGTGTAGTGTTTATTCAATACCTTACCATTGTGAATTATTGTATATTCTGTAGCTTCAGAACAAATCCATCCTCTCAAAATTTGATCTGAGATAACACATGATCAGAAAGTCTCTCACTCTTTAACATGATTATTTTAAATATATATGGTCAGACAGTCTCTTGCATCAAGATTGTCACACACACAAAATCTTTGATAGTCCCTAATCCTTGAGGTGTTCCTCAAGATGGTTCAGTCCTTATGGCGCTGTCTATGGATCTGCCAGGTATCAGATCCCAACAGTGGCTGGCAACTGGACTCCAGCCTGCTGTGTTTGTAGTGATTTCCTTCCTAAAGCCCACAGATTTAGGCTGGAAGTCTTTACCTCCTCAGCTGGGGTCTCCCAGCTACCTGTTCTGGGAAACAGATCCATTGACCTTGCATGTAATGAAGATCTAGTCATAAAATACTGCCTTTAAAAAAAAAAAAAAAGAAATTATGTCACAAACAGAGAACTGCTATTGATTTACTGGTGCAGTTTATGTTGTCTGGATATTTAACCACTCAATCAAAGCTACTGGCATTAGTTGCTTGAGACATATGAGACCCATAGCTTCCCCTGGGTATATCCTCCATTTATTTCAAATTTCTTGTTGATTCTGGAAGGTAATGTGCATAAAATCTACACTATATATATACTTCTCTTCTGAAAGAGCATGATTTGATCAAAGCACCATTTCATCTTTCTACCTTTCTATCTGGTCAGCCTTTTTTCCAATGTGAAGGACAAAGAGGAGCAAGAAGATATATGAGAGAACCACAGTACAACTGAGGTGGGAAGGCACCTTTGGAGATTGTCTAATCCAACTCTCCTGATTATATTGGATCACTTATAGCAAGCTGTTCAGGACACTATTTAGATGGGGCTTAAGTATCTCCAAAGTTGGAGACCCAATCTCTCTGGGAAACCTGTTCCAGTATTTGACCACCTTCACAGTGCAAAGGTTTTTTTCTTATCTTGCAATGCCATTTCCTGTGCTTCAGAATGTGCCCATTGACCCTTGTTCTCTCACTTGACACCCCTGAGAAGAGCCTGGTTCCACCCACTTTGCAACCTCCCTTCAGGTATTTATGTACATTCATAAGATTTCCTCTGAGCCTTTCTTCTCAGGCTGAACAGTCCCAGCTCTCTCAACCTTTGCTCATAGGATGGATGCTCCATCATATCCTTAATCAGGCTCTTAATCATCCTTGTGGCCCTTTGCTGGACTCTTCAATACATTGGTGTCTCTCTTGCACTGGGGAGCCCAGAACTGGATGCAGGACTGCAGATGTGTCTCACCTATGCTGAGTACAGGAAGGATCACCTCCTTCAACCTGCTGGTGACAAATTCCTGATAGGATGATGCTTAAGATGCTGGTAGCCTTCTTTGTCTCAAGGGCACGTTGCCGGTTGATAATCCCCTTAGTGACCACCAGGATTCCCAGGTCCTTTCCTGCAAAGCTGCTTTCCAGCTGGTCAGCCTTCCAGCCTGTCCCTGGCGCATGGGGTTCTTCCTTCCCATACGCAGGACTGTGCACCTCTTCTTGTTGAATGCCATGAAGCATCTGGTCATTCTGTGGAAAGTGAGTCTTCTTCCAGTTATCTGAAGAAGGCACCTCATCTATTTCTCCTTCCTGTTCAGGTGGTCTGCAGCAGACACCCATCACAGTGAAACTAATCTTTGTCTGCTATCTAGTCATGACTAGGTAAGTCAGTAAACTCCCAGCTGGCTCACCATCAATCCCCAGGCAAAGCTCTATGCACTCCTGCTACTCTCTCAAATATTGGGTAACTTCCCCTGCTTGCTTTCTTGTCCTGTTTTCCCAAAGAGCACATATCCATTCATTGCATCACTACATTTGTGTGAACTATCCCACCATGTCTCTCTGTGACCCCAATCAGGTCATAGCCCTGCAACTGCACACAGACCTCTAATTGCTCTGTTTTGCTCCCCATGCTGCACAAGCACTTGAGAGAGGCGCCCTGACACACTGATTTCCCAGGAAGAGTGTCAGAGCTTCTTGCTTTCATTATCTCAGATTCTGCCCAGATTGCTGATCTCCTGCAGCTCCTTGGTGGCACAGACAAGTGGTGGCACTCCACTTGGTGGCACAGACCCTCCACCAGTGCCCACCTCTCTGAAGGAAGGGAGGGAGTTCATCTCCTGCTGCCCCAGCCTCAGTGAGAAGTCCCAGGCATCCTGTCAGCCCCAGCCCCAGAGAGCTGAGTCCTCCTTCGGGAGCTCAGTCTGTGTTAAGGTCCCTGACAAACCAAGGTGGTGCTGGGGACTGGGAACCATGCCCTGGGATACCATGCCCTGGGGTACCAATACTGCCAGGCATCATTTCTGGTCCTGTTTCCTGCACCCTTCTACACAAGGGAGTGCCCAAAATGCAATGCCTGTTGGCTGCTTCTGTCAGCTGCCCTATCAAGTAGGGAGAATGACGGATTCTTGAAGAAGCTAAAGCTGTCTGGTGCTTTCCATGGGACCAGTGTGGATTGCAGTGCAGGAACAATACTCATGCCATTGGATTTAAAGCAAAGTAGCTGCACTAAGACACACTACAAGACCTGTGAACTTGCAGTCAAGTTGAAGTAAGTTCATCAAAGCAAGAAAAAAAAAAGGAAAACAAACAGGGTGAAAGGAAATGACAAGTGGACAGTCAAGAAACAGTAATTTGAAGGTGAGGTTTGGAAGGGGTTAATTACTATGCTTCAAAGAGACAGCAAGGCAGTTGCAAGCCCCAGTTTTGGTAGAGAATAAAGCTCCTGTACAAATAAACAAGTGCTGACATTAGTGAACGAAGAATGATTATAAAAAAAAAAAGAACCAACAAAAAAACAAAACACAAAACCAAAACAAACCATGAAATAAAATCCTAACAGCATCATTCTCACTAGGAATGGGGCAAGAACTCCTCTTTCTCTTTCAAGGCACTCCTGTACAACATCTGGACAAGCAATCACATCTACCCCTAATGATAACCCGAAGACCGGCACAAAAGCAGCAAGAAAAGAGGAGTCGTAAATGGCAGATCTGAAAGATGCTTTCAGCATCCAACAGAGTAGTTTTTCCCACAAACCACTTGCCAACATCCTGACACACAAACACCTCTATATTTATACAGTATGTGATTTATATCTTGCCAATTGCAATATACGTCTCTTTAGGGATGGCTCCTATCCATACTGGCACCAGCAAAGAGCTCGCAATATTTCTGCTTTTCAGAGATTAAAAAGAAAATAACTATGTGGTGTGTCAAAGACAGGTAACAGAAGTTGGATATATATCAACAGAAGCCTTTCAGCGCTAAAATACTAACAAGGTACCTGATATGCAGATTGTTCTGAAATTCATCACTTTTGAAGATAAAGCATGCAATTAGAAGGTTTTTCTTCTCTTTATGTGATGATTTATAACAGTACTATCTCTAAGAAGACATTGTGCAAATGCCTTTTTTTCTGACAGGATTACACAGCTGAAACACTCTGCAGCTAACACCTAATGGACACCAGTGAACACACCTGTCTCCTCCACCAGGTTACTGAACCAACTGCAGAATGGCACATTCTGTGTCACAAGGCAGAGGCAGTTTGTGCCCACCATTATGTCACTGCGGTGTCATGAGGATAGAGCCTCACACACGTATTAAAAGAGGAAATTTTCTCACCACAAATGGTCAGGATTTTTCTTGCTTTTGTTGGAAAATGCCAGCTCATGAAAATTGAACCTATTTTAAGGAAGCGTCTTTGAGAGTGTCCTGATTTGGGGCAGGTGTTTGAAAATGCTGGAAGAAATCATTTTAATTGATTACATTGAATCTCACCGTCTCTTTGTGAACCATAATGAACACACATGTAGAAAGTTAAGTTGCTCAGTAAGGCATGCTGTGTTTGACTCCAGTGCTATTTAGAGCAGCGTGCCCCACATTATTTAAGCGCAGTCCTTCCTTTTGAAGCTGGGCCACTCTCCAGCAGGAATACAAGTGTCACGGTAGTGGGTGGGAATACTAGCAAGTAAACTAACAGTTCTTGCTCTGAGTGCTCTGGATATGTATTCAGCTTTCTAAAGATACTCTCTACAGATATGGTTTATTCTGATAGTTTGCAAAAACTGTGGACTAGTTTCACACTTTCCTTCTCCTGTGTAGAAAACAACCAGCACCAAGAACATGACAAGATTCATGTAAAGAAACCCCAAACACAGTATCCCCCGGTGGTTTTGCGGTTATGAGCCTTATGAGAGATGGATTTTTTCCTGTTTATTAATAATTCCTTACAAAACTAGATGAATACTCTTTATCATCAGAGTTTATAGCAAGGGAACTAGGCAGAGAGATCTAAGCAGTGTTTGTTGCTGAAGAGAGGACAGTCCTGGAGCAAAAATTGCACTTCAAGAAAGCTTAGGGCTCAATGGACAGTTCATCTGGTGTTCAGCAATGGTGCCAGCAGTTAGCCCATACTTCTGCTTGTGGTTTCATCTACCAAGCAGACACTGAAAGCAACGATGTCAACTTCAGCTTGACCTAGCATGATGAATATCCACCAGTCAGACTTTATGTTAAAACATCAGTCTGAAAACTGCCACAGGTGAGAAGCTGACATGTTTCTTTCAGCCATCCCTGTTCCATATGAGCTAACTCCTAGGAAAGGAAAAAGGTAAGGTTGGAAGGGATGTTACTGGTTTAAATGGCTCAACAAGAAATCTATTGCCAGTGTCCTTGTCTGTCAAACCCCATTTCCTTATCTCTACACGATCATGGACTACATTGCCTTTTACAGGACTAATGAGCCAAAAAAACCCCAAAAAGATCAAAGCAAAAAGCAAAACTAATTTCACCACTTACAAAATGTAGTGATGTAAATCAAAGCCAAGAAACGCCCTTTCAAAACTCAGTTTCCTGAAGTTTGCAAAAAAAAAAAAAAAAAAAAAAAAAAAAAAAAAATAGAGCCAGATATCCTGAATAGAGCAAAATAAATCAGAGGTACTAAAAAACTTTCCCAAGCACAGAAGACATCAGGTAAAACTTTATGAGCTGGCTCTGATCTGCACTATGTTTCTGGCACAGGTAGATGCAATGAAAAATCTCAACCTTTGACTTTTGTGGGCCATCAGGAGACAAAGGGACTTTCCCAAATTTTGCACAAGTGGGTGTATGTGTGTGTCTCCTATTTGCCCCTATTAATACATCATTACTTAATATAACTCATAAGGTCCATTTTCCAAGACCTCTCTTAAGATCTCCTGGATAACAAAGGTCTGTATTATTTCTGTAATGCTACTAGATTAATCTAATCTGCTGATTGTCATCTAGAGAAAATATACTCTGCAGCCAACACAGGTAAGTCAAAATTAGCAGAAAGGATTCTCCCCTCACATATTAGAAAATGTTTCCTTGACAGTTAACTAAAAAAAGTGATTTGAACCAAATGTTTTCTGCACCTGTGTTCAGTAACATTTGTGTTTGATGGATTTGAATTTTAATGGAAAAAAATGATGCTTACATATTCTCGTAAAATATATTCAGGGATACAAAGTTCCATTTAATAAGAACTAGAAATATGTTCTGTACCATTGACAAATAATATTGTAGCCAGAACATGAAGACACTAAGAGCTCGAATGTAAAATTAACTGGATGAGAAAAATAAAAATCATATGCATTATAAAAACTATTAATAAATAGGTAACAGCTGATTATGCCCATGCTGAAAACTTACACTCCCAGTTTCAGATATCTATGTTAAAATAGACATTGTATCTAGTAGCCCTTTGCATACAGTGTTTGCATTCCATATATATATTTATATATGTAAATAGTCTGATTGTTTGTCAATTGTGTGTCACAAATTTTGTTTTATGTTGTCCTCTAACATAAATCCACTTGATATATTTGTGACAGAATGAAGAAACAATGTCATTGTACATATATACTTTTGTATATATATATATATAAAATGCATTTTCTATTCTTTTTCCTCTTTCCTGCTGAACTTGTTTGGATGCTCATCTGACAGGACTGATCTGCACTGTCAGCATCGACAAAGAAACTGCAGGTGCTGTAAACAGACAGTGGGATTGCTCTAGACTTCAGCTCTACAAATATTTGGGTTCAGGAGTGTAGATACATGAACACAGCACACAAGTAATAAAAATTGAGCACTTTATCAAAGGTCACAAGCAATTTGGTGAGAGCATCTCGTCCTACCCTATGCTCAAGGTACCAACTCTGCCAGCTCTGTAGCAACAGAGACAAAAATGGGAGAAGATTCCTATTTCCAGTGGTCTTTTCTGGATGAGGTGGGTGGGTTTGATGCTCCTGGAATTAGTTATTTTCAGGACTGTAGCTCAGAGCACTGCACACACGTGAGTCCCATGCCATTCTGTGTACAGTGCGGCTGCCAAAGTTAGATCTTCCCTAAACTGCAGAACAAGAACATCTTCTTCCTATTTCTACATTTCTGTCCTGGTTGAAGTAGAGGGATTTCACATTCAAGTCATGCTGTGTTCACTCCCCAACCTGTAATCAAAAGTCTGAATGTTGTAAAAAATGCACGGGACAAAAACCCTCCACAGCTGCCAAATTCATAAACACAAGAGCTGTTCCAACAAAGTAATTTTTTAAACATTTCATAAAATGAAATTAAGAAAATGTTATTCGTTACCCCCTGGAGTAAGATTTCACTGCATGTTATTATATTCTGAAGTAGTTACCACTTTGTTACTGATCCGGGTTGGTGAAACAGCACTCCAGCCTTGATTCCCTGGGCTTAGGTAACCGAGCAGTGAGTGGAAACCTGCAAGTCCTCTATTCAGTTTGGTAAACACGGTCTTGTCTGTCACTTCTCATTGTTCCTCTTCAAAGTACAGTCGCCACCTTATCTGGCAACAGCTTTCTTGAAAAGTGCTGCTCATGTGAAATAATCTTTCACCACCAAGGCCAGCATTTCCCTAACACAAGAAGAAACATTTATCTTGCTGTTAATGGTTAATTAATTTTGAAAATGTATATTACAACACAATAAAAAAAAAAGAAAAAAAAGCCAGGCCGGACAATGGAGCAAAATGTCTCTTCCTCAAATTGACTCCTATTTAGTTCTTCCAATGTCATCCAAAACACAGATAACTTTTCTTTCATGAATTGTTCTCCTGAATGATTTATACATGTTGTGTTATCTGAAGCCCTTTCCAGATCCCCTGTGGTTTCAGCCAGCCATCAGCTGCATAATTGTTAATTTTAACACTATAAAAGATTCTGATGCTGAGGAGATAAAGCGTCAGAGGAAGAATTAATTGAAATGTATCTTCCAATCACACTGGTTCCCTACTTCCAGTTCCACAAAAATTATACATTGGATTTGAGGTTAAAATAAATTTACATTTGTGCTACCCATAAAGCTTTTGGACTAGTAGAAAATAGATAAGTTAATTGTTTCTAAAACCCATAAAGGGTTTATCCTGAGAATAATTCAGGGCAGTCTCCTGTTCATAGCCCACAGCACTGTGAGCAGCCGGATAGAGGATTCTTCCCAAGCTACTGCAGACATAATTGGTCAGGAGACATGTGACAGGAGTCTTTTACAACAGCAGGTGATAGACTGACAGAAAAGGAGCTCAAGCTCCACCAATATTTAATCTGGATATTAAACACTCTATGCTTCCCAGAGCTACTAATACTTTTTTTTTCCTCCAATGTTTACTCTGCCTGTATGCTTCAAGTGAAGTATTATAAAGTAAAGCTACCAGGTTTTGATTCTTCCATTTACATTTTTATCATAAATATATAGAAAATGTGCAAAATTAGTTTGAAAGGTGATTTGGAGGAATATAGCTGGGGCACATGAATTCAGAGATCATGGGATTTATATTTAATTTACAGTTAGATAACTGCAAAAGGCCATCCTCATTTAACTGAGGCCCCCAAAATAGGCTATATCTCTGTTGAGCCTTTGTTTAAACATTATCACTATTATCCAATGTCTTTTGCCAGACTCTTTAGAAATGGGCTGAAATGTATATTTTCTGGGTGCAGAGGAGAGTAAAAAGCAGCAGTAAGGTCTGATGCTCTGCTTCTTCACCCTCTGTTCAGCTACATCAGAGCACCAGCTTCCCATCCGTAAAAACCCCAGTTCAGACCCAGCACAGGGGAAAAAACACTGAGAAGGTTTCATCTCGGAATTCAGCAAATATTGCTCCATGCAATAAAAACACTGCATTTCTGCTATAAGGAGGTACAGAGTAAAAACAGCAACAAATTGAGATGAAGGTGGACTCAGAGAAGCTGAGAGGGAAACCTTGTACAGCACCTGCCCACACTATACTTGGATTTAGTTCACTTCTTGAGTCCTACTTTCATGGATACCAAATTCAACAAATACAGTGTAAGAAAAGACCCATATTAGAATCTGCTTTATGCTAAGATGTATTATCACTTAAAGAACATTGTATTGCTGAGTAAAATACTCAGCATTTTCCCTCACTATTAGGTCTCTCACAGGAAATAACAGTGTGTTAGTTATTTCAAGTCACAGAGCAAATGCGAGGATTATACATCTTATATTTTAGGACACAAAGACACAGCGCTCCAAAGCACACAAATATGCCAACTGAGCTGAGAACATATTTAGATATTACACAGCATACTGTACTAGGAACATACGAGTGTCATCAAAAGCTCTCCTCAGCAAAGCTCAGATATAGCAAAGAGGGCCAGAAATGGGCAAACTTTCGTCATTATGAATCATGGAAAATAATTCCCTGTTCTCAGCAATCCATGTCTCTAATTGCATTTTCTGTATAAAATGAAAGTAGGTAAGTAGAACTGTAGGCAGAATTATAATGCAGCAACAGAGCACCAATGATTTTCTAAGCCTGGGATACTGGGTATTTAATTTTGCTCTTAAATCCATACTGTGGTGGGCACTTATGCACACAATAGAAAAGGAGACATGTCCCAATCAGTTTATAAGATAGTCTGAAGAAAATGTGTAATGGAGTAACCAGATAGGTATAAATAGAATAATACAAAGAAATCTAATCTACTGTAAAGCTATAATTCAATCCTTCTGCAACACAAGTGCAAAGCTAAACAGGCTTATGAATAGCACAAAAATCCATAGCCAAAATTGTATAGCCTATGTCATCAAATCAAAAACCTTGAATTATTGCTTATCATCACTATTTCATTTTAATAAAGGAAAAAATCTAATGACTATGTCAAGAAATAAGCATTATTAAATTATAATTTTGTACTGAGCACCTATGAGGAACGATAAAGGATTTACATGCTCTCTTTCTACTCTCCCTTTATCCTCCCTTCTTATTCCATCTGTTTTTCTTCTCCGTATGTTTATGTGTTCATGTTAGAGACAGGGAAAAATGAATATTGAACATGGGAGGCAAATTCCAGTCTGGCTTATATCTTGTGCAATTCTCCTGATTTCTGTAGGGATTTGTCTCATATCTTTTGACCTGAACACTTAATTTAAGTTCAGGGTCCTGCGATTTTTCTTTCCTTTAGAAAGAGTAATTTCAAAAGGAATCAGATCTCTCTGATAAATCCTATTTACTTACAAAGACTTTATGAAGTCCCAGTCCCCTGAGCTCAGGAAGATTCAAGTATTCAGCTCAAAGAACTCCTTTCTTCTTTTTTTCTAATGGCGACTGTCTTATTATTTCATATAGGCTCTACCTCATTTTTCTTCATTTATTCTTGTAGGGCTTTTCTTTCCCTCTTCCATACACACAGAGACATGCACATACATCCCATTCCATTAAAAAACCAGTCATCCAAACCCCTCTGCTACACCATTCAACCTGAGCAGCCCCTGTGTGTGCCATGGGTTTGAACAGTGATGTATGCTTTTGTTTGGGGAGGAGGTCGCTCTTATTTCATTAAGCAAATTAACTGTTCCTTACAGCTGCATTAAAGGAAGGCAGTGCTTATGCCCATAGCTTCAATGCCATTTCACCCAACACACAACACAAGGAATGTAACTCAGAATAGGGTATAGCCTAAGATGCAAGAGACAAGAGATTACCATCAGAGATTCAGAACAAGTATTTTTAGGTCATTGACATAGTATATAACAGTTTGGAGAACTAAATATTATTCAACATAAATAAAAGCCATCATCTGCAAATGAGCCTAGAGAGATCACTGATAGAAATGTTACTGACTGTGCTCTGTCTCTCTGGAGTGGCTGATCAGGTACTCTATCTCAGGCCCTTGCAGCAGCCATTGCTCCATGGCTGGGGCAAGAAACAGGCCCTGGGACAATTACTGTGTTGAGCCTCACCTGTGAGAGCTAGGAAGGACAGCTGTAACTTCAGTCAGGGGTAAATACCTGAGCTTTGTCTAACTGGGGACAGTTGAGAAAAACATCTTGAATTATTTGAGGTTGTAAGATGAATGAACATACACTACTTTGCATTAACCCCTCACGTGGATATCCTCTTTCATTTTCTAGAAGCAACTCCCGTGGAGTTTCACACTGAAGGTGAAGGATTAAACATCAGTGAAATCAAGGCATTACACTTGAACACCTGTGTGCAAGTTTCAAAAAGCTCTTTGTTTATACAATCCTAATGTCCTATATGAATAAACAGCCTTTTTTTTTTTTGTATTTTCCTAATACTTTTAAAGGTTGTATTCAAGATCAAAGCGATTTCGTCACGAACACAAATATGCATTATGGACAGGTTTATCTTGTTGAGGTGGAGAACCTGTTTTAATAGTCTGTCCTTGAAAGTTAATGGTTCCAGTTCGGTTTTGGGTGTCACTGATAAAGATTGTAGTGCAGCTTACATATCTGTGCTTCTTAAATTTGTTGTCATTTTTATTGAAGCAAATGATCTTGGCACACTATTTGTGGTTTCATCAATGACAGAGACAATGAGACAAATTGTCGACAAAGATAAACAAATGTGGTGCCAGGGATTTCTCCACAGAAATTTGCCAGCTCAGCGGAGATCTGGTCGAATTTGTTGGACACATAGGATATTAATGAAACTCAATCATTAAGATACATGGAGCTATAGCAATTTTCCTGCAACAGGTTTCAATTCTGTGGATGTGTTCCTCTCTGCTGTGTTTCTTTAATCCTGGAACGTGTCTATGAGAGTCAAGAGGAGCCAGAAGCTTGGAAGTGCTCATGGGTCAGGTGACTTTGAAGAGCCTTGAGGAGCTCATGGGGAGAGAGGTGTGGTAAGCTGCATGTCACGAGTTTGGGCGTGACTACAATGTGACCTGGAGCTTTGGAGATGTGTTTGTGAGGAAGGTGAAGAATGACATTAGGGGATCTTCATCCCCCATGCTCCCAGCTGTTCCTGCCTATCTAGTCTCAAAACCAACCGGCCAGAGACTTGTGAGCCAGCAAGTGCGAGCAGCGAGGGAAAGGAGTCTCCCGGGACCTTTTACCTGTGCTATCACTGCCTCTGCTGGCTAGTGATCCTACTGCAGTGGAACCTCTCCTGCCAGTCTGCTGGGTGAGAGAAACTCTGGTTAGGACTGGGATGGATGAAGAAGTCATACATGGATTTTCCTTCTTCATTTCCAGAGGTAAAAGGAAAGCTTTAAGCTCCATTCATACCTTCTTGATGCTCCAGGCCAGATCCCACTGACTGACAAAGCCTGTTACAGGCTGCTCTGTAATGGCCTTAGACATTGATAATTACTGATAAATCAGCTTCAAACATCTTTCTCCGATACTTCATTGTCATAAGTAAACATTGTATACAAACAAACTGCCAGTAAAGACAGATCTTTGCCAAGTCCTCCTGATTTTGAAATACTATTTGTTGGCTGCAGAGCAAAAGAAGAAAGTCTCCCTTCCTCCCACCTTGGCAGCTGTGAAACTGTGATCAGCAGGGCTGCTGAGGGTGGCAAGCAGCTTCAAGAGCTGGTGGCAGTGGTGTTTCTATCTCAAAGGAGAACTTAACTTCATGGTAATTTTTATTTCAGCCCAGAATTACCCTCTCTGAGAGAGTAAATATGGTGCCTTCCTTGTGTGAATTTCAGCAACTGGCACATACGATGAGGTTTCACAAGTGGGTTATGCTGATCTCAGACTCTG
The DNA here is from genome assembly GCF_965178545.1 of Coloeus monedula. Classification (NCBI taxonomy): domain Eukaryota; kingdom Metazoa; phylum Chordata; class Aves; order Passeriformes; family Corvidae; genus Coloeus; species Coloeus monedula. The sequence goes on along the minus strand of NC_138783.1, from coordinate 78,029,410 downwards.
CTGTTGCTAATATGGAAGGCCCCATGTTTCTCTCTGTGTTCACCATTCCACTGCCACTCATTCAACAGTGTTAGCAATCAAATGTGTGTTTGTGTGACTGGTGAAAACTAGTGGGTTTGCTCTTTTTGGGAGAGTTGTTTTTCAGCTGGATTGGTCAACGAATCTGACCACAGCTTTCAGTGCTGGTGCAGAGGAGGAGAGGGGCTCTGGGAGGAAGGCTCCAGGAGTATGTGTCTTCAAACTATAGTATGGATATCCTTCTGGGACATATTAGATCCTTTTCTAGCAATGGTGCTTGTTTTTAAAAAGGGCTTCCAGTTTCAGTCTTGCTGCTGCTCTATCTAGATGCTGGTCTTCCTTTTGGAAGGAGGTTGGAAACACTCGCAGTGACATTGCATGGCATTGCAGCGTGTCTTGTATGCACCATCCTTACATTCCATCAGAAACCTCACTGGTGCCGAGTTTTGCTGTCTAATTCAATGAGGGGCTCGTGTGGAGGGCTTATGTTCAGATCAGCATTGGACTCAGTTCTAGGCCTCAGTAGGAAATAATAATTTTAGCAGATGTGTTGGATGCAATTGTTCCTGGTTAATTCAGGGACAGCTGCTCTCTTTGAACCCAAGAGCCCAGAGAGATACTGTCTAAAATTTCTATGGGTAGGTTGGAGGCAGGCCCGTTCGGTGAGGCATTCCCGCTGATATCACTTTGAAATTCACTTTGTTATTTACCTCCTCTCCTATCTGCCAGGACTGAGATTTGTTGGCCCCTGCATAACTCAGCAAGGCTTGTTTTTGCAGGTTTTTTCTGGATGAAAAGAAGGAGCAATAGCAGAGCACCATGGAAAAGTCCTGACTGTGAGGTTCGAGATGAAACGGGGAAATGGGACTAACTCCTGCCCCAAAGTTTTGTCTAACCTGTGAATTTTGTCCAGCTAGCCATAGACTGGGACCTTCTCTATATTTGAATTAGATAAATTTAAATAAATAATCATTAAAAGAACAACAATCACCTGAGCTCTGATTCCCAACCAATGTAGAAATGAGTTTGTTATCTACACAGAACTATCTGGTTGGGTTGTTTGTGTCAGCTGAATATAATACCTAGGAAGTTCACACCCAGCTATTTACATCTCTATGTTAGGATCCAGGAGCATGTAAACTAGAGAGAAATCATGTTTAAATTAACTGTGCTTAGATTCCTCACCAGAGAAAACAGGGGGTAAGATACATGGATAGGAAAAGTTAAATTTTCTTGTATAATTTTATCTCTCAATAACCCTACAAATCAAGCGCCCACTGAATTATTTCTGATTTGTTGTCAGAATGATCACATGTGCACAAATACACTAAGAATAAACTTTGAGTGTGTTTTTTTATTGTTAGACTTCTCATATCCCAAATTCCCCATCATGTTCAGTCCTGTGTAGATAGTTACAGTAATGATCTTTTATTAACTTGGCTGAAATAACTGCCATGACTCTCAATGATGACATTAGTGCTTAGGTATTTGTATGTCTAAGCACTTACATAAGTAATCATATCACAATGTCAAATTATTGTACTTATTATTTTGCAAATGCTACAACTGCCACCTCCTGTTAAACACAAAAAGAAAAAGAGAAAAAGAAAAAGGTAAATGTCAGAGTGCCTGAAGGATTCCTCCCAGTTTTAATTTATTGTTTTGTTTTAAACTCTCTGTGCTGTGAGCCAAAATAAACTCATTGCATCTGCACTTTAAGGTAAAACTCTCCTGTTAAACTCATCGCTGCCTGTAAGAAAATCAAAACAACCATAAGCATAGCTGTGTTTGAAGGAATCATACAGCAGGCAGAGAAAAAGGGTTACACTTTTCTGAAGGCAGAAGATATTATACTTTCAGTCTTTCCAGCAATGGTAGGAACTGAAAGTTCAACAGTCTTCTTATCATTAAGATAACCAGTCGTACCCTTATACAGGGAGAGAGGAAAGGAGGCTGGCCACAAAGTAGTTTCATGAACTGGCTTTTTACCTGGGAAGGCTTGAACTTAACAGTGAAGTCATGAAAGACTTGGTTTGGGCAATTTACTGCCTGCCTCCAGTGAACCTGGGAGGCAGTTTAGGAGACCCCATGTACTTCAGCAGGCTTTGAGTGAAGTCTTTAGAGAAGAAAGTATAATTTCTCTATTAACTATGTCCAAGATCACTGGGGTTTTTTTATGGTAAACAAGTAAACTATTTCTCGTTTTCTGTCTACCTATCACACACATAACATTTGGGGGGAAAAAATGTAATAATCTTATTCTAGAAAATCCCAATATTAATGCTGATGGATTGTATGAACATGTTTTATGTTTTACCTGTACATATGATGACCAGGAGAAGAAAACAACAGAAGTTTCACTTTTTCCATGAGACAACAGGAACATTTCTTTTCAGCTGGCTGGGGTCATACCTTGTGTTTGTAATTTCATTAACTATGTTTTAATGTATGGCTCCTCTAAAATATAGCAGCTTTATGGATGTTTTTAACACGGTCACTATTTCAAAGGAAGCAAGAAAAAGCACATCGTGTTTTGTTGATCAAATACAAGCAATAACTGATATTGCTTTGTTGTACAGCAATATTATCAAATCTAATAGGTACACCTGCAACATTTTTATAGGATTACAGCAAGAAATGATTATTCCTTAATTCTGTTTTTCTTTTTTCTGGCATTTAACAACTTTGTTAAATTACTTTGCAGAAGAACGCTTAACACATGCTTTAAGAAAAGTTCTTTAGGTGAAAAGAAGAGGTAGAATATCTTGTGGTTAAGATACTGAACTATAAAATGCTTTGGGTTGGAAGGGGCCTTAAAGCTAATTTAGTTCCAATTCCACTGCTATGGGCAAGAATGCCAGCCACAAGATCAGGATCCCAAAGACATGCTTCTGGTGTCACTGTGTGTCTTGGGGTGACTTTGTGATGTGCATCCCCTATCACTGCCCCATGCCCAGAAATTAATTTTGTGCCTTTCTGTGCCTTTAAACTGAGCCTGAGAGGGGGAAGGAAAATCCGAGCAAAACTTCTTCAAAGCAGTTTGCAGCTTGTTCAAGGTCACACAGAGATAGTGACTTTTTTTCAGCTGCAGCAGCAGAACGAGAGTGGGGAAGGCACCCGCCTTGCTTTCAGCCAGTTTTTCAGCTCCTTTTTCTTTCTCTGGAGAGAGACGGATAGTTGAACTTTTGTTTTCCTGGGACTTCATTTTTTTTTTTTTCCTCTGCTGGACTGTTTCAACATCAGAATACATCGGGAGGAATTTCCACCAAGGCCTTGGCCCTGGAGGTGGGCCCACCACCCCGTTCCAGCTCCAAGGAGAGGGAGAGAGAGACTACGGAAGGACTCTGAAATTTCCCAGGTTTCTCTCAGCAGAGAGGGAGGTTTTATTATTTAGCATTATTATTTTTTTTCTGTGTGTTTGTTAAATAAATAGCTTTTATCTCTTTCACTTGCCTTTGAGGAAAATTTATTTTTTCCCAAACCTGGTGGGGGAGGGGTGGTTGTAACCTGCCTTCTCTCAGAGGATATATTTCTAAATTTGGCCAAACTGAAACACTGTGATATGACAAAAGAAAGATATGGCACTCCTGACTCCTAATGCAGCAAAAGACCATGGCTAGACCATCCACAAGATCTCATTTTAGGTCTCATCATCTCCAGTTGGTTTTGTTACACAGCAGCTACATGGACAGGAACAAGTCCTTGCGAGCTAAGATGCACCATAGCACATCATCCGCACCATCGGAACTCCCAGTCATCCCATATTCTTGCAGTGGTTTGTGGCTTGTGAGGTGGTTTGTACACTTTTTTCCCCTCTGAAGGATATTTTCCTGTTATTTCCCTTCCTTTACCCCAAGGTTGCCATGAACATAGGCACTTAGTGTTGAGGAGCTACATGGTCATGTTCACATACCAGCTTACTTCATAGGAACCCGTTCAGGTAACTCCTAGTGCAGCAGGACTGGGCTTTGTTTGGAAAACGGAGTAAAGACCCAGACAAATCCCAGAAAATTGAACTTTATATAGTCTTTGTTCTAACCATTGTTTAACCATCCTACTTGGAAAACAGTTGAAGCATTAAAAAACTGGAGGGGGTGAACAAGAAACAATACAACAATCTGTTTCTATCATAAGGAATAAATGTGCTTAGGGCTGATTCCATTCAGAGTGTACAGATATTTTCAAGGAATTTAGGGCATAAAATCCCATTGAATCTCCTTGAGGGAATTAAAATCAATGGAAATTAGGCACCCTCTACTTTGAAAGATCTGCACTTAATTCTTCTTGTGTCCTTTAGAAGTTCCAAGTCTGAATTATTTACTTTCTGGGCAAATGAGTACTTTTTGGCATGACTTTCTTCATACTCTATAAACAACATCTGATAATATATAAGGGAAAGTTGACAAGAGAATTGAAAACCAAAAGAACTTCTGGAAATTTTGATTTTGTTTTACCCACTGAAATGAAAAGGCATCTCCAGGAATGCTGCAAAACTTCTTGCTCTTGTATAAGTCTATTGCTTCTTGTATGTTCTGCTCTCTTACTCTTTCTACAGAATCAGTAATAAAAGTCAGATTTTCAATAACACTAACAAAAACCACCTTTCTCTTTTATATCACTGATAATAAGCATCCACACATGGGAGAATATTATGGAAGAAATTAAAATGTCTATAAAGGATTACAAACTTCCCTACATCTAACCAGCAAAGATATTCTAAACAAATTTTATACACTGAGAGTTAAATTTGTCACTGATTTGGTACACCATTGACAACTTTTTGCCAATGCTATCTGTCAGTGATGACCTTTCCTTTTTTCATGCAATTCAAATAACTTGCATTGACATTTTGTGTAAATGATAATACAATAATTTATAAAATTATTATAAAATATTCTAATGATGAATCTAGAGAACGCAGTTGGAAGGGAAACTCGTACAGAAATGATGCAGAAAATGTACTTTCAGCAGAGATTGCAAACACAATAGAAAGGTGATAAAGTGGGGGAGGGAGGGAAATAGCAAAGCCATGTCACAAACAGGAGTTTCCACTGAGAGTGATAAAATTGTGCTAAGAACCAACTAAACCAGATAGTAAAACAGAACATTTCTTCAGCATGTCAGTGGGAGACGTGCTCATATATGATCATTTTGGCAACGCTCATATAGGGGAGGAGCAGTGGTGCTGATCACACATGTGGGTAGGAGAGGAACAGCGAGTTTGCAGGCTGTGAACCAGCAGGATGTGTGGGCTCTGAACAGTGGAGAGGATTGCATGAAGAACTAAGTTAAAACTGATTCTTCCCATGTCACATATCCATACAAAGAGAGGCAGAAGAAAACTCCTATCTTAGGGCTTTGTCACTCTTGACAAGTTAGTCTCACCTGTTTTTAACATCCTTCATCTTCTCCAGGCAGAGGCAGGCTCTGCATATCTATACTCACCACTTGAAGCTTGTTTTTCCCAGGATTTAACTGGAATTCACATCTTAAGCTCATTACCTCTTGTTTATCCCCACAAACACAATTTAATCCTCTCATCTTTGCATTTAGTTTTAAACCCTTAAAGACCAGTTCCTTCTCCTCTCCAGCTTAAGTAACAACACTGTTTTCAATCTTCACTTATATGTCTGTGTATGTAGCACATTTTTTAGACCTTTGATCAGTCTTGCTGTATTCTGTTCACTGACTCCACATTTTTCCTGAAGTCTAGCACTGCACAATATGCTCCACCAGAAGCCTTCATGATGCTGACAAAGTAAAAGATCTCAGTCTTTCAGAACTATCAGTAGTAGTAGTGCTTAGTAGATGATTATACACACCTGACGAGTGTTTATAGAGTCAAGTTATTCAAAATAATAGATTCCTCTTTAAAATTAGAGGAAAATCTAAATTTGGATATGACAAAAAATAGTCTAGCAATTATTATTATTATTGAACCTGCAGACCTGAGTGAAGAAAATAAAAAAAAATCGCGGCAATGTTTACCACAATAAGATATAACTATTCAGCTGACTTTGGAAAAAATTAGAATAGTTTCCATTCGTTGTCCTTGCCAAGAGAAGCCATAATATATCCTCCTGTAGATAAGGAGAAATTTATTGTGAGGATGATGGAAGGCCCAGCAAAATCCCAAAAGCCATGTTAAGGATGCAGGCCAGGCAACCATGAACTCACCGGTCCTTGGGTTTTGACTACCTGTGCCAAGGTCACAGAACACCCACAAAGTAGAGCTACTCCATACCAGTGGAACACTCATGCAAAGGCAGAAGTGCCTTTTCTATCCTTGTCCAGAAAAGATCATTCTGAAGCACCTAAAATAAGTGGGTGCAAAAAGTGGAATGGTCAATGGTCATCTGTTTGAATCAAGAACACTAAATACAATCCATTTTATGCTATTGGGGTCTAGCTGACTTAGGTTGAGCTGGAGTCTTTGCAGATCACACTCCTGACAGCAGATGAAGAATATCTGGTGATTTTGTCTCATCTGAAACTGCTCCTCAATGCAGACCAAAGCCTGGTGAGTGAGCACTGTGAAGTGATTTGCTTGGAAAGCTGTGGCCCCATTGATCTGAGCTAAAAATGCAGGTGCAGGTATTGATGCAGATGTGGTGTGTAGGGGTAGGCACCCGCTGTGTTTAACTTGTCTGATCACTAGAACTGGCTCGTGACCATTAACTTTGAACTTTCCTGAGCGACATTTTGATTCCTCCTAACAAATGGAATGCAGAGCCTGCCCATCCTTACAAACAGGACACTGACCATAAAGAGGTAAAGGCTGTGAGTCTAAATCCAAAGAGATATAGATTCTTTCCATTGTGGGCCTCCATTCCCTAGTTGTTTGTAGTCAATCAAAAAGTCATTATACTCAGAAGGCAATCAGCAAAGATTTATGCTTAACTGTTCTTCAGAGGGAAATGGACCAAATTCTTATTTTCTTTCTAGCCTCCTTGGGTACACTTACAAATCCTGAAATGCCTGTCAAAGGTTTCCAAACCACAGCCTTATACAGAGACATCTAAGACCTTGTCTTCAAAATTGCATAGATGTTTTTGGGACCTGTCTAGCACCCATGACTACCAAAACAACGTTTGTGTTTTACAGTTAATGCATCAACCTTGAACAAAACTAGACTGGTCATTGAAATGTATTAATTCCAGGGAAAAAAAGTCCTCTATGACTGCTCGACAGCCCTAAGAAGTGAAACAAGATGATTGTTGTCACTGTAAAATTTTGTTTGAATTTAAATGTTAAAGTCTCCAGAGATTATATATATAAAGAAGCTTGTAGTAGAATACACCAAAAAGCAAGGCTCGCCTCTCCTAACAGGGAACTATAAAATTATCCTGTACTTCCATACAAGGCAGTGACACCACAATGATGAAGTCCATTTCTTTGGGAACAGGAAGCATGAGCACTGCTCAGCCTTTGAATAAAAGTTAAAGGCAGCTGCCTAAACAGGGAAACCTGGACTCTAGAGACAGCAGTCTCCATCCATATGAGCTCTGATTTCATCATGTGAGGCAGGGAAAGCTTACACATCTGTATTCCTTGATGAGCTTCCAATAGTCCCTTGTGTTGGAAAGGTATTTAGCTGCCCTTTCTGGAACACCTCAGCCTGTCCAGGAACTCTTCTGGGAGACTAATTCTCACCTTCACTTCCCCAGACAGGGACTAGCATGCAACCATACAACATCATCTTTTTTTTCATTCTAAGACTTCCTTGGCTGCAGTTCTGATCATTCTTCCCAGGCAGCTAACAGGATTAAGAAGCAGCAAGAAATTGACTCTATAAAGTATGTGAAAATAGCTTGCCTTACAAATGGAGTGCATGCAGATTAGATAAACATTACCTAGTCTCTTAGCAAGTTTTAATAGGCTGAATTTTAAAGTTCTCTTTACTTCTAAAAGTAGTAAGGACCCTGTGATCCCCTTCTGATCAGAACTGCTATCAATGGTTGTGTGAGATCTAGGTCTGGTGTTCCTGCAAGAGCAACCCCAGTGTCCTGAAGCACATAGATTTGACTTTGCTTTTAAAATAATACACATTAAGTCACAGAACATATTCAACTCTTACCAAAATCATAACATTTAATTTTCAAAAAAGTACAGGACTTCTCTAAGCTTCCCAAACTAGTAAAAACTTTGTTAATTCTCTTCTAACTTAAAATAGCAAACCCAATGAACCAATGTTTTTATTATAAAAAGTTTACTCTCCAGCTGAGCATTTGAGTGCCAAGTTCCATCCAGAATCACACTTTCACAGCCAAATTAGAAACTATAAACTTAGAAACCAGTGTTTTATGATAGAATTCTTTGCCAGGCACTTCACTAGAGCTTGGGCTACCAGCTGCTCTAATAATAAGCGAATGTTATTGAAAAATAATAATACCAAGCATTTGGAAGCACTCTGTAAAAGAAAATGAATGAGTTTAGCGTATTTTGCACAATAAAGAGCTCACGGGGTAAAACTCCCTTTCTCACTACAGGTGTACTGGACTTCACAAGAGGAAAAAGACTTAGGAGTACTCACAAACCTGCCAAGCTCCATACAAGCAGAACGATCAGCCTGCCAACCTGTTGGTGTGCTTAAGATTCCAGCCTGCCCAGCAACCTTGGACAGCTGAAAGTGACGTGGAATCGGTGACTGATACCCTACACGAAGAAAAATGTCAGTTTTCAAAGTTGGCGGATGGAAACGCTTCAGTGCACAAAGGGAGCCGTGAAAACGCGATCTGGCTCTGCCAATGCAGGGGAGCGCTGGGGCTGCCGAGCCCGTGAATCAGCTTTTCAATCGGGAGGCACGGCGAGGCGGAGATCGCTATTGGGATAACCACTGTTCTTCAACTTCTTTTTATCTCTTTGATTCACCACCTGATTGTTGGGCTCAAATAAAAATTAAGAGGAAATGAGCCTACTTCCTCGAAACTCACTTTAAACTCAGCTTTAAAAAACACGAGAGATTAGATGTTTGGTCAGAATATGAGAAATCGGACAGTATTTGGAGTGGGGTGTAGTTACATCTACGGTAAGTAGTAGTTACATCTACTGTAGGCAAGCTGTCAGAATTAACACGCGGTTATCGAGAAGATAGTCTAACCCTCCCTTAAATATTTTTTAAAGAGCTCTGATCTTGCTTGATGGAATACAGCACTGCATTCTGGAAAGTCTTGTTTAGCCTCCGTGTGATAATGCATCTGCTCGGGTTTTTGTTCCCCCCCCCCACAATCACCCCTCCCTCCACCCCCCTCTGGTAGCAGAAGGAAAGATCGCGCCCTTGAATTTGCATGCGTCAGGAATTGACAGGTCAAAGGCAAGTAAATCACATTATACACGACTGTATTGTTATTGTATCGATAACAACACATTATCAGAACAATTAACACACTCGCACAACTACGCGGAGATCACAGCAGCGGTTTAACAAAAATCCAGATAAGTAACTAAACTCCGATAAAGCCTTCCCTTTTCTTGTTTGGGGATTTGAAGGCTCTCCGAGAGAGTGTCTGTGCCTCTACGTGTGTGTGTGTGTGTGTGTGTGTGTGTGCGCGAGGGCTGTGCAGGCAGCCGCTCCGCTCCGCGCTGCACCGCGGCCGCGGAAATCCCCGCGGGGAGAGCAGCCTCCTCCCCCGCGCCGTGGCTGCCTCAAACCGAGGGAGACCTGGGACCCTCCGGTCGTTCCTAACACGAGTCCAACCTTGCTCCAAGCGGAACTGATAAGAGTTTCCATCACTTGGAACTGTCTTGAAAGCAGATTACTGGGGAAAGGCAGACCCCCTGTAACTACTAGCATCGCTGAAATAACCACGGGTGGTTGTTTTAGTAGTCAGTGGTTGCCGCAAACCTTAGGTGAGAGGAGGGGAAAAGCTTTTTGAAAAGGAGACCTTCGAATAAAGTATTTCATTTGCGACTAGAAAAATAGACTTGAACCAGTACTGAGCCATTCATAGACTTCAGCCTGTGAGAGAGTCGGGTACAATAATTTATGACCAATAAATTCTATTACTGTTTTCACTATTTGGTGGACTGAACGTAATCAGAAACATGCGCAGATGAAGTCATGAGTTTGCAAATGGTGACATTTTCGGAAGACAGTCCATGAGTTGAGGCATCTTCTCTGCTGGAAGTTATGCAAATGCTTCTTTTTAAGACCACTTTACCTATACGCGACTCTGTGGGGACCTGCGAGTTGGTGGTTGTGCTGTTCTCAGACAGACGGTGACCACTGACCCTAGGAACCTCCCCGAGCCCCTGTCGGCACCCATGGCCCTTTCCCACGCGGTTCTGTGGCACAGGTGCCCGCTTTGCCTGCACATTGCTTGGCCATTTGCGCGGACCCAGAGCAGCAGCCCGGCGGCAGAAGCCTTGGCGCGGCAATACCCACGGACTGGCCCACGGGCAGGGGTCGTGGTGGGGGCACTCATCTGTGTAGGAACTGTCAGACGGGGGCTTACCCATGTGCCCGCCCTGAGTGCTTCACGCGGGTCTGTCGCGACAGCGGACCATCGCCATCCTGTACATCGCACCCTGCTCTCCCACCGACGGGTTCGGGGTCACAAGGAGAGGGAGCGGGGTCGTGAGGGAAGCAGCATGGGAGGGAAGAGCGGGGAAAGAGCCTCGCTGGAGCCGAGCCCACTGGGCGGTGAGCCCCCACTCTGGTCTGCGGGGGCGCTGGCGGGAGCGGGGCCGGGAGCCTTTGGGAGCCGGGGGTGCCACTGGTAGTGGCATCAGTGAGTCGCTGCTGCTTGTCCCTCCCCGCCCCGATCACACTCCAGATGTTACTGATTCTCACCCTGCTCGTGGCTGCGGCCGGGAACGTATGAACCATACTCTTGCCTTCCCCTGAGCTGACTTAATCCGGGCTCTATCCCGCTGGCACGGTGCGAAGTCGATCAAGCCGGCATCAGATCTGTGCGGAGAGAGTGAGGCCATGAGTCCTTAAATGTCAAACACAATAACGCTACATGTGTTCGAGAGATACAGCAGAGAGTTTCCATAGACAAATGGAGGGGGGGGGGGGATTACGCCGTTGAAAATATTGGCTGTTCATCCCAAAAGGGGAGTGCGCTGGCCGATGGGGTGATAACCTGATCTCCCGGGCAGCGTTACCTGCGCCGGGATTAGCCCCTCTTGGTGGGGGCCCACCTTCGAGAAACCCCATTTCTCTGCCAACCCTGTACACCAGCCAGCGCCGCTAGATATCTTAATCTCTCCGTTTTGACAACCGACGGGTATTTTTTTTTCACGGCTAACTGGATTGTAAGAGGTCAAGCGTTGGCAAGGTGGCTTCGGAGACTGAGAGAATTACGTTTAAGTAGTAGTATATGAGTCGTAAAACACGAAACGGGAGAAGACGCGGTTTACAGAGGAGCTGCTCGGTATTTTACAGGGCACTCTGGCCGTGACAGGCTGCCGCGGGACCCGGAAAGTCTCACCGTCGGGGAGAGCGCCGGGGGCCACCCTCCGGTGGAAGGCCGGCGCTCGGATTCTCTCCAAACATCCCGCCAGCGAAGTAGCTGCGGGTGGTGGTGGCGGGCAGAGGTGCAGTGCGGCGGCAGGGAAGGTGCAAAGCCCAACGGCTGGAGCGCGGCTGGAGCGGGGAACCGAGACTGGCCGGAGGATGGAGCGGGCTCCGCGGAGAGGAACCCGGACAAGATGACAGCGGGCGGCGTGACAAAGGTGTCTCTGAGGGGAGCGGACACCACTCCCCCCCGTCCCCGCGCGATGTCCCAGCCGTCCACCGGACCGTGAGGCGCGTCCGGCGGGGGTTCGGTAATGCTCCCGGAGGGGCTGCGACCCCACGCGTGCATCGCACTCGGGAAGCCCGGTTCCGGCTTTTCCTTAAAAGGGCGGCGGAGCCGTCCCGGGCAAAACCTAGTCTGATGCCAGCACGGGAAAGAGTTAATGGTTTATTGGAGTCGGCGCTTCCACATACCACAGGGGTAAGTCAAAACCGACCCGCCGAAGCACAAACAAGGCGAGCAAGTTCACCCTGACTGACAGGCGGCCGGTGAGGAACACGGTCGGACAGCTCGGGCTGGGGGCACCGTGAAGCGGCGTCCCGAGAGGCCAGGAAAACACGCGTGGATTTTTTTTGAGATGTCCGCTGCCCACACCCAGGGATGCTCTCCAGGGCGGCAGCCGCTCCCCTCCGGTGGCACCGGCCCTGGGCAGGGAAAACCCCAAACAACTCAGAACACTCCGCATGCGCGGCGCCCGACCCCTCCCCGCGCTGCCGGGCCCGCCAGGGGGGCGTGGCGAACCCCGGCCCCGCCCCTCCCGGCGGGGCCCCGCCCCCCGCCCCGCCGGCGGCGCGCAGGCCGCGTGCGGGCATATAGGGCGGCGCGCGGCGCGGGGCCACGCGGGGTGCGCGCGTTACCTGCGGCCGCGCCGACGGGGCGAGAGGAGGGGGCGGCCGCGCCGGCTGCGAGCCCCCGCCGGCCGCCTCACAGCCCGGCCGGCGGCCCGCCGGGCGCGGACCGCCGAGGATTTTAATTAGGTGTGTCCCCCCCTCCCCGCCTCCGCCGCCTCCTCCTCCTCCCTCCGCCCCCCGCCGCTCCCGCCCGCCCCGCCGCCCCTCCGAGTCGGCGGCCAAGAAAACCCAGAGAGACCTGGCGGCTGCCGGAGAAGGGGGAGCCGCGCAGCAAGCGGAGCGCCCCGTATCCCGCCGAAACTTGGCGAAGTTTGTCCGGCGGCGCGAACCAGGAGGCCCGCGGCGCCCGGTGGCCGCTTGCGAACGGCGCCCGGCGAGTATGTGCGAGAAGCGGGCTGCTCGCCGCGCCCCCCCGGGCGCAGCGGGGTGGCTGTGAGCGGGGCGGCCCGCGCCCCCTGGGGCCCGAGCCGCAGAGCCCGAGCCGCCGCGGACCCCGTCCCACCCGACCCCGCAACGCGCCGCGGCGGGCTGCCCTCCGAGCTCCGCGGGCGGCGATGGCACCGGGCGGGCTCTGACCGCCGCTCCGTCCAGGGCTTGCCGCCGCACCGGAGACCGCTGAGGAGCATCGCGTCCGCAGTGAAACGAGGACCCTCACGCCCCGCTCCGCTCGCCTGCCGCCGGATCCCGCCCTCGCCGTCGAGACTTCTCTGCGGTCCCGTCTGGACTCCGGCTGCTGTCGCCTGCGGGGTGTTCCGAAGAAGAGCCCTGGACCGGAGATCGGCGGCGCGGACACAGGCTCCGAGGCCCAGGCGGGGAACGGAGGCCGTCCCGCCCGAGCCGCCCGCCGCAGCGCCCTGACGGGGAGGCGCCGCCGCCGCTCGGCAGCGCCCCGCGCCCGGAGCGGGGCCACCGGGTACCGCCGCCCCGCACCCGCGGGAGTCGGTGCCGCCGCGCCTGGGCACCCGCCGAGATTGCTTTTGGAGGAGCGGACCGCGGCGGGGGCGAGGAGGAGGCGGGAGACGATCCCGGAGGAGGCGGCCGCCAGTGCGGGGCGGGAGGCGGCTCGCCGGGGCGGCGGGGGGACACCATGTCCAAGCCGGTGGATCACGTCAAGAGGCCGATGAACGCCTTCATGGTGTGGTCGCGGGCGCAGCGACGGAAGATGGCCCAGGAGAACCCCAAGATGCACAACTCGGAGATCAGCAAGCGTCTGGGCGCCGAGTGGAAGCTGCTGACTGAGTCGGAGAAGCGGCCCTTCATCGACGAAGCCAAGCGGCTGCGGGCCATGCACATGAAGGAGCACCCCGACTACAAGTACCGGCCGCGGCGGAAGCCCAAGACGCTGCTCAAGAAGGACAAGTTCGCCTTCCCCGTGCCCTACGGGCTGGGCGGCGTGGCGGACCACGAGCACCCGCACGGGCTGAAGGCGGGCGGGCTGCACGGCGGCGCGGCCGGCGGGCTGGTGCCCGAGTCGCTCCTGGCCAACCCGGAGAAGGCGGCAGCCGCCGCTGCCGCTGCCGCCGCCCGCGTCTTCTTCCCCCAGTCGGCCGCCGCCGCGGCCGCAGCCGCCGCCGCCGCGGCCGCCAGCAGCCCCTACTCCCTGCTGGACCTGGGCTCCAAAATGGCCGAGATCTCATCCTCCTCCTCTTCCTCGGGCTCCGGGTTGCCCTACGCTTCCTCGTTGGGCTACCCCGGCGCCGGCGGGGCGGGTGCCTTCCACGGGGCCGCCGCTGCCGCCGCCGCCGCCGCAGCCGCCGCCGGGGGGCACACGCACTCGCACCCGTCGCCCGGTAACCCGGGCTACATGATCCCCTGCAACTGCAGCGCCTGGCCCGGCCCGGGGCTGCAGCCGCCGCTGGCCTACATCCTCCTGCCGGGCATGGGCAAGCCCCAGCTGGACCCTTATCCCGCAGCCTACGCCGCGGCCCTATGACCCGTGGTCGGGGGATGCCCGCGCAGAGCTCCGGCGCCCGGCTGGATGGGTGCCGGCGCATACGTGCGCACGGGGAGCGGGGCGAGGCGCCGCCGGGGCCGCGGAGGGTGACCGGAGCAGGCGATGGGGGGAGCGCCGGGGCGGTGGCCGACCTGTTGCGCGTCCCCCGCCCGCTGCCTCGGGTAGAGCTTATGTGTGTTGCATGCGGTCTGTGCAGATAGCCCAGCTGAAACAGAAGAGGAAAAAAAGAGGAAAGAAAAAAAAAAAAGAAGGAGAAAAAAAAAGTAACCCATCCATCCTGCCCCCTAAAGTGTGTGTTCGGGACAGACACGGCGGGTAACGCCTGTCCGCCGGGCTCCGGCTTTCCCCTCCCTCGCTCCTCGCACCCCGCGCGATGCTGGACTCAGAACAGCCCCGCTGTAGCACCCCCGCCACCGAGAGGAGAGACGGGGGTGGCTGGGGGTAGTGAGGCCCCGGCTCGGCAGGGCAGGGCCAGGTGCGGCCCCGGGAAAGGGTAGGGTCGCTCTGTCCTTGGTTTGTATCCCCTCGTGGGATCCATGCAAAGAAAGATGTCGGCGGTGTGGGATGCTGCCCGTCCCGCTCCGCGCCTTGTCCCGCGTGAGTTTCTGCCCTCCGCTGCTACGGGATGCGGACAGGCGCGGGTCATGATTTCCATAGGATAAGAAGCGTGACTCGGACCCTGTGTGTTCCCCTCCCTCCCTCCCCCCCCTCCACTAATTAAGTCTCACCCTCAGACTGTAAATTTGTATATCTCTGTGGAAATGTTAGGTCTCGGATGGAAAACTCTGTTAGTTACTTCGCCCACGGTCGATTCAGTTTTAACCTGAAAAAAAAAAGAAAAAAAAAGGAATGCCTTTCAAAGGGAATAAAAATATTGTGAGACTGCTCAAGGATCGCAATATTATCTAAGGTTAAATCAGACTTTTTTGTCTGAGTGATAATTATCTATTTATTATTTAGCTGAACTGAAACAGAGCTTTGCTTTGACAGAAGAGTATTCTCATTTAAAAGAAAGCCCGTCTCCCCCACCAACATGAAGTGTTTCATATGTGTTTTGGAGTACTCTACCTGTTTAGCTTATTTTAGAGCGACTGCAATTCAATTGCAAATGGCGTTTAAAAAAAAAAAAGAAAAACAAAGTTTAGAGAAAAAAATCCTTCATCAGTTTAGAGTTCTTTTTTTGGTTTACTTTTGTAATGTGTATATTTTGACTAATGTTTGTGAATGAAGCTGGCTAACATGTATTTAGTTTCATTTTGGCTTTATGTAATATAAAGTGAAAAAAAAAGATTAAGTAATGGTTTTAACATTTACGTGTAAATGGTTTTCTTGTGTGATCTTCTAATTTAAAGTTAGACGTCTAAACTATATCTGTAAATTAGATTCCAACTACCACTCTGTTCATTTTTGAACAAAGAGTTTAAATAAAGCCTGAAGCAGGGAAAAGAGAAAATCCTCTATTTCTTGTTGAATTGCTAACAAGATTTTTATCTGAATTGCCCTTATGTGCCTGGTCCAGGTGAGGTGTAAGGTATCCTCTAAAGGCTGTCTTTGTTTCACTTTTGAATAGATTTACTAGGAAATCTAAATCAAGCCATTGTTATTCAGAGCCAAAAACCTGATTTATCACATTTTTAATCGTGAATAGGAAAGAAG